>NC_091359.1:9979001-10194001 GCF_038502225.1 Cherax quadricarinatus | reverse complement strand
GAAATGGTATATGTTTTATCAAGTGTGTGTATGAGCACAAAAAGATATAAAATAAGTAATGCTAGCAGTGCTATTTTTTTGTCAAGTGCACTATTTTATGCCCAGTATAAAAGTCAGTAATGCAGGTATATGTATTTATATATTTACTGCATCAGCCCTTCCACTAAAAGTGGGTTGTCTCAAGGAAGTAAATCATCATCTTTCAACAAATCAGCTGTTTTCCACCAAGGCAGGGTGGCCCAAAAAGAAAAAGAGAAGTTTCTCTTTTTAACTTTAGTAATGTATACAGGAGAAGGGGTTACTAGCCCTTTGCTCCCGGCATTTTAGTCGACTCTTATGACACGCATGGCTTACAGAGGAAGAATTCTGTTCCACTTCCCAATGGAGATAAGAGGAAATAAGAACAAGAACTAGTAAGAAAATAGAAGAAAACCCAGAGGGGTGTGTATATACAGTGGTACCTTTGGATACAAACTTAATTCGTTCCAGAAGGCTGTTCGAGTGCCAATACCGAACAAATTTGTTCCCATAAGGAATAATGTAAATTAGATTAATCTGGTTCAGACCCCCAGAAATACACATACAAAAGCACTTACATAAATACGCTTAAATAATTGTTCGAGTTTTGAGCTGTTCGTATCCCAAGGTACCACTGTATATCCTTGTACATGCATCTGTAATGTGACCTAAGTGTAAGTAAAAGTAACAAGACATACTTGAAATCTTGCATGTTTATGAGACAGAAAAAAGACACCAGCAATCCTACCATCATCTAGAACAGTTACACACAGGCTTTCATTTTACACTCACTTGGCAGAACGGTAGCACCCTGGGTGGTTGCTGTCTACCAACCTACTACCTAGGAAGAAAGTAAATATCCACCATTATTCTTTTAATAACTATCTTGCTAGAAATGAGCAGATATCACCATTGAGATAACCCTCTGACCAATAATATTCCCATCCCTTTCCCAGAGTGCAGGCACTGTATTTCCCACCTCCAGGACTCAAGTTCAGCTAACCAGTTTCACTGATTAAAATCATGAATTCTACCTTGCTCACACTTCAACAGCACATCAAATCCATAAAAGAAGCCATCTCCACCAGACCTGATCTAACATGCTCACACATGCCTGCTGGTTGCTCAAACCCCTACCATATGAAACCACCTTCACCCATTCCTCCAACTACACACTGCATTTGGAAAATGCTACACAGTGCATTTGAAAAAAAGCAAGATGAAGTTTATACAGTATGTATATCACTGTATATGTATACACCTTACTTAAGGGATTAAAGTATTCTTGTCTGGTGGTGGAAAAGATTATGTACAGCCTTAATGACACAGGTGTAGTTGTTAGGCATTTAACCCCATTAACAAAGCAAACAGACAATGGTATATGATCATGATGTGTGTTGTTTGCCAAATTGTAATGTAGTTTATTTTTCTGTAAATACACATTAGATGAGACTGTATAATCTACTGATATAGCATTAAAAACTATCTTTGCAATGTTTTGTTCCAAGAGCCTTTGTTCTATTATTATTTTTTCTGTAACTATGTAGCAGTGTTAATTATTGAAATTCTGTTAATAAAACATTATATGATGTGCTATAATAAAGCTATTTCAATATAACTGTGTTTTTAAAGCAGTGAAGGTTGCACAGAATATATGAATATACTGTTAGATGTGAGGCTTGGCAAATTGATGAATAATTATAATCTGATTTTATTAATGGAAATTACAGTTCAGAAATTCTTAACACTGGATTACTATTTGCATATGCATTTGTGTGTAAGAGAGAGGGGGGGGGGGACTTTAAAATGAGCTGATGTAGGTAACAGCTCTTAGCTTGTAATAAAGTTAGGAACCTTTAACCTAACCTTGTAAAACACTCACCCATACTCAAGTCTGAGCTGATCTACACTTATCCACACTAGAAGTTAAGATAAGCTACTCTAACCCACACTAGTGTCTGCCCTCACCACAAACTCTCCTCTTTTATATTTACATGGAAGCACAAAACTTGTAGCTGTCATACAGAGCTTGGTGAATGGGAGTCAGTCATACTTGATCCAGGGAATTGAAAGGTAATTCCATTTACTCTGGATCAAAACCCATTCACCTGTATCGACATCCCTGCCAATGCTGGGTCATCTTACTGTGGTGGTGAGATTTGTGTAGCTTACCCTGAATTAGAACCCAGGGCTCTTCAAGTGCCTTCCTAATTTGGCTCGAACAGTGAAGAGATTTTCCCCATTCATTAAATTTTGCTAAGGGGGATCATGGAATGATCACCATCTGTTAGTCCTTGAGGTGATCTGCACCACTCGAAGGACTCTGTATTGCCAGGTGGACCTTCAGGTGGACTACCTGGTGGCCCATTGGGCAGTTCATCTTCTGGCAGAAGTACAACATGAGGTAACTGGTTTCAGCAGTGGTGATAGAAAATGTGCAATTCTGCATTCTTGCAGGTCTGCCCACATCTATTAGTAGTTGAAATACTGCTAACATATTTAGTGCTCCCAGCCTAAATAAGCAGTTTTACTAAGTCTTAATATGCTGTTTTGCTAAACCTTGCTGTTGTGCATGAGCTATCCTAAAGTTGTGCATGGGATAGTAAGAAGTCCTTGAAAGACAGCTGCATTCCCTTGTATGTTACAGTCTGACTCCAGCTGGCTTAAAGGTTGCTAAGTTTAAAGTGGCAGTTAGAAGCACAGCATGGGGAGATATTGCAACTTAACATCCTCCAGGTCTCGAAGGATAGCTTGATAATAATACTTCTGGTCTGTGGCATACTTATTCCCTCCTTGTATCATGGTAGCCCAGTGGAAAATGTGCTTGCCACTAGAAATCTGAATAAGTGTCATAGCATCATTTCCCATTGGTTGGTCAAGCATGTGAGGAGGGCATTGGTTTCTAAATCCTGGAGTGGCTGCAGTTGAAAGGCTTAAATTCTGGTAAACATTAATTCACTAGTCCTCATATTCAATCAGCAAGACCTTTCCCTATACCTGTCTCTTGGGTGGAAGGATCCTGATGCAAAGCCATATATTCTTTTTCCTGCACAATTCTTAAAGGTGCCTACTCATAATATTTGACCACCAGAGGTGGCCAAATATTATGAGATATTAGGCTCCACATTGTGGAGCCTAATCTGATACTGCCTACTCCTATGCTGCACTCTTGCATTGTCACATCTGTGGTTGCTCCTGTAAAGCTAATACACTATGTGTTGCACATGAGGAATAGTGCACTATTGTGCCTTACGTTAAGGAACTTGATTTTGCAAAGTCCTGTATGAGGACACATCTCTTGCATCCTGGCCTGTTCTATGTGGCCATTTCCACTAACCGAAGGAGCTCGACTGCTGTTCACCCATTGGTAAAATGGGTACCTGGGTGGTAGTCAACTGGTGTGGGTCACATCCTGGGGACAAAACTGACCTAATTTGCCTGAAATGCTCTGCATAACATGAGGTTTTGTATATAGTAGTATGTCACTGATGTCTGCTAGGCCTGTATACCTTGTATGTGTACTTGTAGAAATAAGAAATTATGTTATTACTTATGAAACAATTTTACAAGGTACATGGCGAGTACACTAGATTAATTTTTTGTTACATTACATTAAGTTAGGGTGAGTTATGTTAGGCTGTTAGGCTCTGCTGGGTTACAATAGATTATGTTCAGTTTTTCAACATATGCTCAACCCATTGAACAACTGATTTTTTTTTTTCAACAAGTCGGCTGTCTCCCACCGAGGCAGGGTGACCCAAAAAGAAAGAAAATCTCCAAAAAGAAAATACTTATATCATTCAACACTTTCACCTCACACATACACAATCACTATTTTTGCAGAGGCGCCCAGATACAACAGTTTAGAAGCATATATAAAGATATATAACATATCCCTCCAAATTGCCAATATCCCAAACCCCTCCTTTAAAGTGCATGGATTGTACTTCCCATTTCCAGCACTCAAATCCAGCTATATAAAAATAACCGGTTTCCCTGAATCCCTTCACTAAATATTACCCTGCTCACACTCCAACAGCTTGTCAGGTCCCAAAACCCATTCGTCTCCATTCACTCCTATCTAACACACTTACACGTGCTTGCTGGAAGTCCAAACCCCTCGCCCACAAAACCTCCTTTACCCCCTGCCTCCAACCTTTTCAAGGACGACCTCTACCCTGCCTTCCTTCACCTACAGATTTATGAGCTCTCCATGTCATTCTACTTTGATCCATTCTTTCTAAATGACCAAACCACCTCAACAACCTCTCTTCAGCCCTCTGACTAATACTTTTATTAACTCCACACCTTCTCCTAATTTCCACACTCCGAATTCTCTGCATAATATTTACAGCCTCCAGCCGCCTTGCTGCTGCATTTACAACCCAAGCTTCACACCCATATAAGAGTGTTGGTACCACTATACTTTCATACATTCCCTTCTTTGCCTCCATAACGTTTTTTGTCTACATATACCTCACTCTCTAATCTTTTGACTACCGCCCACAGGATGGGTATGGGGTGCATAATAAAAATATTAAACTAACATATACCTCAACGCACCACTCGCATTTTTTCCTTCATCAATTCTATTGTTAACCTCATCCTTCATAAACCCATCCGCTGACACATCAACTCCCAAATATCTGAAAACATTAATTTCTTCCATACTCCCTCTTTCCAATGTGATATCCAATTCTTCTTTATCTAAATCATTTGATACCCCTCATCACCTTACTCTTATCTATGTTCACTTTCAACTTTTTACCTCGGCATATTTTTAACAATATTTTATTGCCAAACATGCCGAGGAGCAATATTCATCAGTTATCTTTTTTTGCGTTCTGAAAATTTTATTTATATCATAATAATAATCCTTTATTATTATTATTATTATTATTATTATATGATCACTGAGAAGAGCTAAGTGAGTAGGAGTCATGCGCTGACAGGGAATAGGCAGTAATAATTTATTTATTTATTTATTTATTTAGAAATTTAGCATACAAACAGAGGTACAAAAAATACAGGTAAGAGCAGCATGCCAAAGCCACTTATATGCATAGCATTATGGGCTGGCTTAAAATTAACTTAAGATTAACTAAGCAATGATGAAATCAGTGATAAGACATTATTGTAAACAGATCACTATAAAATACAAATGAGTATTACAAAGACAGGTCATATGGTTGTATGCATTGCTGTTCATTCAGTAGAATGGAGTATTCTGTTAGGTAGTGTATTTAAAAAAAAATAACAAAGTTAGGTTTAACATTTGTGTGATATAATTGTGAGTAACATTTAGGATATACAATTTATATGGTTCATTTATTCAGTATTTATTTGGTTTTGAGTGAGTAAGTGAACTTTGAGAAGAGACTTGAATTTATAAACAGGTAGTGTTTCTTTTATATTTAAAGGTAATGAATTCCAGATTTTAGGGCCTTTTATGTGCATTGAGTTTTTGCATAGCGTGAGATGGACACGAGGAACATCAAAGAGTGATCTGTGCCTTGTATTATGGTCATGTGTTCTGTTGAGGTTGGCAAGGAGATGTTTGAGGGGAGGGTTAATATCAGAGTTAAGTGTTCTATGTATGTAATAAGTGCAATAATAAGTATGGATGTTTTGTATGGTGAGTAGGTTGAGTGTTTTGAATATTGGTGGAGTGTGCTGCCTGTAGTGAGAATTTTTTATCATTCTAACTGCAGCCTTTTGTTGGGTAATTAGTGGTCTGAGATGGTTAGTTGTTGTTGAGCCCCATGCACAAATTCCATAGGTGAGATAGGGGTAAATAAGAGAGTGATAAAGGGCCAGGAGGGCTGACTGTGGAACATAGTACCGTATCTTCGATAGTATGCCTACAGTCTTGGAAATTTTCTTAGAAATTTGTTGTATATGTGTATGAAATTTGAGTCTATTATCGAGGTGGATTCCTAAGAATTTTCCCTCTGTTAGCTTTGTGATAGGTGATCCGTTTATCGTTATGTTAAGAGGTACATCTGTAGCTCTGCTACCAAACTGAATGAAGTAGGTTTTGTCAATGTTTAGTGTAAGTTTGTTAGTCCTCATCCAGGTAGATATTTTCTGTAGTTCGGTGTTTACAGTATTGGCTAGCGTGACTGGGCTCGGGTGAGAGAAGACGTATGTGGTGTCATCTGCAAAAAGTGTGGGTTTGAGTAATTGCGAAGCATTTGGTAGGTCATTTATGTATAGGAGAAAGAGAAGAGGGCCAAGGACACTTCCCTGTGGGACACCAACTGTAATTGGTTGTGCGGAAGAGCTTGCCCCATTAGCGTACACATATTGGCTTCTGTTGCTGAGGTAAGACTTGAGGTAGTTGAGGGAGTGCCCTCTAATACCATAGTGTGATAATTTTACGTGGAGCAAGTCATGGTCAACTGTATCAAAAGCTTTACGTAAGTCAATGAAGATCCCCAGTGGGACTTCTTTTTTCTCTATTGCAGTGTATATATGTTCTAGCATGTGTATAATAGCATCATTAGTATTTTTATTAGGCCTGAATCCAAATTGGCAGGGGTTGAGAATGTTATGGGAGATGAGGTAGGAGTATATTCGTTTATGAATTAATTTTTCGAAGATTTTTGAGAGAGGGTGTAAATTGGATATTGGCCTATAGTTATTCAACTCTGTTTGGTCTCCTCCTTTATGGATCGGGGTGACCCTTGCTATTTTGAGAACTGTAGGGAAGGTGGAGGATTCAATGGATTTGTTAAAGAGTGTTGCAATGATTGGTGATAGTACTTGTGACGCTTTTTTGTATATAAAGGGTGGTAAGGTATTTAAATCTCCTGCCTTGTTTTTCAGTGCGTTGATAGTAAGGGAGACTTCGTATGGGTTAGTCGGAGCTAGGAACAGTGTGTTCGGGTAGTTGCCAATGAGGTAGTCATTTGGTGGGGTATCTGAGCTTGGGATATTATTGGCAAGGTTTTGACCTATAGTGGAGAAGAAATCATTGAGTCTGTTTGCTGTTTCTGCTGGTGGGAGTTGGGGTTCATCTGATTTTGTTAATTTTATTTCGCTATGTCGTGATATCTTTTTTGTTCCCAGAATTTCTGATAGGGTCTTCCAGGTCTTTTTTATATCACCTCGTAAGTTGGATAATCTGTTCTCATAATACAATTTTTTTGCCCTTCTTATCAGGCTGGTTAGGATTGACGAGTAACGTTTTGTTTGGTCTCTGGTTATGTGACCCATTCTGTACTGTTTATTATTATTATAATAATTATTATTATTATTATTATAATCAAAAAGAAGCGCTAAGCCACAAGGACTATACAGCTGGGCAGTAATAAGATTTGATCCAAGAAAGTGGAAGGTACCTCCAACTCCCTGGATCATGAGCCTTGCACCGCCATCAAAGAACCTGTCTTGAATAGCCCGGAGAAGAAATGCAAAATATTCTGTGCCTGATGTATGGCATCTCTGGTGCAACAAAGGCAACCCGTCCAGCATAGTCTTGTTACAAGATTATACTGGACGCATCTATGCCCCTGAAACAACACACAAGACTCTTGTGTGTTGTTTCAGGGGCACAGATATGTAACTAATAACAATAATCTTTATTTCTCTAAGTACATGTACAAGACTTTACAGGTCTAGGTGACATCAATGACAGGTCAATTTTGTCCCCAGGATGCGACTTACACCAGTCGACTAACATCCAGGTACATGTTTACTGAAAGGTGAACAGGGACAGCAGGTATCTTAAGGAAACACGTCCTAATATATCCACTCTTACCGGGGATCGAACCACGGATCTCAGTGTGTGAGCTGAGTGCGTTAGCAATCGAGCTACAGGACACCTCAAAGCTTTGGTTTAAGAATCCCACTGAAGTGTCCTCAGTCCCACTTTATTCAATATTCTAATTAATGCTTTACTGCATGTTATGCCTAGCCAGCCCGGTCATTATATTATTAGCTTCACTTATGATTCAATTATTCATTCCACCAGATTCTCCAGTACCTGAAGCTTCCTTAACCTTGTATTAAATTCTCGTCAGGACCAAGAATAGATCTCGCCTAAGAAAACAAAGGTGCTTAACAGGAGCCCTTCCTGAC
Organism: Cherax quadricarinatus; assembly: GCF_038502225.1. Taxonomy (NCBI): domain Eukaryota; kingdom Metazoa; phylum Arthropoda; class Malacostraca; order Decapoda; family Parastacidae; genus Cherax; species Cherax quadricarinatus. Next base: position 10,185,901 of record NC_091359.1, on the reverse strand, counting down.
AGCAAGGGACAGTCCGCAGCATTCAGTTTCATGATGGACCTCAGTTCGAATATGTGACAAGATACAGCTGTCTGGGATTTGAGGTCCCGCTACCTGGGGTTTTTGTCACAGCTGACGCCACTGCAGAGTGCTGAGAGCTCATGGAAGTGTAGGGTAAGACAGCAGCGTCACAGTTGGTGGTGGTTGATACAACCTTGTTAAAGTCATGGTTGTAAAATCATCGGATATAGAACCATCACAGCTGACTGATAACACCGCTGGACCTGTTACTCAAGTGAGCCATTGTTTGAGTTCACATCCATTCTTCTGTTTATTCATTGAGTCGTTCATTACGTCTTTTAATGATAATGGCAATCTTTATTTCTACAAGTACAGTTATACAGGCCCAGATGACATCAGTGACATACTACTATAGGGAAAGCCCCTTCTTATGCAGAATATTTCGAGCAAATTAGGTCAGTTTTGTCCCCAGGATGCGACCCACACGTCAACTAACACCCAGGTACCTATTTTACTGCTAAGTGAACATGGACAGCAGATGTCTTAAGGAAACACGTCCTAATGTTTTCACCCGTACCAGGGATCGACCCCCGGTCTTCAGTGCGTGAGCTGAGTGCGCCAGCGATCGACTATTACAGGTGTAATAGTCTGTTCCTAGCTCCGACTAACCCATACGAAGTCTCCCTTATTATCAACGCACTAAAAAACAAGGCAGGAGATTTAAATACCTTACCACCCCTTATATACAAAAAAGTGTCACAAGTGCTATCACCAATCATTGCAACACTCTTTAACAAATCCATTGAATCCTCCACCTTCCCTACAGTACTCAAAATAGCAAGGGTCACCCCGATCCACAAAGGAGGAGACCAAACAGAGTTGAATAACTATAGGCCAATATCCAACTTACACCCTCTCTCAAAAATCTTCGAAAAATTAATTCATAAACGAATCTACTCCTACCTTATCTCCCAAAACATACTCAACCCCTGCCAATTTGGATTCAGGCCTAATAAAAATACTAATGATGCTATTATACACATGCTAGAACATATATACACTGCAATAGAGAAAAAAGAAGTCCCACTGGGGATCTTCATTGACTTACGTAAAGCTTTTGATACAGTTGACCATGACTTGCTCCACGTAAAATTGTCACACTATGGTATAAGAGGGCACTCCCTCAACTACCTCAAGTCTTACCTCAGCAACAGAAGCCAATATGTGTACGCAAATGGGGCAAACTCTTCTGCACAACCAATTACAGTTGGTGTCCCACAGGGAAGTGTCCTTGGCCCTCTTCTCTTTCTCCTATACATAAATGACCTTCCAAATGCTTCGCAATTACTCAAACCCACACTATTTGCAGATGACACTACATACGTCTTCTCTCACCCGAGCCCAGTCACGCTAGCCAATACTGTAAATACCGAATTACAGAAAATATCTACCTGGATGAGGACTAACAAACTTACACTAAACATTGACAAAACCTACTTCATTCAGTTTGGTAACAGAGCTACAGATGTCCCTCTTAACATAATGATAAATGGATCACCTATCACAAAACTAACAGAGGGAAAATTCTTAGGAATCCACCTTGATAATAGACTCAAATTTCATACACATATACATCAAATTTCTAAGAAAATTTCCAAGACTGTAGGCATACTATCGAAGATACGGTACTATGTTCCACAGTCAGCCCTCCTGGCCCTATATCACTCTCTTATTTACCCCTATCTCACCTATGGAATTTGTGCATGGGGCTCAACAACAATTAACCATCTCAGACCACTAATTACCCAACAAAAGGCTGCAGTTAGAATGATAAATTCTCACTACAGGCAGCACACTCCACCAATATTCAATACACTAAACCTACTCACCATACAAAACATCCATACTTATTACTGCACCTATTACATACATAGAACACTTAACTCTGATATTAACCCTCCCCTCAAACATCTCCTTGCCAACCTCAACAGAACACATGACCATAACACAAGGCACAGATCACTCTTTGATGTTCCTCGTGTCCATCTCACACTATGCAAAAACTCAATGCACATAAAAGGCCCTAAAATCTGGAATTCATTACCTGTAAATATAAAAGAAACACAACCTGTTTATAAATTCAAGTCTCTTCTCAAAGATTACTTACTCACCCAAAACCAAATAAATACTGAATAACTGAACATTATAAATTGTATATCTTAAATGTTTCTCACAATTATATCACATAAATGTTAAACCTAAAACCCAATCTAACTTTATTATTTTTTAAATACACTACCTAACAGAATCACTACCTAACTGAATGCAACCATATGACCTGTCTTTGTAATACTCACTTGTGCTTTATAGTTATCTGTTTACATTAATGTTTTATCACTGATTTCATCATTGCTTAATAGCAGCGCTGTATAGTCCTTGTGGCTTAGCGCTTCTTTTTGATTATAATAATAATAATAATCATTGCTTAGTTAATCTTAAGTTAATTTTAAGCCAGCCCGTAATGCTATGCATAGTATAAGTGGCTTTGGCATACTGCTCTTATCTGTATTTTTTTGTACCTCTGTATGTGTGCACAAATTGGAAAATAAATAAATAAATAAATAAACAGAAACGAGTCAGGAGTATGTAACTGTCAGATGAGTTAGCGAACTTGTCATCTATCAGTCGCCAGGGACAGACTAAGTCCGTGGCCCAGTACGACTGAACAAAAAGAGGCCAAGGAATAAATCAAAGAACAGGTGTGGATTGAACCAATGACCTGTGAGTTTAATGGCTCATTTGAGTTAAAGTTGTTTTAATATCTTTATTATGCACCCCATACCCGTCCTGTAGATGGTAGTCAAAGAATTACAGAGGTACATAATGGGTCCAGGGACTGGTCCCTAATGTTTTGATTGCTGAACAAGTTACAAGGTAAATGAACTTCAGGTAGATCTGGTTTAAGTCCCACCCGTTCCGTGATTTGTTGACAATCGTGTTATTAGGATTTCGTGAATCATGAAGCCCAACGAATAAACATTACTCGGAAGTAAACCAATGACATGAAAAAAGAGCTAAAGTTAAAATGAAACATTGTTTTCGGGTTGTGTTGCAAGGTATTTTCTTAAGATCTGCCTAGTTGTGGTTGATATTCTGCAAGACAATGCAACAAGACTTACTACTGCTGTTATTTTGTTGCACACTTCTTCAGCATCACATAAATTTGCATTCGTGTTAGTCCTTATTTTTATTATTGCCAGCTGCGAGCATATTTTTCATGGGATCTCTGTATCCAGCCTATTATTCGGATATAGAGATCCCGTGAGCAGTGTTTGCAGCTCACACTAACAGCAGTAATAAAAATCAAGACTGACATGATTACAGATTTCTGTGATGTTGAGGAAGTGTCTGACAAAACAATTTGTAAGTTGCTGGAACGTTCAATTTTTTTTTATTTATTTTTTTTTATTTATAAATTTTAGCATGCATAGAGGTACAAAAAAATACAGGTAAGAGCAGCATGCCAAAGCCACTTATATGCATAGCATTACGGTCTGGCTTAAAATTAACTTAAGATTAACTAAGCAATGATGAAATCAGTGATAAGACATTATTGTAAACAGATAACTATAAAATACAAATGAGTATTACAAAGACAGGTCATATGGTTGTATGCATTGCTGTTCATTCAGGTAGTGTATTTAAAAAAAAATAGCTGTTCATTCAGGTAGTGTATTTAAAAAAAAATAACAAAGTTAGGTTTAACATTTGTGTGATATAATTGTGAGTAACATTTAGGATATACATTTTATATGGTTCAGTTATTCAGTATTTATTTGGTTTTGAGTGAGTAAGTGAACTTTGAGAAGAGACTTGAATTTATAAACAGGTAGTGTTTCTTTTATATTTACAGGTAATGAATTCCAGATTTTAGGGCCTTTTATGTGCATTGAGTTTTTGCATAGCGTGAGATGGACACGAGGAACATCAAAGAGTGATCTGTGTCTTGTATTATGGTCATGTGTTCTGTTGAGGTTGGCAAGGAGATGTTTGAGGGGAGGGTTAATATCAGAGTTAAGTGTTCTATGTATGTAATAAGTGCAATAATAAGTATGGATGTTTTGTATGGTGAGTAGGTTGAGTGTTTTGAATATTGGTGGAGTGTGCTGCCTGTAGTGAGAATTTATCATTCTAACTGCAGCCTTTTGTTGGGTAATTAGTGGTCTGAGATGGTTAGTTGTTGTTGAGCCCCATGCACAAATTCCATTCAATTCAATTCAAAGTTTATTCTCTATAAGGATTACAATGCTGAGTTTACAGAAATTTGGTTATTGTTTGGTTTACATGTAGTAAAATTGTGATTACAGAGTGTACCACTAGAACGCTTAGCATGGCTAGGCATTTCGGCCATAGGTGAGATAGGGGTAAATAAGAGAGTGATAAAGGGCCAGGAGGGCTGACTGTGGAACATAGTACCGTATCTTCGATAGTATGCCTACAGTCTTGGAAATTTTCTTAGAAATTTGTTGTATATGTGTATGAAATTTGAGTCTATTATCGAGGTGGATTCCTGAGAATTTTCCCTCTGTTATTATTATTATTATTATAATCAAGGGGGAAGCGCTAAACCCGGAGGATTATACAGCGCCTGGGGGGGGGATGTGGAAGGCATTCAGGCTTAATTCGGGGAACTGGAGCACAGATCCAATTCCCTAAATCAAGAGCCCCTCACCAACATCAAGGAACCTTCCTTGAGGGGTTCCCTCTGTTAGCTTTGTGATAGGTGATCCGTTTATCGTTATGTTAAGAGGTACATCTGTAGCTCTGCTACCAAACTGAATGAAGTAGGTTTTGTCAATGTTTAGTGTAAGTTTGTTAGTCCTCATCCAGGTAGATATTTTCTGTAATTCGGTGTTTACAGTATTGGCTAGCGTGACTGGGCTCGGGTGAGAGAAGACGTATGTGGTGTCATCTGCAAAAAGTGTGGGTTTGAGTAATTGCGAAGCATTTGGTAGGTCATTTATGTATAGGAGAAAGAGAAGCGGGCCAAGGACACTTCCCTGTGGGACACCAACTGTAATTGGTTGTGCGGAAGAGCTTGCCCCATTTGCGTACACATATTGGCTTCTGTTGCTGAGGTATGACTTGAGGTAGTTGAGGGAGTGCCCTCTAATACCATAGTGTGACAATTTTACGTGGAGCAAGTCATGGTCAACTGTATCAAAAGCTTTACGTAAGTCAATGAAGATCCCCAGTGGGACTTCTTTTTTCTCTATTGCAGTGTATATATGTTCTAGCATGTGTATAATAGCATCATTAGTATTTTTATTAGGCCTGAATCCAAATTGGCAGGGGTTGAGAATGTTATGAGAATGTTATGAGAATGTTTAGTGTGACTTAGAAATCTGAAGTTAATTCTCACTTTCTCTCTCTGCCCGAAATGTCCCAGCATGATAGTGGCTTTCTTCGTACGTAACAAATCAAAATTGAAATTACATTTTGTAACCTTTGCAAAGAAATAAATTCTTTATTCTTTTATTCTTTATTTATCCATTTCATAAGCTTAGCCCGTTCTATCATCAGCCTCTTAATCCGCTAGGACACAAACTTTTGCATGGCCGTCTTTGATAATCAGCAGGTTATCGCAATCTTTATTTGATCTCGAAAAAGTTTGACAGTACCTGGCGTTACAACATTTTAGCCCAAGCCCATTCCTTAGATCTTGGTTTAATGTTTATTATGCACCCCATATCCATCCTGTGGGCGGTAGTCGAAAGATTACAGAGGTACATAATTGGTCCAGGGACTGGACTCCAAAGTTTTGATAGCTGAGCAAGTTACAGAGGTAATGAACTCACAATTACAAAGGTAATGAACTCACAATTTACAAAGGTAATGAACTCACATTTACAAAGGTAATGAACTCACAATTTACAAAGGCAATGAACTCACAATTACAAAAGTAATGAACTCACAATTTACAAAGGTAATGAACTCACAATTACAAAGGTAATGAACTCACAATTTACAAAGGTAATGAACTCCAGGTAGGACTGGTCACAATCAAGACAAGTTACAAAGGTATTTACAGATTACAGAGGTACACAATGGGTCCAGGGACTGGGCCCCCAAAGTTTTGACAGCTGAACTAGGTACAAGGGTAATGAACTCACAAGTTACAAAGGTAATGACTCCTGTAAGAATGGTTACTTACGTTTATACATGGCTACAATCATGAGCAAATTATAGAATAATGAGCAATTCACACTTCCACACCCGGTCACAACTGTAATGAGTTATTGGTGCAAATATTGATTATTGAGTCACACACACACATACACATACACATACACTCACACACTCACACACTCACACACTCACACACTCACACACTCACACACACACACACTCACACACACACACACACACACACACACACACACACACACACACACACACACACACACACAATCATACACACACACGCACAGGAGCTAGGCAATTTATCACTTAGAAATTTCTTACTGGAGAGGGGCTTCTGTGTGCGGATAAATTGTAGCTTTTCTCCCCTGACTTTTTTCGGATTGAAGGCATACCTCAAGACTGTGTTCTAGCACTGCCCTTTTCCTGCATGCCATAGATGATCTTTCCCCAGTTCTTCCGCTGTTAAATCGTTTCTTTATATCGATGACTTTGCTATAGCTTGTGCTGGTGCTGTCACCTAGTACATTGCAGTCACTTGTTTGCACAGAACTGCTTAATGCCTCAAATGATGTAGTGGAAGTTTTAGCAGTAAAGATCGAGAACCAAAACCTAGTCATTATGGTAGTCTACAAGCCTCCGGATGCAACATCCCACCAATTCCAGGAACAGCTGTTAAAAATTGACCACTGTCTGGAAAATCTGCCAGCTTCTGCACCCAACATCTTGCTCCTGGGGGATTTCAACTTAAGGCACCTAAAATGGAGGAATATAGCAAATAATATTGTTGCAGAAATAACACCAGGAGGCAGCTCTGATGAAAACTCACACTCACACGAGCTTTTAAATCTCTGCACAAAATTCAATTTAAACCAGCAAATAATAGAGCCTACTAGACTGGAGAATACACTAGACCTCATCTTCACTAACAATGATGATCTGAAACGAAATGTCACCATATCAAAAACAATATACTCAGATCACAACATAATTGAAGTTTAGACATGTATGCCCGGAGCCCCAGACCGACATAATGAGATAAGTCACGAGGGAGCATTCACCAAATTCAACTTCAATAACAAAAACATAAAGTGGGACCAAGTAAACCAAGTCCTAACCGATATAAGCTGGGAAGATATACTAAGCAACACAGACCCCAACTTATGCCTAGAACAGATTAACTTGGTGGCACTCGATGTATGCACAAGGCTTATTCCTCTAAGAAAAAGGAGGAGTAGATGTAAAATAGAAAGAGACAGGCGCTCCCTTTACAGGCGACGGAAAAGAATAACAGAGCGGCTAAAAGAGGTCAATATATCTGAAATGCGTAGGGAGACACTGGTCAGAGAAATAGCAAGCATCGAACTTAAGCTAAAGGAATCTTATAGGAGTCAGGAATCGCGGGAAGAACTGAAAGCCATAAATGAAATCGAAAGAAACCCAAAGTATTTCTTCTATGCCAAATCAAAGTCGAGAACAACGTCCAGTATTGGGCCCCTACTTAAACAAGATGGGTCCTACACAGATGACAGCAAGGAAATGAGTGAGCTACTCAAGTCCCAATATGACTCAGTTTTTAGCAAGCCGCTAACCAGACAGAGTCGAAGATCAAAATTATTTTTTTTTATGAGAGCCACAGAATTTGGTTAACACAAGCCTATCTGATGTTATCCTGACGCCAAATGACTTCGAACAGGCGATAAATGACATGCCTATGCACTCTGCCCCAGGGCCAGACTCATGGAACTCCGTGTTCACCAAGAACTGCAAGAAGCCCCTATCACGAGCTTTTACCATCCTATGGAGAGGGAGCATGGACACGGGGGTCGTCCTACAGATACTAAAAACAAAAGACATAGCCCCACTCCACAAAGGGGGAAGTAAAGCAATAGCAAAGAACTACAGACCGATAGCACCAACATCCCATATCATAAAAATCTTTGGTGAGGGGCTCTTGATTTAGGAAATTGGATCTGTGCTCCAGTTCCCCGAATTAAGCCTGAATGCCTTCCACACCCCATCCCCCCAGGCGCTGTATAATCCTCCGGGTTTAGCGCTTCCCCTTGATTATAATAATAATAATTTGAAAGGGTCCTAAGAAGCAAGATCACCACCCATCTAGAAACCCATAAATTACACAACCCAGGGCAACATGGGTTTAGAACAGGTCGCTCCTGTCTGTCTCAACTATTGGATCACTACGACAAAGCCCTAGATGCACTAGAAGACAAAAAGAATGCAGATGTAATATATACAGACTTTGCAAAAGCCTTCGACAAGTGTGACCATGGCGTAATAGCGCACAAAATGCGTGCTAAAGGAATAACAGGAAAAGTCGGTCGATTGATCTATAATTTCCTCACTAACAGAACACAGAGAGTAGTAGTCAACAGAGTAAAGTCCGAGGCAGCTACGGTGTAAAGCTCTGTTCCACAAGGCACAGTACTCGCTCCCATCTTGTTCCTCATCCTCATATCTGACATAGACAAGGATGTCAGCCACAGCACCGTGTCTTCCTTTGCAGATGACACCCGAATCTTCATGACAGTGTCTTCCACTGCAGACACTGCAAGGCTCCAGGCGGACATCAACCAAATCTTTCAGTGGGCTGCAGAAAACAATATGAAGTTCAACGATGAGAAATTTCAATTACTCAGATATGGTAAACACGAGGAAATTAAATCTTCAATAGAGTACAAAACAAATTCTGGCCACAAAATAGAGCGAAACACCAACGTCAAAGACCTGGGAGTGATCATGTCGGAGGATCTCACCTTCAAGGACCATAACATTGTATCAATCGCATCTGCTAGAAAAATGACAGGATGGATAATGAGAACCTTCAAAACTAGGGATGCCAAGCCCATGATGACACTCTTCAGGTCACTTGTTTTATCTAGGCTGGAATATTCCTGCACACTAACAGTACCTTTCAAGGCAGGTGAAATTGCTGACCTAGAAAATGTACAGAGAACCTTCACGGCGCGCATAACAGAGATAAAACACCTAAATTACTGGGAACGCTTGAGGTTCCTGAACCTGTATTCCCTGGAATGCAGGCGGGAGAGATACATGATTATATACACCTGGAAAATCCTAGAGGGACTAGTACCGAACTTGCACACGGAAATCACTCACTACGAAAGCAAACGACTTGGCAGACGATGCAACATCCCCCCAATGAAAAGCAGGGGTGTCACTAGCACGTTAAGAGACCATACAATAAGTGTCAGGGGCCCGAGACTGTTCAACTGCCTCCCATCATACATAAAGGGGATTACCAACAGACCCCTGGCAGTCTTCAAGCTGGCACTGGACAAGCACCTAAAGTCGGTTCCTGACCAGCCGGGCTGTGGCTTGTACGTTGGTTTGCGTGCAGCCAGCAGCAACAGCCTGGTTGATCAGGCTCTGATCCACCAGGAGGCCTGGTCACAGACCGGGCCGCGGGGGCGTTGACCCCCGGAACTCTCTCCAGGTAAACTCCAGGTAGTAGCTATTCAGGACCTCCCGATTTCTCATAGGGGTATTCGTTACTCAAGCTATTTTTCAGTGTTCTGTCACCACTTCCGCAAACGCTGGCTGCAATGTTGATCTGCGTTTGACCACAACAAACTGTTTTAAGTCAAACTTCGTTTAGGTTTCTGACCATCTTCCCACCACTGTCGGATTTGGGAAACAAGGGTTGAAACATTGGGCGGGTTTCCTTACACTGGTTGTCTATGTTCACCCATCAGTAAAAAAAAAATGGGTACCTAGGTGTTAGAACTGGGGTGGGTCGCATCCCGGGACAAAACTGACCTAATTTGCCCGAAATCCTCTGCATAACAAGCGGCTTTCTATATAGTAGTATGTCATTGATGTCAGTTAGACCTGTATACCTTGTACATGTACTTGTACTACTACTAATAATAATTATTATTATTATTATTACTCCTCTGATTTTTTTAACGGGAATTAACCTGTTGCACCAACTTTTATTTCAATTTTACTCTTGCACAACCCTCCCCCCCCACTTCCACTAATCCCAAACTTGGCACACGCCTAACCCTCATTCAGTCCTAAGCCTTTGTATATTGCTACTAGCGTCTTCAAGAAAGCACTGGACAGGCACCTAAAGTCAGTACCTGACCAACCGGGCTGTGGTTCGTATATCAGCTTGCGTGTGGCCAGCAGTAACAGCCTGGTTGATCAGACCCTGATCCACCATGAGGCCTGGTCCCAGACCGGGCCGCGGGGGCGTTGACCCCCAAAACCCTCTCCAGGTAAGCGTTCATCCCTCCCCGCAGCGCTGTATGAACTTTAGGATTTGACACTTAAATTTATAATAAAACTATTTCTGGCTTATCTCTAGTGGTTTGTGGAGTGTCTTTTACCTTAATCAGATAAATGTTGCTCTCGAAAACATCCTTTGTAATTTACGTTTAAATTTTGTGGCTTTTTTGTTACTGGGTGAAAATTAAATATTTTTTAGACAAATAAAAATGGCTTTATATATATATATATATATATATATATATATATATATATATATATATATATATATATATATATATATATATATATATATATATTTATTATCACACTGGCCGATTCCCACCAAGGCAGGGTGGCCCGAAAAAGAAAAACTTTCACCATCATTCACTCCATCACTGTCTTGCCAGAAGGGTGCTTTACACTACAGTTTTTAAACTGCAACATTAACACCCCTCCTTCAGAGTGCAGACACTGTACTTCCCATCTCCAGGACTCAAGTCCGGCCTGCCGGTTTCCCTGAACCCCTTCATAAATGTTACTTTGCTCACACTCCAACAGCACGTCAAGTATTAAAAACCATTTGTCTCCATTCACTCCTATCAAACACGCTCACGCATGCCTGCTGGAAGTCCAAGCCCTTCGCACACAAAACCTCCTTTACCCCCTCCCTCCAACCTTTCCTAGACCGACCCCTACCCCGCCTTCCTTCCACTACAGACTGATACACTCTTGAAGTTATTCTGTTTCGCTCCATTCTCTCCACATGTCCGAACCACCTCAACAACCCTTCCTCAGCCCTCTGGACAACAGTTTTGGTAATCCCGCACCTCCTCCTAACTTCCAAACTACGAATTCTCTGCATTATATTCACACCACACATTGCTCTCAGACATGACATCTCCACTGCCTCCAGCCTTCTCCTCGCTGCAACATTCATCACCCATGCTTCACACCCATATAAGAGCGTTGGTAAAACTATACTTTCATACATTCCCCTCTTTGCCTCCAAGGACAAAGTTCTTTGTCTCCACAGACTCCTAAGTGCACCACTCACCCTTTTCCCCTCATCAATTCTATGATTCACCTCATCTTTCATAGACCCATCCGCTGACACGTCCACACCCAAATATCTGAATACATTCACCTCCTCCATACTCTCTCCCTCCAATCTGATATCCAATCTTTCATCACCTAATCTTTTTGTTATCCTCATAACCTTAATCTTTCCTGTATTCACTTTCAATTTTCTTCTTTTGCACACCCTACCAAATTCATCCACCAATCTCTGCATATATATATATATATATATATATATATATATATATATATATATATATATATATATATATATATATATATATATATATATATATATATATGCAAGGAATTCGCGAGAGCAGGCGAAATATACACAAACACTGATCTCTGGCTGAAGGAGACTCGAACCTTAGGACAAGGTACGCAGTGCTTTACCAATCTACCCACACTGGACAATACCTTGGCGTGTAGCTTGCGCTACACGTTTCATCCAAGGCAGCCAGCTTTCAGGGAGAAGGCTTACAGCTTTTCATCTCATCCCCTGCATGCATCAGCCTCACTAGAGATTTTAACAATGCAAGGAATTCGCGAGAGCAGGCGAAATATACACAAACACTGATCTCTGGCTGAAGGGGACTCGAACCTACGAACCTTAGGACAAGGTACGCAGTGCTTTACCAATCTACCCACACTGGACAATACACGCCATCGTCTCCATTTCAAGCCTCAGACAAGATTTAAATTTACTCATACATTGTCATATACCTAAGATATGACGTAATGAACGACTGTCAACGAGTGAAAAAAAAAGACCAGGTACTCGAGCTAACCATACCACGGGTGGGGTTTGAACCCGCGGTCAGAGAGTCTCATGTTGGCTACTCGAACTAAGGTCTTGCCTGTGGTAGGCCCTTTTCCGTACGATCCAGCCACCAAGGCTTCGATAGAATAATTACCGTCATTGCTGTGAAAAGTTAAACTAGCAGTCACAATCTGCGATGCTATACTGACATGTAGAAGCTCAGTATACATCCCTTTCTAGAATTTATGTTCCAGATATGAATATCGTTTTTTACACAATACAACCAGGAAAGCTTTCACGATCGAAAGTAAGGTATAATGCAGACTCCAAGAATGAGTTCATGACACACTGAGTAAAATAATCATTGTGACATGAATGTGTTACTACGTTAGTGTAGGATTGTTAGGCTGAAAGACTATTAACTGCAAGAGGGTCATTAGGACAGCATATCACCTATACACCTTTAGTCGAGAATATTTTAAACCCCTATATTGGGATTAAGGGACTCTCTTATTGTATAATAAAATATACATTTGTTAATGTGTATACTGTGTCAGTGCTGGGAACCTCCAGTGGACAGATAATGGCTGATCACGTCGCCGCCATCAAGACGCCTCGAGGGTTTATGATATAGGTAACGAAAATGGTGTTTGTTAGCTAAGTAGGTCGTCGAAATTGATAGTTTATCGGGGCATGCATGCCCTTATGTTACTTAACATAGATTGTTTTATATTCTAAAAAATAGAGATAACATTAAAAATTGCATCCATTACATGTGTTTTGAGTTACTCACGAGAACTTAGTTTTGCATTATTTAATAAAACTTGGTACAATATTTTTGTCACTTTTGTGATATAAATCTTTATATTATGGTACTGTTAGTGGATGGATATTTAGACAGTACATCTATGGTGCTGCTCATAGGCGAACATGAAAACACATTTTTATAAACAGGCTAGATCATATGTGAATATTTGGTATAGAATTGTGTAAGACAGGTACAGGCTGGGGTGTTGTTGAAATTCGATCCCACTTGAGCCGCACTCGGCCGGGTTCTGAAGATGTGTACCCAGATAATGCATCCCATTATAGAGGCCAACTCAAGTGATGATCTAATCTGCTTGTGATAATGTTTATGAGAATATTTACCGGCGTCTTGTTTCTAAGTCAGTACCGTCAGGTATATCAGGTATGGACCTTGGTCAGTGGTAGGCTATTTAAAGTCCCACCTTCCTCAAAAAGTGCCACTCCTCTATTGGACAGGCACCTCGTCGTGGTGGAGTTTTGTAATCAATGTTTTATTGTGACAGTGACAATAGTGAGCCAATTATTAGGTAGTGAGACGAGTACATCCACCTGGATATACTTGTTTCATCGCTCTCAGGCATCAATAAGACTCGACCGGTGCAGGAGACAACGCCAGGATGCGGCTGGTGTTGCTCTCTCTCCTGCTGGTCGCCTTCGCCCATGCAGGTCAGTTCTCAAGCTAATACTTGCAACTTGTAAATGCAGTCTAATACCATTCAGTTCTGCACCTCTCAACACTCAGGGCGAACTTTAATACCTCACAACACGCCCAGACTTTCAACCAACGCAATTTGACGCATTTCAGCATCTCTCTATCCATTTCTTGAAAGTCAGCGCATAACACCATCATAATTCCACCTGACACTCTTCAATACGAACACCCGACTTCTCAGTCCACAGTTGCCACTCTCAAATTTTTAAAATGTTAAATACATGCTCAGATTTCTCAGAACACATCTAGACCTAACAGGATATACACCAAGATGTGTACATCTCTCATTACAGTATATTCTTGATAACAGTGCACAGGTGAACTGCAGTTTTAAATGAATTAGTATTAAGCTTTAAGCCTGAAAGACTGAACGTGAAATCTTTTGTGATTAAGTCACGTCTTCAAGCACTTCAGAGACTCACTTACAAAGGTACAATAACTACCTTATAATTTCCATTAAAAATACCTAATTGATGAAATCATAGATTCTTAGTTCTATGTGTGAGCCATCTTAATGCCCCACGAGTAATTGCTCACATAAACACACACTGCACACACACACACACACACACACTATACACACACACACACACACACACACACACACACACACACACACACACACACACACACACACATCTATTCCCCTCCCTCTAACCACCCGCCCCCCCTTCTGTGGAGCAACGGGGGAACCTAGAACCAGGATGAGGACAAGGGGCTCCAAGGACGAATCTGGGAGGGAGGAATGGGAGGTAGAGCTCAAAAAAAGGGAGGAAGACTGGGGAAGGAGACTAGATGAGCTGGAAAGGAAGATGGGAGAGAGGTTAGCAGCAGAATGCAGAAGGTGGAAGCAACAGGCCACAGCAGCAGAAATCAAGATAGAGAGATTAGAAGAGGAGCTGAGACATCTGAAACAGCACAGAGACAAAGATATTACAGAAGTAGCATCGTCAATGGCTACATCAAACACAGACAACAGGTCTGAAGGAAGCATGGAAACTAAACTATGCAGAGGTCCTGTCAAACCCACATGGGGCCAAAACAAAGGCAGGGAGCACACTAGGACAGAATGAGAGGTTGGAAGACATTGAAGGAACTAGGACATGTGCAAGGACCTTACCAGATACCTGTGGGGGCCAGGAACAGGTGAGCAGGAAGGACAAACCAAGAAGCATAGGGGCCATAACTAGGGAAGGGACTGAAAGAAGGAACACTCCACGGGAAGAAACTAAAACACATCAGAGGATGCAATGGGAGTCACAGTGGGAGGTGGAAAGGGAGAGATCTGTGTTTGTCTATGGGCTAGACAAAGCTAAAGGGGAAACTTACGATGAAAGAAAGCAGGAGGAGAAAAAAGCGATTGAAGGTATCATGAAGGTGATAGGCGAGGGGGACATGACCCAGGTGGCAAATTTTCGGAGAATTGGGTGGTTCACAAAGAAAAGGAATCGGCATCTCAAAGTAATTTTCAAGGCATAATCAACCCGAACCATGATCCTGCAGGAGAAAGCACGGCTGAGAGGCAAACAGGAGTTCTGGAGTGTGTACCTCGATCAAGACAGAACACAGGACGAAAGGAAGACGATGAAAGAGAGAGTTCAAAAACGAAAGGAGAAATGGGAGGAAATGAAAAAGGAGAGAAGAATAACCCAGGATCAAATGGAAGGACAAGCACACCCCCCAGAAACACCTGCAGAAGGACTCCAGCCACGACACCCCCAAGGCAACTGAACAATCCAAACCAACCATCACACACCGATCCCTCTGTTTTCACCCCCCACACCACAGTTACAGTATTAGAACAGAAGTTGAAGGTTTGGTACACAAATGCAGATGGATTAACGAATAAACATGAGGAATGGCAAGAAAGAATCAATGAGAAGTCCCCAGACATCATAGCAGTTACAGAAACAAAACTCACGGAGACAATAACAGATGCAATCTTCCCACCAGGATACCAGATCATGAAGAAAGATAGAAGGGGCAGGGGGGGAGGTGGGGTTGCTCTGCTCGTAAAAAACAGATGGAAATTCGAGAAAATGGAAGGCATAGATGAGACGGGAGAAAGAGACTACATAGCAGGTACACTTCAGTCTGGGGAACACAAAGTGGTCATTGCAGTGATGTATAATCCACCACAGAACTGCAGGAGGCCAAGAGAGGAATATGAAGAGAGCAACAGAGCAATGGTGGACACACTTGCTGAGGTGGCAAGAAGAGCTCATTCCAACAGAGCAAAGTTGCTGGTT
Source organism: Cherax quadricarinatus (assembly GCF_038502225.1). Taxonomy (NCBI): domain Eukaryota; kingdom Metazoa; phylum Arthropoda; class Malacostraca; order Decapoda; family Parastacidae; genus Cherax; species Cherax quadricarinatus. Next base: position 10,169,838 of record NC_091359.1, on the reverse strand, counting down.
ATGGGGGATTTCAACCACAGGGAGATTGACTGGGAAAACCTGGAGCCACATGGGGGTCCCGAAACATGGAGAGCCAGGATGTTGGACGTGGTGCTGGAAAACCTCATGCACCAACATGTTAAGGACACTACCAGAGTGAGAGGGGAGGATGAACCAGCAAGATTGGACCTTGTGTTCACCCTGGGCAGCTCAGACATTGAGGACATCAAGTATGAGAGTCCCCTAGGAGCTAGCGACCACGTGGTTCTGTGCTTTGAATACATAGTAGAGCTGCAAGTGGAGAGAATAACAGGAGTTGAATGGGAAAAGCCTGACTATAAAAGAGGGGACTACATAGGGTTGAAGAACTTCCTGCGGGAGGTCCAGTGGGACAGAGAACTGGCAGGAAAGCCAGTAAATGAAATGATGGAATATGTAACAACAAAATGCAAGGAGGCAGTGGAAAAGTTTATTCCCAAGGGCAACAGTAACAACGGGAAGACCAGAACGAGCCCCTGGTTTACCCGACGGTGTAAGGAGGCAAAAACAAAGTGCAATAGAGAATGGAAAAAGTACAGAAGGCAGAGAACACACGAAAATAGGGAGATCAGTAGCAGAGCCAGGAATGAGTATGCACAGGTAAGGAGGGAGGCCCAGCGACAGTATGAAAATGACATAGCATCGAGAATCAAGACTGACCTGAAACTGTTGTATAGCCACATCAGGAGGAAGACAACAGTCAAAGACCAGGTGATCAGATTAAGGACAGAAGGTGGAGAACTCACAAGAAATGATCAGGAGGTATGTGAGGAGCTGAACAGGAGATTTAAGGAAGTTTTTACAGTAGAGACAGGAAGGGCTGTGGGAAGACAGCACAGAAGGGAACATCAAGAGGGAATATACCAACAAGTTTTGGATGACATACGAACAACTGAGGAGGAGGTGAAGAAGCCCTTAAGTGACCTTGACACCTCAAAGGCGATGGGACTGGACAACATCTCCCCATGGGTCCTTAGAGAAGGAGCAGAGATGCTGTGCGTGCCTCTAACCACAATCTTCAACACATCCCTTGAAACTGGGCAACTACCTGAGAAATGGAAGACAGCTAATGTAGTCCCCATATTTAAGAAAGGAAACAGAAACGAGGCACTAAACTACAGACCTGTGTCTCTGACATGTATTGTGTGCAAAGTCATGGAGAAGATTATCAGGAGGAAAGTGGTCGAATACCTGGAAAGGAACAAGATTATAAATGAAAACCAGCATGGGTTCATGGAAGGCAAATCCTGTATCACAAACCTCTTGGAGTTTTATGACAAGGTAACAGAAGTAAGACACGAGAGAGAGGGGTGGGTAGATTGCTTTTTCCTAGACTGCAGGAAGGCCTTTGACACAGTTCCCCACAAGAGATTAATGCAGAAGCTGGAGGATCAGGCGCATGTAAAAGGGAGGGCACTGCAATGGATAAGGGAATACCTGACAGGGAGGCAGCAACGAGTCATGGTACGTGAAGAGGTATCACAGTGGGCGCCTGTTACGAGCAGGGTCCCACAGGGGTCAGTTCTAGGACCAGTGCTATTTTTGATATATGTGAACGACATGATGGAAGGAATAGACTCTGAAGTGTCCCTGTTCGCAGATGATGTGAAGTTGATGAGAAGAATTAAATCGGACGAGGATGAGGCAGGACTGCAAAGAGACCTGGACAGGCTGGACATGTGGTCCAGTAACTGGCTTCTCGAATTCAATCCAGCCAAATGCAAAGTCATGGAGATTGGGGAGGGGCAAAGAAGACCGCAGACAGAGTATAGGCTAGGTGGACAAAGAATACAGACCTCACTCAGGGAGAAAGACCTTGGGGTGACCATAACACCGAGCACATCACCGGAGGCACACATCAACCAAATAACTGCTGCAGCATACGGGCGCCTGGCAAACCTGAGAATAGCGTTCCGATACCTTAATAAGGAATCGTTCAAGACACTGTACACTGTGTATGTTAGGCCCATACTGGAGTATGGAGCACCAGTCTGGAACCCACACCTGGTCAAGCACGTCAAGAAGTTAGAGAAAGTACAAAGGTTTGCATCAAGGCTAGTCCCAGAGCTCAAGGGAATGTCGTACGAGGAAAGGTTAAGGGAAATCGGACTGACGACACTGGAGGACAGAAGGGTCAGGGGAGACATGATAACGACATACAAGATACTGCGGGGAATAGACAAGGTGGACAGAGATAGGATGTTCCAGAGAGGGGACACAGGGACAAGGGGTCACAACTGGAAGCTGAAGACTCAGACGAGTCACAGGGACGTTAGGAAGTATTTCTTCAGTCATAGAGTTGTCAGCAAGTGGAATAGCCTAGCAAGTGAAGTAGTGGAGGCAGGAACCATACATAGTTTTAAGAAGAGGTATGACAAAGCTCAGGAAGCAGAGAGAGAGAGAGGACCCAGTAGCGATCAGTGAAGAGGCGGGGCCAGGAGCTGAGTCTCGACCCCTGCAACCACAATTAGGTGAGTACAATTAGGCGAGTACACACACACACTACACACACTACACACACTACACACACTACACACACTACACACACTACACGCACACACACACACACACACACTACACACACACTACACACACACTACACACACACTACACACACACACACACACACACACACACACACACACACACACACACACACACACACACACACACACACACACACACACACACACACACACACTACACACACACTACACACACTACACACACTACACACACACACACACTACACACACACTACACACACACTACACACACACTACACACACCACGCACACACACACACACTACACACACACTACACACACACTACACACACACACTACACACACACACACACACACACACACACACACACACACACACACACTACACACACACACACTACACACACACACACACTACACACACACTACACACACACACACACTACACACACACTACACACACACTACACACACACTACACACACACACTACACACACACACTACACACACACTACACACACACACTACACACACACTACACACACACTACACACACACTACACACACACACACACACACACACTACACACACACTACACACACACTACACACACACACACACACACACACACACACTACACACACCACACACAATACCCACACTACACACACACTACACACACAATACACACACACACACACACACCACACACACACACACACACACCACACACACACACACACACACACACACACACACACACTACACACACTACACACACACTACACACACTACACACACTACACACACTACACACACCACACACACACTACACACACACTACACACACACTACACACACACTACACACACACTACACACACACTACACACACACTACACACACACACACACTACACACACACTACACACACTACACACACTACACACACTACATACACACTACACACACACTACACACACACTACACACACACTACACACACACTACACACACACTACACACACACACACACTACACACACACTACACACACACACACACACACACACACACACACACACACACACACTACACTGTTAGGAAGTATTTCTTCAGTCATAGAGTAGTCATTGTAAGTGAGGTAATGGAGGCAGGAACCATACATAGCTTTAAGATGAGGTATGATAAAGCTCATGGAGCAGGGAGAGAGAGGACCTAGTAGCAGTCAGTGAAGAGGCGGGGCCAGGAGCTGAGTATCGACCCCTGCAACCACAATTAGTTGAGTGTACACTCACACGGGCAGGGCGAGACGTATGGGCAAGTCTCCTTACACTCGTTGCCTCTGTTTACCTAGCAGTAAATGGGTACCTGGGTGTTAGTCGACTGTTGTGGGTCGCATCCTGGGGGATGGTCAATGCTACAATATCTGAGAGACTCGAACTCCCTCAAATGACCTAATTGCTCTCACTCAGCGAGTGAGAACCAGTGAAGTAAACTGAGAAACCTGTAACAATGTAACAAGTAGCGGCAAGTGAAGAGGCGGGGCCAGGAGCTATGAATCGACCCCTGCAACGACAACTAGGCGAGTACACACACACACACACACACACAACTACAAAGGGATCTGGACCGGCTGCAGGTCCAGCAATTGGCTCCTGGAGTTCAACCCCACCAAGTGCAGAGTCATGAAGATTGGGGAAGGGCAAAGAAGACCGCTGACGGAGTACAGTCTAGGTGGCCAGAGACTACAAATCTCACTCAAGGAAAAAGATCTTGGGGTGAGTATAACACCAGGCGCATCTCCTGAGGAGCACATCAACCAAATAACTGCAATCTTGGACTGTCGGTTAGAAATTTGAGAACAATAATGCGAAAAGAACTTCAACTGAACTTCATTGACTGAAGACTGAGGGAGACTGACACCAGTCATTCCATCTGTCATCATTCTGTCATGCAGGAGTAGCCACATGTCTATGGTGCATCCAACAAAATCAGCAGTCTCTTGGATGTCACCACTGCCAGGCTCCGGCTGGGTTACCAATATCTGAGAGGTTAAATCACCACCACCAAATGTTGATCATATTAAATATAAACTTTGTTAAAAGAACAATTGTCACACCTTGCGTCATTGTGTGTTGGAATGCGGAAAATTAAAGAATTCGAAGACTACTCACTCAGAAATGTTGAGTAACGTCAGAGTATTTTACCTACAGTAGTATATTAGGTACCTGTCCAGCTCCCTCTTGAAGACAGGGAGCTGGACAGGTACCTAAAGTCAGTACCTGACCAGCCGGGCTGTGGTTCGTACGTCTGTTTGCCCGCGGCCAGCAGATTGATCAGGCCCTGATCCATGGCGAGGCCTGCTTATGGATGGGCCACTGGGGCGTTGACCCCCGAAACTCCTTCCAGGTATACCAACCATTCTGCAAAAATACCCTGACTTTGCCCACTGTAAATAGCGCATAACCACTTAAACTTTTTTTTTATTACAGGCATACCTTGCTTACCTGGAGTGTACCTGGAGAGGGTTTCGGGGGTGAACGCCCCCGCCGCCCGGTCTCAGACCAGGCCTCATAGTGGATCAGGGTCTGATCAACCAGACTGTTACTGCTGGCCGCAAGCAAGCTGACGTACGAACCACAGCCCGGTTGGCCAGGTACTGACTTTAGGTGCCTGTCCAGTGCCTTCTTGAAGACAGCCAGGGGTCTATTGGTAATCCCCCTTATGTATGCTGGGAGGCATACATAAGGGGCCCAAGACAGTCTTGGGCTCCGGACACTTATTGTGTTGTCTCTGGAGAGAGTTCCGGGGGTCAACGCCCCCGCGGCCCGGTCTGTGACCAGGCCTCTCAGTATACTCGTGGCACCTCTGCTTTTCATCGGGGGAATGTTTCATCTCCTACCGAGTCTTTTGCTTTCATATGGAGTGATTTTCGTGTGCAGGTTTGGTACCAATCCCTCCAGGACTTTCCAAGTGTATATTATCATGTATCTCTCTCGCCTGCGTTCGAGGGAATACAGATCAAGGACCTTCAACCGTTCCCAGTAGTTTAGGTGCCTTATCGCACTTATGTGTGCCATGACAGTTCTTTGTACACTCTCCAGGTCTGCAATGTCACCAGCCTTGAAGGGGGCCGTTAGTGTACAACAGTATTCCAGCCTAGAGAGCACAAGCGATTTGAAGAGAATCATCATGGGCTTGGCGTCCCTAGTTTTGAAGGTTCTCATTATCCATCCTATCATTTTACTAGCGGATGAGGTAGATACATTGTTGTGGTCTTTGAAGGTGAGATCCTCTGATATTATCACTCCCAGGTCCTTCACATTACTTTTCCGCTCTATTGTAGGGTTAAAATTTGTAGTATACCCTGACACATTTTTAATTTCTTCAAGTTTTCCATATCTGAGTAGTTGAAATTTCTCCTCGTTGAACTTCATGTTGTTTTGAGTGGCCCATTCAAAGATTTGGTTGATATCCGCTTGGAGTCTCGCGGTGTCTTCCATGGAGGTTACTGCCATGGTGATCCGGGTGTCATCCGCAAAGGAAGACATGGAGCTATGGCTTACATCTCTGTCTATGTCAGAAATGAGGATGAGGAATAGAATGGGAGCGAGTACTGTGCCTTGTGGAACAGAGCTTTTTACCGTGGATGCCTGGGACTTTACTCTATTTACTATTACTCTGTGTTCTGTTTGTCAGGAAGTTGTAGATCCATCTACCAACTTTTCCCGTTATTCCTTTATCCTGCATTTCGTGTGCTATTACACCATGGTCACACTTGTCGAAAGCTTTTACAAAGTCTGTGTATACTACATCTTTATTTTGTTTATCCTCTACTGCATCCAGGACTTTGTTATAGTGGCCCAGTAGCTGGGACAGGCAGGAGCCACCTGCTCTAAACCCGTGTTGCCTTGGGTTGTGTAATTGATGGGTATCTAGGTGGTTGGCGATCTTGCTTCTTAGAACCCTCTCAAAGATTTTTATGATATAGGATGTTAGTGATATCGGTCTGTAGTTCTTTGCAATTGCTTTACTGCCACCTCTGTGGAGTGGGGCTATGTCTGTTGTTTTTAGTGTGTGGGATGACCCCTGTGTCCATGCTCCCTCTCCATAAAATGCTGAAGGCACACCATAGGGACTTCTTGCAATTCTTGATGAACAGGGAGTTCCTCGAGTCTGGGCCTGGGGCAGAGTGCATGGGCATGTCATTAATTGCCTCTTCAAAGTCTTGTGGAGTTAGAATAATATCCGAGATTTTTGGGATGACCAAATTTTGGGCTTCGTTCATAAACCATTCATTTAGATTGTCGACCCTTAGAGTGGGCAGTGGCTCGTTAAACACTGATTCATATTGGGACTTTAGTATCTTACTCATTTCTTGGTTATCATCTGTGTATGCCCCATCCCGCCTAAGCAGGGGCCCAATACTGGATGTTGTTTTTCCCTTAGATTTGGCATAAGAGAAGAAGTATTTTGGTTTTTTTCAATTTCCTTTATGGCTTTTAGTTCTGTGATTTTTGTCTCCTGTAAGATTCCTTCAGCTTAAGTTCGATATTTGCAATATCATTGACTAGTGCCTCCCTTCGTATTTCAGATATATTGACCCAACTCAGCAGCTCTGTGACTCTTCGCCTTCGTCTGTATAGGGAACATCTCTCTCTTTCTAGTTTACATCTTCTCTTTCTTTTTCTGAATGGAATGTGTCTTGAGCAGATCTCAAGGACCACAGAATTCATTTTTTCAAGGCAAAATCTAAAGTATTGTTTATGTAATTTTTTGTGACTAAATTCATGTCTGCATAAGTAATTTATTACGATTTTAACCATATATAAGCATGTAAATAGTTCATTACCTTTGTAATTTGTTTAGCCATCAAAACTCTGGGGACTAGTCCCTGGACACATTATGTGACGAATCTTTCGACTGCCACACAGGGGTGGAGAATAAAGATATTTAACTAGCTAAAACCTCTGCACCTGCCTTGTAAGGAGGTGGGTGTGGGATACTCATTCTCCTGCACCTGCCTTGTCAAGACGTAGGTGTGGGATACTAATGCTTCCTGCGCGTCTTGTCAGGAAGTAGTTAGTTTTTAGTTTAATGTCTTTATTATGCCCCCCCCCCCACACCCATCCTGTGGGCAGTAGTCAAAAGATTACAGAGGTACATACTGGGTCCAGGGTGTGGGACACTCATGCTCACCTGCTTTCTCAGGCGGTGAGTGTGGGGGATTCGGCTCCCTGCGCCAGCCTTGTCAGAAGGCAAGTCCAAATCCTTAGACGAAAAATCCCTTTGCTGCTATCGAAGCACCTCCTTGAAGTGAATGCTTATGTAGGCTCCTGATCTTTCCACCTCTCGGCAGAAATCCTTTGTTACCGCCTTTCAAAATCTTCGTGGAACCTGTTCGATGTTAGATTTGACTTAGCATCTTGCTGAATAATATTGCACAAGAAATAATCATTGCAGATTGAGGAAGATAGGCGAAATCTCAAGCATGTACGTGTGGTGTGTGTTCATGGTTGTCAGTACAGCTTAGCATTAATATATGCTTGACGAGTAACCCGTAACGTCACATACAAAACCTCAATACATGTCGTCCTGCCTAAGAATCAAACTGAGCCTCCTTTGGTTGCGAATCCAGCTTTCCACCATTTGATTTCGAGTTTTACAGAGTAGCGAAATAACACTATTTCAGATGTTTTAAATTATGGTGCATCGTCCTTGAAAAAACTAAGGGACTGGTATGGTCTATTTAAGTTCAACCATTAAGATTCCTGGTATCAGACTGCTATCGTACACTGAACTTGGGCAGATCAGCCTTAGTTACACCACCTGAGTAGACGATACCAGATACCACGAGATAATACCTATCGTATACTGACCTCTCGAGACTTGCCCACTTCAAATCCTGGTGTTAACATTATCGCTGCTAGTCCATGTTGATAAGAGAACAGCCTAAGGCACGGTCGTCCTCATACGACCATCACAAGCGTAGTGTTTCCAACAATGGGTATTCCCTGATTCAGTATATATATATATATATATATATATATATATATATATATATATATATATATATATATATATATATATATATATATATATATATATATATATATGTCGTGCCGAATATGTAAAACTGGTCAATTAGCAAGAACTCATTTACAATTAAGTCCTTTCTAAAATTTTCTCTTATACGTTTAAAGATATATTTTTCATTAATGATAATGTAAAAATTTATAATTTTGCATCAAAAGAATCTTAGAAAACTTACCTAACCTTATTATAACAAGAACAATTTATTTTACCCTAACCTAACTAAATATATTTTAGATTTGTTTACAGTATTTTAATACTAAACAAACACAGTGAAATACATTTTTTTCTTTAGGTTCAGAATGATTTTGGCGAAATTATTGCATACACAAATTTTCACTTGTCCTATATGGCAAGATGAGCGTTGCTATTTAAGCCAAGATCGCAAGTTCTGCCTATTCAGCACGACATATATATATATATATATATATATATATATATATATATATATATATATATATATATATATATATATATATATATATATATATATATATATATAGTTATGTAATTTGTGATATTATACTTGTTTATTTGTTGGTTGGTTGGTTTTATATAATAGTCTAGTAACACGTTTCGGCCTTTCCTTCTTTGACCTTTATCAAGTCATAAGCGACTTGATAATAGTCCAAGAAGGAAAGGCCGAAACGTCGCCTAAAGTTTTCTAAGTGAGGCATGTAATTAATAACAGTTAATTATATGTGATTTAGAATAATTTTGGTTAAATTAAATTACCCTAACCTAACCTTAGTGAGCCAGTCGGATGTAGCGTTTTTTTGTGAATATATTTTAATTATTAATTGCGTGATCTCAAGTATCATTAATAATCGAGAGAACTCTGGCCTTCCCTGCTGTGTTAACCTACACCCGTGCAAGAAACACCAACATCAGTGATCATTTGCCTTATCTGTGATACATAGATAACGCAAGTGATCTTTTACCCATCCTAGCTCATCAAAACCTTCCAAGTGTTTCAGGGAGAAGCAGATACACTGGTTGTCATGGTGTTTTGTGTGTGTGTGTGTGTGTGTGTGTTTTTGAATGATGTTCAAGTGGTGAGTCATTAATATTGTTGACGTTTCCCACACTCCCCAGCTGATAACAATATGGGAATGTTATCACAGCCTCAAGTGTCATACTTGTCATCATGCATAACATTATTCATGAGATATTTATCTGGCTATGATTTTCATTTTGGGTATCATAGTCTCTTCACGTGTTAATTATTCATTAGAGATATATTTGATTGAGATTTTCCTCTTTTTATACGAAATTTGTTATATAAATCACTGCTTATTGTTATTCATCATCCCCCCCACCCAAAGAGAAATCTTTGCTGAATATGTAATTCATTTCAATTTGACCGTCTCTTTATATATATATATATATATATATATATATATATATATATATATATATATATATATATATATATATATATAGAGAGAGAGAGAGAGAGAGAGAGAGAGAGAGTTAGTTTAATATGTTTATTATGCACCCCATACCCATCCTGTGGGCGGTAGTCAAAAGATTACAGAGGTACATACTGGGTCCAGGGACTGGGCCTCAAAGTTTTGATGGCTGAGCAAGTTACAGAGGTAATGAATTCACAATTTACAAAGGTAATGAACTCCAGGTAGGTCTAGTCACAATCATGACAAGTTACAAAGGTATTAACAGATTATAGAGGTACACAATGGGTCCAGGGACTGGGCCCCAAAGTTTTGATGGCTGAACTAGGTACAAGGTAATGAACTCACAAGTTACAAAGGTAATGAACTCACAAGTTACAAAGGTAATGAATACTGTAAGAATGGTTACTTGCGTTTATACATGGCTACGATCATGAACAAATTTTAGAGTAATGAGCAATTCACACTTCCACACCCGGTCACAACTGTAGTGAGTTATTGGTGCAAATATTGATTGTTGAGTCACACACACACACACACACACACACGCACAGAAGACCACAGACAGAGTATAGGCTAGGTGGCCAAAGACTGCAAACCTCATTCAAGGAGAAAGATCTTGGGGTGAGTATAACACCGAGCATGTCTCCGGAAGCACACATCAATCAGATAACTGCTGCAGCATATGGGCGCCTGGCAAACTTGAGAACAGCATTCCGACACCTTAGTAAGGAATCATTCAAGACACTGTACACCGTGTATGTCAGGCCCATACTGGAGTATGCAGCACCTGTTTGGAACCCGCACTTGATAAAGCACGTCAAGAAACTAGAGAAAGTACAAAGGTTTGCAACAAGGTTAGTTCCAGAGCTAAGGGGAATGTCCTATGAAGAAAGATTAAGGGAAATCGGCCTGACGACACTGGAGGACAGGAGGGTCAGGGGAGACATGATAACGACATATAAAATACTGCGTGGAATAGACAAGGTGGACAAGGACAGGATGTTCCAGGGAGGGGACACAGAAGTTGAAGACACAAATGAGTCAGAGAGATAGTAGGAAGTATTTCTTCAGTCATAGAGTTGTAAGGCAGTGGAATAGCCTAGAAAATGACGTAGTGGAGGCAGGAACCATACACAGTTTTAAGACGAGGTTTGATAAAGCTCATGGAGCGGGGAGAGAGAGGGCCTAGTAGCAACCGGTGAAGAGGCGGGGCCAGGAGCTAGGACTCGACCCCTGCAACCACAAATAGGTGAGTACAAATATGTGAGTACACACACACACACACACACACACACACACACACACACACACACACACACACACACACACTCATACACATACACACGCACACACAAACACACACGCACACACAAACACGCACACACACACACACAGGAGCTTGGACTCGACCCCTGCAATCTCAATTAGGTGAGTGCACACACACACGTAAAAAAGTCTTCGCGTGCCCTCCTCGTTTGTTATAAACAAAAAATTACCCAATATTAGATAAACAATTATGCTGGTACCGTGATTTATATGAAATTTCAATGATTAAAGCAAGAGCTATGTTTTTATTGACGTTGGTAGAATTACCGACAATATGTTAAGTAAAAAGGACACAAGTGCAACTAATGTGACATTTTATTTTGGCAACGTTTCGCTCTCCGGGAGCTTTGTCAAGCCGTTGACAGAGCTCCTGGAGAGCGAAACGTTGCCACAATAAAATTTCACATTAGTTACACTTGTGTCCTTTTACTTAACAGGGCAATGTTTACCTAAGGCTTCATTACACAGGATGTTGTCTCTACAATAGATAAGTACAGGTCAGCTATAGATTTCATTAAGTCTAAGGGAGGGATCCCAATCATATGTAGCATCTTGCCTAGAAGGGGAGTAGGAAATGAATGGTTGTCTAGGGCAATTGGTGTAAATTGCTGGCTAGACAGATACTGCAAGGAACTTGCAATCCCATTCATTGACAACTGGAACAACTTTTATGGCAAACATGATATGTATGCAAGGGATGGGGTTCATCTCTCTGGGGCAGGGGTGGTAGCACTTGCAGACTCGATTGAGAAGGCCATTGGTGAAATGCCTATGATTTTAAACTGATGGAAGATAGAGGTATGGGTGTGTGTGGGAAACAAGCAGGTTGCAACACTAGGGTTGGAACCAGTAAATGTATAAAAGGCATTCAGCATGAAGTTATAAATAAAGACAATAGAACAGGTCAGAAAACAAAGGGGGACAGCAGAGGGCAGCAAGGGACTAGCTCCCTTAAGGTTTACTATACTAATAGCAGGAGTGTTAGAAATAAGATAGATGAGCTAAGATTAATTGCAAGTGCAGGAAACATAGATATTATTGCTATAACAGAGACCTGGCTCAATTTGAAAGATAGAGAGATGCCCTCTGAATGTCACATACAAGGCTATAAATTATTCCACACTGACAGGGTCAACAGGAAAGGTGGTGGAGTAGCGATGTATGTCAGAGACAATTTAAATTGTTGTGTTAGACAAGATATTAAATTAGAAGCGTCAGCCACTGAATCTGTTTGGTTACAGCTTCTCGAGGGCCGAGAAAAACTAATTTTGGGTGTGATTTACAGGGCCCCAAATCTTGATAGGGAGTGCAGTAAACTTCTATGGGACGAAATTCGTAAGGCATCTACATACGAAAATGTTGTGCTAATGGGAGATTTCAACTATAGACAGATTGACTGGAGCAATTTGACAGGAAATTTAGAGTCGGGTGACTTTCTTGATACGATCCAGGATTGTTTTTTAAAACAGTTTGTGACAGAGCCAACTAGGGGAAATAACCTCCTTGACTTGGTTCTTGCCAGTAGGGAAACACTAATTAATAATCTTGAGGTTAATGATGAGCTTGGGGAGAGTGATCACAAATCACTCAGTTTTAACATATCATGGAATTCCCCTAATAATGGCAATCAAGTCTCCGTCCCTGACTTTCGCTTGGCTGATTTCATAGGACTGAAAAATTACTTAGGTGGGCTGAACTGGAATGACCTGACTAGGGGTCAGGTAGGTGGTGATGGTTGCCGATATGATGCTTTCCAGGGCATAGTTCTAGCTGCTCAGTCAAATTATGTTCCAAATAGGGAAATCAGATCAAACAAAAATGATCCTAAATGGATGAACAATAGATTAAAATATCTGATTGGTCAAAAGAGAGGCATATATAGGCAAATCAAAAGAGGAGAGGGGCAATTAAGAAATCGATATATTCAGTTAAAGAGAGAAATAAAAAAGGGAATTAGAAAAGCAAAAAGAGATTATGAGGTTAAAGTTGCAAGAGAATCGAAGACTAACCCAAAAGGATTCTTTCAGGTATACAGAAGTAAGATCAGGGACAAGATAGGCCCACTCAAAAGTTCCTCGGGTCAGCTCACTGACAGTGATAAGGAAATGTGTAGAATTTTTAACACATACTTCCTCTCAGTTTTTACACAGGAGGATACCAGTGATATTCCAGTAATGATAAATTATGTAGAACAGGACGATAATAAACTGTGCACTATTAGGGTCACAAGTGACATGGTCCTTAGGCAAATAGATAAATTAAAACCTAACAAATCCCCAGGCCCTGATGAACTGTATGCAAGGGTTCTAAAGGAATGTAAAGAGGAGCTTAGCACACCTTTGGCTAATCTTTTCAACATATCACTACAAACTGGCATGGTGCCAGATAAGTGGAAAATGGCAAATGTGATACCTATTTTCAAAACAGGTGACAGGTCCTTAGCTTCGAACTATAGACCAATAAGCCTAACCTCCATAGTGGGAAAATTTATGGAATCAATAATTGCCGAGGCAGTTCGTAGCCACCTTGAAAAGCATAAATTAATCAACGAATCTCAGCATGGTTTTACAAAGGGACGTTCCTGCCTTACGAATTTATTAACTTTTTTCACTAAGGTATTTGAGGAGGTAGATCATGGTAACGAATATGATATTGTGTATATGGACTTCAGTAAGGCTTTTGACAGGGTCCCACATCAGAGACTATTGAGGAAAATTAAAGCACATGGAATAGGAGGAGAAATTTTTTCCTGGATAGAGGCATGGTTGACAAATAGGCAGCAGAGAGTTTGCATAAATGGGGAGAAATCAGAGTGGGGAAGCGTCACGAGCGGTGTTCCACAGGGGTCAGTGTTGGGCCCCCTGCTGTTCACAATCTACATAAACGACATAGATGAGGGCATAAAGAGCGACATCGGCAAGTTTGCCGATGACACCAAAATAGGCCGTCGAATTCATTCTGACGAGGACATTCGAGCACTCCAGGAAGATTTGAATAGACTGATGCAGTGGTCGGAGAAGTGGCAGATGCAGTTTAATATAGACAAATGCAAAGTTCTAAATGTTGGACAGGACAATAACCATGCCACATATAAACTAAATAATGTAGATCTTAATATTACGGATTGCGAAAAAGATTTAGGAGTTCTGGTTAGCAGTAATCTGAAACCAAGACAACAGTGCATAAGTGTTCGCAATAAAGCTAATAGAATCCTTGGCTTCATATCAAGAAGCATAAATAATAGGAGTCCTCAGGTTGTTCTTCAACTCTATACATCCTTGGTTAGGCCTCATTTAGATTATGCTGCACAGTTTTGGTCACCGTATTACAGAATGGATATAAATTCTCTGGAAAATGTACAAAGGAGGATGACAAAGATGATCCCATGTATCAGAAACCTTCCCTATGAGGATAGACTAAGGGCCCTGAAACTGCACTCTCTAGAAAGACGTAGAATTAGGGGGGATATGATTGAGGTTTATAAGTGGAAGACAGGAATAAATAAAGGGGATGTAAATAGTGTGCTGAAAATATCTAGCCTAGACAGGACTCGCAGCAATGGTTTTAAGTTGGAAAAATTCAGATTCAGGAGGGATATAGGAAAGTACTGGTTTGGTAATAGAGTTGTGGATGAGTGGAACAAACTCCCAAGTACCGTTATAGAGGCCAGAACGTTGTGTAGCTTTAAAAATAGGTTGGATAAATACATGAGTAGATGTGGGTGGGTGTGAGTTAGACCTGATAGCTTGTGCTAACAGGTCGGTTGCCGTGTTCCTCCCTTAAGTCAATGTGACCTGACCTGACTAGGTTGGGTGCATTGGCTTAAGCCGGTAGGGACTTGGACCTGCCTCGCATGGGCCAGTAGGCCTTCTGCAGTGTTCCTTCGTTCTTATGTTCTTATGTTCAATAGTTTAGCTGCATTATTTGTGAGTTCCACTTCAGACTTTCCAGTACGTCTGTAGTTTTTTATACACAGGAACCACTAATTACTTAGGATGGTTCATTATTTCATTCATAAAGTGTGACTATAGCATAAGGTTACAGTATATTTAATGGGCCTAACTTAGAGGCGAATATAAAGAGCCAGAGGCCCTAAACAGAACATCATTTAGGGGTTTTAGATAAATGGTCCAGAGAACCGACAAGTTGATAATTTAGACACATGTGCAACATGTGTCTAAATTGGGGACTGATTACCTCAAATTCCTTCTTATCTTCATTCTTTTTTGTAGTGAACTGGTGAAGACACTGTGTGGCGAAACATTTCCATAATAAAGATACCCAAATGTCGCACGTGTCTAAATTATAACATTTAGGGCGCCTCAGGGACTCCCCCTTCCCCCGGCTGTTGGCTATTGCACTAACGGAAATTAGCTTTTAACATTAGAGCCAGATGTGTGATTAATTCAATAACTGCCGCTGATCAGACCGGGTTGTTATATATATTGAGTTTTCAGAAATAAATATTCAACAAAATGAGAAAACAATCTAAAAAATTGCATTTTGATTTCAAAATTTAAATAGTTTGTATACCATGCAAAAATATTTGTGGTGGTGTGACCACAAACCGTCAAATGTTACAGGTAAGGAAGGGCGCGACACACGAAGACTTAAGAAACAAATAGGTAATGATCTGAGAGTCCCTTCAGTGGTTAGCAATGTTAGTAGCCTCTTAGTACTCTGTGGTTAGCACTTAGTGGTCAGCACTTACAGTGCTGACCACTAAGTGGCCACTTAGTGCTCTCAGTGGTCAGCACTGTAAGTGGCCACTTAGTCCTCTCAGTGGTCAGCACTGTAAGTGGCCACTTAGTTCTCTCAGTGGTCAGCACTGTAAGTGGCCACTTAGTGCTCTCAGTGGTCAGCACTGTAAGTGGCCTCTTAGTACTCTCAGTGGTCAACACTGTAAGTGGCCACTTAGTACTCTCAGTGGTCAGCACTGTAAGTGGCCACTTAGTACTCATCGGTAAATCCACCACTGCTCTTAGATATAATCTGATCACTATAAACAAAATAACAATTGAGATTGGAAGTTTATATTATTTTTTTTTACTTCCAGAGGCTGATCCGGTGTGTGCCCTCACCTGTACAACTACAGGTAAGTAAACATATTTTTGCAATCAGATTTGTGTTTTACAAAAAAAAAAAAAACTGTATTTTGCCTTTCAAAATAATGTAACTGCAGTTCAATATTCAAAAGTTAAAAGATGGCCTGTATACATACATGCAATAAAATCCCAGTAAACAGGTGATATTACAACATGAAGAACAACCACTATGAAAAAATAGTGAAATTCCAGGTGCTTTCGTGACTTCTCACATTATCAAGAAACTATAAAGAACATCAACAGAAAAGCATATAAAGGCAAGATACACCTCACAGTCACGTCACAACAACAAGACTATGGCAGAAATCGTACACCAAATCCAGTCATTCCTGGAGTGGAACCACAGTCGATGGCCTCCACTCCAAACCAGCAGATACAGATACTGATGCCGGAAAAAAAATCCCCCTCCAGTACCAACAATACCACCAGTCCGATGACATTCTTCTTTGCAAATATACAGGGTCTAAAGCCAGCAACAAACAACAAAATACCTTTCATCCGTGGACTGCTTGCAGAGGCAAATGCAATGTTCGCAGCTTTCACAGAGACCCACATAAAGGATCACTTGGACAACGAAATATGGATCCCAGGTTACAACCTGTACAGATGTGACAGAGTGAACAGGCAAAAGGAGGGGGGTTGGCCTGTACATCGCAGAGTCACTTGTTTGCACAGAACTGCTTAATGCCTCAAATGATGTAGTGGAAGTTTTAGCAGTAAAGATCGAGAACCAAAACCTAGTCATTGTGGTAGTCTACAAGCGTCCGGATGCAACGTCCCAGCAATTCCAGGAACAGGTGTTAAAAATTGACCACTGTCTGGAAAATCTGCCAGCTCCTGCCCCCAACATCTTGCTCCTGGGGGATTTCAACTTAAGGCACCTAAAATGGAGGAATATAGCAAATAATGTTGTTGCAGTAATAACACCAGGAGGCAGCTCTGACGAGAACTTACACACACACGAGCTTTTAAATCTCTGCACAAAATTCAATTTAAACCAGCAAATAATAGAGCCTTCTAGACTGGAGAATACACTAGACCTCATCTTCACTAACAATGATGATCTGATACGAAATGTCACCATATCAAAAACAATATACTCAAATCACAACATAATTGAGGTTCAGACATGTATGCCCGGAGCCCCAGACCGACATAATGAGATTAGTCACGAGGGAGCATTCACCAAATTCAACTTCAATAACAAAAACATAAAGTGGGACCAAGTAAACCAAGTCCTAACCGATATAAGCTGGGAAGATAGACTAAGCAACAGAGACCCAAACTTATGCCTAGAACAGATTAACTCGGTGGCACTCGATGTATGCACAAGGCTTATTCCTCTAAGAAAAAGGAGGAGTAGATGTAAAACAAAGAGACAGGCGCTCCCTTTACAGGCAACGGAAAAGAATAACAGAGCGGCTAAAAGAGGCCAATATATCTGAAATGCGTAGGGAGTCACTGGTCAGAGAAATAGCAAGCATCGAACTTAAGCTAAAGGAATCTTATAGGAGTCAGAAATCGCGGGAAGAACTAAAAGCCATAAATGAAATCGAAAGAAACCCAAAGTATTTCTTTTCTTATGCCAAATCAAAGTCGAGAACAACATCCAGTATTGAGCCCCTACTTAAACAAGATGGGTCCTACACAGATGACAGCAAAGAAATGAGTGAGCTACTCAAGTCCCAATATGACTCAGTTTTTAGCAAGCCGCTAACCAGACTGAGAGTCGAAGATCAAAATTAATTTTTATGAGAGAGCGACAGAATTTGGTTAACACAAGCCTATCTGATGTTATCCTGACGCCAAATGACTTCGAACAGGCGATAAATGACATGCCCATGCACTCTGCCCCAGGGCCAGACTCATGGAACTCCGTGTTCATCAAGAACTGCAAGAAGCCCCTATCACGAGCTTTTACCATCCTATGGAGAGGGAGCATGGACACGGGGGTCGTCCCACAGTTACTAAAAACAACAGACGTAGCCCCACTCCACAAAGGGGGCAGTAAAGCAATAGCAAAGAACTACAGACGGATAGCACTAACATCCCATATCATAAAAATCTTTGAAAGGGTCCTAAGAAGCAAGATCGCCACACATCTAGAAACCCATCAATTACACAACCCAGGGCAACATGGGTTTAGAACAGGTCGCTCCTGTCTGTCTCAACTATTGGATCACTACGACAAAGTCCTAGATGCACTAGAAGACAAAAAGAATGCAGATGTAATATATACAGACTTTACAAAAGCCTTCGACAAGTCTGACAATGGCGTAATAGCGCACAAAATGCGTGCTAAAGGAATAACAGGAAAAGTTGGTCGATGGATCTATAATTTCCTCACTAACAGAACACGGAGAGTAGTAGTCAACAGAGTAAAGTCCGAGGCAGCTACGGTGAAAAACTGTTCCACAAGGCACAGTACTCGCTCCCATCTTGTTCCTCATCCTCATATCTGACATAGACAAGGATGTCAGCCACAGCACCGTGTCTTCCTTTGCAGATGACACCCGAATCTGCATGACAGTGTCTTCCATTGCAGACACTGCAAGGCTCCAGGTGGACATCATCCAAATCTTTCAGTGGGCTGCAGAAAACAATATGAAGTTCAACGGTGAGAAATTTCAATTACTCAGATATGGTAAACACGAGGAAATTAAATCTTCATCAGAGTACAAAACAAATTCTGACCACAAAATAGAGCGAAACACCAACGTCGAAGACCTGGGAGTGATCATGTCGGAGGATCTCACCTTCAAGGACCATAACATTGTATCAATCGCATCTGCTAGAAAAATGACAGGATGGATAATGAGAACCTTCAAAACTAGGGATGCCAAGCCCATGATGACACTTCAGGTCACTTGTTCTATCTAGGCTGGAATATTGCTGCACACTAACGGCATCTTTCAAGGCAGGTGAAATTGCTGACCTAGAAAATGTACAGAGAACCTTCATGGCGCGCATAACGGAGATAAAACACCTCAATTACTGGGAGCGCTTGAGGTTCCTGAACCTGTATTCCCTGAAACGCAGGCGGGAGAGATACATGATTACATACACCTGAAAAATCCTAGAGGGACTAGTACCGAACTTGCACACGAAAATCACTCACTACGAAAGCAAAAGACTTGGCAGACGATCCAACATCCCCCCAATGAAAAGCAGGGGTGTCACTAGCACGTTAAGAGACCATACAATAAGTGTCAGGGGCCCGAGACTGTTCAACTGCCTCCCAGCATACATAAGGGGGATTACCAATAGACCCCTGGCAATCTTCAAGCTGGCACTGGAAAAGCACCTAAAGTCGGTACCTGACCAGCCGGGCTGTGGCTCGTACGTTGGTTTGCGTGCAGCCAGCAATAACAGCGTGGTTGATCAGGCTCGGATCCACCAGGAGGCCTGGTCACAGACCGGGCCGCGGGAGCGTTGACCCCCGGAACTCTCTCCAGGTAAACTCCAGGTACACCTCACAGTCACGTGATAACACCCGACTCTGTGTAACACAACTGATATTCTACCCAAGCATTAAGATTTTTTTCCTTGTCTAACCTATCATTAAATTCTTCCCAAATTTTATTAATTATAAATGAGTAATTTATATAAACCAAAAGAAATATTCATATTATTATTGTGATGTGACTGTGAGGTGTATCTTGCCCTTATATGCCTTCCTGCTGATGTTTTGCTCTTCATAGTTCCTTGATAATATGAGAAGTCACGAAATCACTTGAAATTTCACTATTTTTTCACAATGGTTGTTCTGCATATATATATATATATATATATATATATATATATATATATATATATATATATATATATATATATATATATATATATATATATATATATATATATAGACTACGAATATTAAAATATCTCTTAGTGTATATTTGCTGCGAGTTTACTTAAATCCCTATTTTAGAGATTAAAGTAGTTATCCCTTGTGGTAATCTACCTGCCTCTGCTTTTTATTAACTATTAAAATTGTTATAATTATAACCTTAGTTTTTAAAGGGGTGGACTGGTAAGCCAGTGGAAGGCCTCGCTCAGATAACTAAAATCTCCACTGGCAGGTCGCCATATGACTAAGATCCGCGTCAAGGAAACACCTGTCCTGTTCCCTGACCAATCTTACCTAACCTAGCTTTTTAATAAATTATGTTCAGATGAGGCCGAAGGTGGAGTGAGGTACGAGGCAGGAATGCAGTACAAATACAAGTATGAAGGACAAGTACTTACTAAGGCACTAGTGACTAGTAGCGAGGAGTCGAGAATGTCTGTCAAAGCTGACGTCATCATTACAGCCAACACACTATGCGACCTCAAAATGCAGGTGAGCTAAATTATTGTAACTATATTTTGTTGCCAATAAAGATTCCCATATGTTGCATAAGTGTCTCTATGATCCCCACTATTTATGCTAAAAGTGATGCTAGATTAGTTAGGATAAATGTGTTCTTCCTGACCATCGGGTCTTTTGCCCCGGCTCCACCTGTGTGGAGAGTGGTGCCCCTTCTAGAAGAAAAGGCACTGCCCCTGAGCTCAAACCACTCAAACGAAACATATCGTTGGTAATTATACCAATAATTTTTTTTTTATCACATTGGCCGATTCCCACCAAGGCAGGGTGGCCCGAAAAAGACAAACTTTCACCATCATTCACTCCATCACTGTCTTGCCAGAAGGGTGCTTTACACTACAATTTTTTAAACTGCAACATTAACACCCCTCCTTCAGAGTGCAGGCACTGTACTTCCCATCTCCAGGACTCAAGTCCGGCCTGCCGGTTTCCCTGAATCCCTTCATAAATGTTACTTTGCTCACACTCCAACAGCACGTCAAGTATTAAAAACCATTTGCCTCCATTCACTCCTATCAAACACGCTCACGCATGCCTGCTGGAAGTCCAAGCCCCTCGCACACAAAACCTCCTTTACCCCCTCCCTCCAACCTTTCCTAGGCCGACCCCTACCCCGCCTTCCTTCCACTACAGACTGATACACTCTTGAAGTCACTCTGTTTCGCTCCATTCTCTCTACATGTCCGAACCACCTCAACAACCCTTCCTCAACCCTCTGGACAACAGTTTTGGTAATCCCGCACCTCCTCCTAACTACCAAACTACGAATTCTCTACATTATATTCACACCACACATTGCCCTCAGACATGACATCTCCACTGCCTCCAGCCTTCTCCTCGCTGCAACATTCATCACCCATGCTTCACACCCATATAAGAGCGTTGGTAAAACTATACTCTCATACATTTCCCTCTTTGCCTCCAAGGACAAAGTTCATTGTCTCCACAGACTCCTAAAGTGCATCACTCACCCTTTTCCCCTCATCAATAATTTTTGTAACACTCAAACCATTCCACCGCGATTAGGTGACCCAGCATTGGGGAGCTTGGTCGTTCGTGAATTCCATTGAGTTGTTTGTGATTCACTAAATGTGTTCTTCCTGACCATCGGGTCTTTTGCCCCGGCTCCCTTCTCTTGCTTACTTATAAGTAGCTAGACTTCGATCTCGAAACATTACTACCCGGAGAGCACTGAATCCAGTGTTAGTAAAGCAGCAGTCGCTGCCTCCCCCAGCCCATCATAGGACTATCCGGGCACTCCTGCCATGGCCCGTCATAGTTATCCGTCACTACTCGTCGGGTCAAGAACTGGACAAGACCCAGACCGGGACAGTACCGGCGAACCTCATCCAATCCTATCGTCGCTACTGCCGTGATCCGATATAGGGTTATCAGTAGTTGCTGCCGTTGCCCACCATAGGTCGCTGCTGTCGGGATCTACACAGGGACGGATCTACTATGAAACTAATTAAGCTAAAGCTTTAGGGCCCCTAATCCCGGAGGGGCCTCAGAAACGACTTTTGTCCACATTGCTTAAAATTTTGGGGGTCTGCTGAATGAGAAGAGTTTTTTTAAAAATATGTAATTCAATGCAAAATAATAGTTAAAATAAAAATTAAAAGGTTATTAAAATATCATTTAGGCTAGCTCTTGTTGGTTGCGAATGGGCCCCCCATAACAGTTCAAGCTTCAGGGTTCCAGAAATGAATGTCCGCCACTGAGTCTATAAAAGGGAAAACGGTCGATGCTGCTGCGGCCCTCCACATGACCAATTGATACCACATCTTCGCACGCCCTTGGATATATATGTTATCGGTTTCAAGGGTGTTTATACCTCCCCGGCCCAGGGTAAGTAAATCTGCTCACACACAATAGAAATACAAACAAATAAAATGAATTCAGAAAATATAAATAAAGACACTCGTGTATCTTTCAATACAATGAACTCGGCATGTCTTTAACGACATAATCTCGGTATCACCATCCAGACATACCAGTGAACAGCTGAATGATTTAAGCAGGCTAATGTGTGCAAAAGAAAGTGTCAGGTAAGGTTCAATAGGAAAAGGTGTAAAGTCGTAAGGCTCGGAAATAAAATTAACCCCAACATTAATAAAATAAATATTACAGAACTTAACCGTACAGAATGTGAAAAGAGCTTAGTAGTCAAGGGAAGCAGAAATCTGAAACCGAGACAACAGTGCCTAGATGTCCGTTAGTAAACTGCATGGATTTATACCAAGAAATGTAAGCAACAGAAGTCCAAAGGTTGTTCTATAACCTTTGGACCAGAACTGCGGCGCAGTTCTGGTCTCCATTCTGCACACTGGATATAAATGCGTTGGAAAACATACAGAGAAGGATAACAAAATTAATTCACTGCATAATAAATCTTATATGAGGGTAGATTAAAAGCCTTGAACCTGCATTTTATTGAATGACACAGAATAAGGGACGATATAATTGAAATATGCTGGGTGGTACGCTTACAGTTCATGTTCAGTTACAATACTCCGGGTAACTTGGCTCGGTGGCCTGGTGGCTAAATCTCTCGCTTCACATCCGGGTTCGATTCCCGGCGGGGTGGAAAAATTTTGACGTGTTTCCGTACGCCTGTTATGTTCATCTAGCAGCAATAGGTACTTGGGTGTTAGTCGACTGGGGGACAAGATTGAGGACCACAATGGAAATAAGACAGACAGAGTCCTCGATGGCGCACTGACTTCCTTTGGTTATCCTAGGTGGCTAACCCTCCGGGGTTAAAAATCCGAAGAAAATCTTTTCACAAAAGAGAGAGAAACATATGACGATGTTTCGGTCCGATTTGAACCATTTACATGTGCTGGTTATTTGTGTATTGTTCCAGTCACGGTATTGTGCCTTGTTGAGTTTTTGTTCCTCATTATTAAAGTATGCGAGTGGAAGACTTGCATAATAATAAGGTATATATAAACAAGGTGCTGAATATATCTAAAAAAATAATAACGAAATAATTGAATAAAATTCAGATTAAGAAAATATATAGGAAAGAACTAGTTTAGAAATAGAATTGTAGGCGAATAAAACTATCTGCTAAGTAATAGGATCGAAGATAGCACCTTGGGCAGCTTCAAAAACAGGTTGCACAAGTACTCGCACATAAATAAGAATGGTTGGGTTTGAGAGGAGTCTGCCTAGTATTTACTTAATAGTAGGCCTACAACAGTGCCCCTCAATTCTTATATACCCGCTGCCACCACTAATTCCCGTGTTTTGCGTTGAAGGTTGCTGGTGTGTAGGCAGTCCACCTTGCCTGTGTTAGCCGTACTCACCTATTTGTGGTTGCAGGGTTGATTCACAGCTCCAGGCCCCGTCTCTTCACTGGTCGCTACTAGATCCACTCTCTCCCTGCTCCATGAGCTTTCTCATACCTCTTCTTAAAGCTGTACTCATCTATTTGTGGTTGCAGGGGACGATTCACAGCTCGTGGGTGAAACAGTGTATTTTAATTAATTTTATTTTATTGTTTTTCTTTATTAGATCGTCAGTTTGGCCGTAGAAGATGTTTCAGATGAAGATTCTAAGTGGTTCAGGGAAGTTATACAGCAGTATGATTTACACTTCAGGTAAGTACTGTAAGATTTATTTACGCCTTAAAAAAGTACTGTACAATTTATTTACACTTCAGGTAAATACTTGTCCATTTTTGGACAAGTAACATTATAGTGTTACTGTTTTTTAGGCCAAATTAGAGCCTTTCAAGTGTACACGAAATAGACTAAGCCTCTAACAGAGTAAGTAAGTAAGTAAGTAAGTAAGTAAATTTATTCAGGTATACACAATACAGTTACATAGAATTATCATACATAGCAGCATATGTGTAGAGAACCTAGGATAACCCAAAAAAGTCAGACAGAGTGACTTATTTCCAGAGGACCTCCTCATCATCTTTAAGTAACCACTCAAAAAGCCGTAGTTTCTTCCCGAGGGAAGTGAGTAGTTGAGATGTGAAGCAGTGTCGTTCTAGACCTAGGAGTGGCACAAAATCCCTCGTTAGTAGCAATAATGACTATAAACTCACATTCAGTCACTCAGAACAAAAGCTTGTGAAAGTTATGAGAAGTCGCACGAGTCGAAAATGTTTAGAATGTGCCAGATTTTATCAGTTAGTTGTTTGAGTTTAATATCTCTATTATGCACCCCATACCAATCCTGTGGGAGGTAGTCAAAGGACTGCAGAGGTACATAATGGGTCCACGGATTAGGCCCCAAAGCCAGACTTTATCATACTAGAAGCATATGGAATTCCCTCCCTTACAAAAGGTTAAACGTTTTGTCTGCACTGCAGGCTTCATCAATCGGCTACAGAAACGAATTGCAATCCTAGATACATTAATCGAAGTGAAAATGTAGTTTGAGGTAATGCATCTCTCAGTTTTGTTAGAAGACAGTAGCCGAAGTGGAGAGCACGGAAGAAAGTCAATCTTTCAGCCTAAAGCAAATTACACGTGCAGGTAGGTTCGCCAGGACGTCTTGGCCCTGGTCTTCATGTGGTGACCCGGCAGTGGTGACCCATGGGAGGTGTATAATCAGGTTTTTATTGAGGCGGCGGGTGGCTGGCGATGATCAACAGCAACAATCTCAGGTTCTTGACTGGAATACACACAAGGTGTGCTGCCCTGTCCTCCCGGGTTTGTCCGACGGTCTGTTACTGGGGCCTCGTGGCAGGACTGTGCAACAGGTTGTGTACAGTGAGAGCTCAACTATCTGCTCACAGTGGACGCACCACTCCTTTCTTCGTTGCTCGACGATATGCGCTGAGGTTATGAACCCAAGACGCAGTTGATGAACGACCATATAATGCTCCCTAATGTCGCTTATGCATGGTAGAGGGGGGAAGAAGCAAATGCACGAAGCCAGTCTTGTGTAGGGGAAAGTGAAGTGCAATAGCTTGGTGACTAGGTCACCAAGCTGCCACACCTCACTTTACAGTATATAAGACTAGCCTCGTGCATTTGCCTTGGATCAAGAGATTAATTATCTTTCAACAAGGCTGAGGGGCTGATTATCTCAGACTACCTCTCCACTTCGTCAACTGGATCCAGGATTTTATACAAAAATATTAATTAAAGACACCTAGTGTGCACTGCCCCGCCCTCTGCAGGAGTGGACCCCCCTCCCCTCAGACGCTGTGTAATCCCCACGGGTTTAGCGCTCCCCCATTATTATAATGGTAAACCAGTGGAAGGCATCAGTCAGATGACCAAAGGATCCAGCTGCAGGCCATCATATGACTAAGACCCACATCAAGAAATGCTTGTCCTGTGTCCTGACAAACCTTACCTAAACTAATCTAATTTTATGCAAACTGTAACCAAACGCCCCTCAAGGAAGATTCATTGACGGTGAGGGGCTCGTGATCTAGGGAATTGGATCTGTGCCCCAGTTCCCTGAATTAAGCCTGAAAACCTTCCACATCTGTCTCTACAGGCGCTGCATAATCCTAATAACCAAACAAGCTGCAAACATACAGTATATACATTGTAATTCCCATGTATTTTAGAGGAGAGTTTATATATATATATATCCCCTCAAGGTAGGTTCCTTGATGTTGGTGAGGGGCTCTTGATTTAGGGAATTGTATCTGTGCTCCAGTTCCCCGAATTAAGCCTGAATGCCTTCCACATCCCCCCCCCAAGTGCTGTATAATCCTCCGGGTTTAGCGCTTCCCCTTTATAATAATAATAATAATAATAATAATATATATATATATATATATATATATATATATATATATATATATATATATATATATATATATATATATTATTATGCAAAACAAACACTGTGAAAGAGTAGTGAAATTCCAAGCGCTTTCGTGACTACTCACGTTGTCAAGGAACTATGAAAGTAATACATCAAAGGAAGGCAATTAAAGGACTTAGACTACACCTCACAGTCAACCCCCACAACAAAGAAACACCTGATGCGCGACAATACCGGACTCATAAGAAAAGAGGAACACTGCAGTAGGTCCCCTGGTCCAACTAGACAGGTCCTCACGACATCCCACTAACAAAATATTCTACCCAAGAAATAAGGGTTATTATTTGTCCAATGTATTATTAAACTAACCATATTTTATTATTTATAAATGAGTCTAATTTATATAAACCTAAGGAAATATTCATATTATTTTCAAAACTGCTTTTTATGAAACAAGATTCAATTATATTTCTGTCAACCATGGACTTGCTTGATACAACTTTCTCAACTTTTTTAAAATCAATTCGATGGTTAAAATCTCTCACATGAATAAATAGAGCATTGGAATCTTGTCCAGTTCTAATGCTATATTTATGTTGTTTTAATCTAAGTTCGAGATTTTTACCAGTTTGACCGTAATAAACTTTATCACAAATTTTACAAGGAATCTTATAGACACATCCGTCAGCATTTTGGGGGGAATTCTTTATCGAAAGTTTTTTTACTGTATCAAGATTTTTAAATACAACTTTAATATTAAAAGTCTTAAGAAGAGAAGGCATATCAACCAAGTTTTCATGGTAAGGGAGAACCAACATATTTTTAGTTGAATAAAGTTGGTTGTCCCTTTTTGGGTTGTAAAAAGTATTTCTAGCAATTTTAATTGATTTATCAATTACATTTCTCGGGAATTTCAGATCAATGGCTATTTCATAAATTTTGGATATTTCTTCATCTTTGAACTCTGGACTACAAATACGCAAAGCTCTCAAAAACATTGATGAGAAAACAGACAGTTCAACTCTATCTTGATGGGAAGAATAATAGTGTACATAGGAACAGTTATTTGTAGGTTTTCTGTAAATTTTAAACTTGAATTCAGAGATCAGTGTTTGTGTATATTTCGCCTGCTCTCGCGAATTCCTTGCATATATATATATACGTATATATATATATATATATATATATATATATATATATATATATATATATATATATATATTCAAACAGCTCCGGGGAGAACCTTGATATATATATATATATATAGAGGTACTATATATATATATATATATAATTTTTTTTTTCAACAAACCAGCCGTATCCCACCAAGGCAGGGTGGCCCAAAAAGAAAAACAAAAGTTTCTCTTTTTAAATTTAGTAATTTATACAGGAGAAGGGGTTACTAGCCTCTTGCTCCTGGCATTTTAGTCGCCTCTTACAACACGCATAGCTTACGGAGGAAGAATTCTGTTCCTCTTCCCCATGGTGAATATATATATATATATATATATATATATATATATATATATATATATATATATATATATATATATATATATATATATATATATATGTATATATACATGTATATATATATATTATTTATTTATTTATTTATCCTTGATTTTCTGTATGGCACAAATTCAACATGTCAGTTTTTTATGCTGATTTTCCCTTGTACCCTATACACATTTTAATTTTATATTTATTTATATATGAAAAATTTTACAAGTCTTTAGAAAAGTTTATTAAAATATTTAGGGTACAATTATGTGGTACCCAAATCTACTTGGCATATTACTAGGTTATGACAAGAATTGAATATGTTCTCTAACATTATTTTAAATAAAACAAACCCTCTTAATAATCTATATCTAATTCTTAAATAGTAGTCTTTAAGCATAATGGTTAGTTTGCCCAAAATGCATTTACAAACTAGTGCCTAACAAAGTTTCATTTCATACAGACCACAGGACCCTTAGATAGCATAAAGAAGAAATAAAAATTTGAACTTGAATGTTCATTTACAAATAAACTAAGTTACCTCTCTTTTCACCCTCACCCTTGGCACTAGTTATCAGGAAGGAAGAGTGGCACACTTATGTCCTCATGATGAGGAAGATGTTATTGCCACAAATTTTAAGCGTGGAGTTCTCTCTGCTCTCCAGACAACAATAACTGATGTTGCAGATATGAAAGAAGTTATTGTAGATGAGGTCAGTGATATACTTTCATAATTTATGATGTTTATGAGAGATGTGAAGAACTATACTATATATATATATTCTTTGCTGTATAGCTCTTGTGGTTTAGCACTTCTTTTTGATCATAATAATAATATATATATATTCTGTGTTCAGTAATAACCCACATGGAGACAGAAACTCAGGAGATTAATTGATCTGTATATTCCAACCCACTTCTGGGTTCCTCTTCAGCAGATGAGAAAGAGGATCCCAGAAGGGGGTCAAAATATACAGATCAATTAATCTCCTGAGTTTCTGTCTCCATGTGGGTTATTATTCTGTATTTAAAGATGCTCAGAAAAGCCAATAGATTTTTGGATTGTGAAATTCTGTATTTCCAACTGTAGGAAATTTTTGTTATAGGGTGATGTGTCTGGGATGTGCAAGACTAGATACACTGTGAAAAACCAGAATGACCTGATTGTTACCAAAACTAAGCACAATTGTCAATCAAATGGCTACCTACCTAACGTCCCCTACTCTCACTACTCTACAGATGACTTCAAGCTTCAACTTCCTTTCTTCAGGTGAGTCCAATTGCTGTATAATGCTTATGTTAATTAGGAAGTTCAGATTGTTTGAAGACCACATGACCTCAACACTCATGAAAGCACTGTTGTGGAAAAAGTAAATTAGGAAGCCTTTTACTTATTTGTGTCTACTTTCTTTACAACATTTTCCTTATGTTACATTGTCCTTCCAAGTAATAACAATATACTATTTTCCTATTTTTGTCTTCCCTTTTTATTTTCTGAATAATACCTATGTTTTTTCTTATGTTATCTTATTTCCCAATTTTCTGCTGATACAGTGGACCCCGGTATTCGATATTAATCCGTTCCTGAGAGCTCATTGAATACTGAAAATATCGAAAAGCGAATCAATTTTCCTCATAAGAAATAATGGAAATCAAATTAATCCATGCAAGACACCCAAAAGTATGAAAAAAGAAAATTTTACTACATGAAATATTAAGTTTAATGCAATAGAATAATTACAATAACAATAAAATAATTGACGCTTACCTTTAATGAAGATCTTGTGATGATTGATGGGATGGGAGGAGGGGAGAGGTGTTATAAGTAAGTTTATTCAGGTATACACAAATACAGTTACATAGAATTATCATACATAGCAGCATATGTGTAGATAACCTATGATAACCCAAAAAAGTCAGACAGAGTGACTTATTTCCATTGGTTAGTGTTTAGAAGGGGAATCCCCTTCCATTAGGACTTGAGGTAGCAAGTCCTTTTCCGGGGTTACTTCCCTTGTTCTTTTAATGCCACTAGGACCAGCTTGAGAGTCACTGGACTTCTGTCGCACAACATAACTGGCAGCCTCACTATGCCTAATCACACTATGTATGCCACTACGATTCTTAAATCTTTCAAACCAACCTTTGCTGGCCTTAAATTCACTCACATCAGCACTAGTTGCAGGCAATTTCTTTACCAAATCGTCATGCAACTGCCTAGCCTTTTCACAAATGATCACTCGAGAGATGCTATCTCCTGCTATCTGTTTTTCATTTATCCACACCAATAACAGTCTCTCAACATTTTCTAGCACTTGCAGTCGCTGTTTCGTAATCACAGTTGCACTTTTTGCAAGAACAGCTTCCTTGATTGCCTTTTTCCTGGTCACTATAGTAGAGATGGTTGATTGGGGTTTATTATACAACCTGACCAGCTCCGACACACGCACTCCACTTTCATACTTTGCAATTATCTCTTTCTTCATTTCATGAGTCATTAGCGCCTTTTTTCTCGAAGGGTTGGCACTAGAAGCTTTCTTGGGGCCCATGGTGACTTATTTTGCAGAAACAAGCACCAAACACAGTGATAATATGGAATGTACCGAATGTATCCTTAGATGCATGCACACTGGCTGGCTTGTAAACACTGGCACACACGGGGCAGTTCAGGCCACACGTGGACATGTCTCTTACAAATCGTATCGAATACTGGGTTTTCAATCGAATACCGAGGCAAATTTTTTGCGATATAATGCATTGAATACCGGATTTATCGAATACCGATGCCATCGAATATCAGGGGTCCACTGTACTAGACTATTGGCCCTGTTATTTCATAACAGGGCCAATAGTCTAGTATTACTTTCTTATAAAATGAGATTGGTGTTTGTACATGTGGCTCATATATTCTTAACTCTAACCTGAAGTCATCTCCAGAGATTAATTACTCATTGGATTTATCGATATCTAGACGTAACCAGACGTGCCAGATGCATCTTCGTGCAGGTGTTTGGGGCCATGTGGAATGTATGGAAGAAATGAAAGTAGATGGCCTCTTCACAGCATCTCACCCAGACCTCTCTCTAGCATCTGTCACAGTTTCTTCCAGTCTCAGCCTTCAAACAGGACCTGAAGCATCGCAGGGAAATTTTTCCAAGTGTAAGCATAGTAATAATTCTATATTTTATTAAAAAATATGATGCATTTCTTTACAAATGCAAAATTATTAGTGTAATGATGCTTTTATTGGTTACCAGAAATACTATTCGTAACTAATTTAATAGTCTGGGTTCCCCCATTTCCCTGTTACTTATTCTCTTTTTCAACTGCAGAAGTTTGAAGATTGTAACATAGATACCTTCTCATTGTCCTCATCATCTAACAGTTTGTGTTGTGCTATCTTACAGTAATTTTTGTTGTATTGTGTACATGACTACATTGTATTTAAAAATATATTAATAGTCTTAATAATTGTTTGAAAAAAAATGTAAACCTTAATCTATCTCATACAAATCATTTTCAGATGGCTATCAACAAAAAAGAGATTCACTCATCATGGATCTTAAAGGAGCTGTCTACTCTGATAGATCAAGGAATCTTCAAGGTGATAATCTTAGAGAACAAGTAAGTTTATAGGTTAATAAATGATAATGTAAGTAAATGTCACACATTAGAGTGAAGATAATAGAATAAGTAGGCCCACAGTATTATAAAATCAGTAGTATCTGTATTTTGTTATTAATGAAAGGGTTAAATATTCAAATAACATTCTTTAGGAAAGTATATACATGTACATGTATTGATAAAAGTTATAAGCTATAATAATGTTTTGCCTCCCATGTCCTAGTTCATGTACTCAGTGTATAGTTTGTGATGCTGGGAACCTCCAATGGTAGCATGCATTTTTTTGTACAGGATTGAATTTCCAAATTGTTAGGTCTTTGAAATATTTGCTGTTAACTTATTTTAACATTGTTTTCATTTCATATTAATAATGCAGAACTTTAGACAGCAGCAGTTGGAATGAAGTCATGGCAGTAATAATCTTAACATTTTATTACCATCAGGTTGATTCAGCACTAGAGATCCTTTCATCATCAGTGACTGTGAATTCAGATCTAGAACTGCAGCGACCTCATGCATTCTCTAATCTTGTTAACCTCCTGGGACGCTTCACTCAAGAGGAGGAGCTGGTTGATATCTGGGATACATACAATGCTAAGGAAGGCTATAGGTATGCTATAAAGCTCTGATATTTTTACATCATTACAACCAAAGAATTGTTTTATTTGGAATGTTTTTCTCTCTTATTTTTCCATATTTAAAATTGTGAATGTTTGTCAAAAGGAAATGACATGTGAAGTACAGTTACACTGGTAGAAAGAGATGAACAGGTTGCAGAGGTGGAAATGCAAAGGGTAGTTGTTGTATAGAGAATTTAAATTATTAAAATGTTTTGCATAGCTATGGGTTTTTCCCACTTAAAGAATTAATGATGTTAACCTATCTTGTAATGCTCTTGTTTACCTGGAGTTTACCTGGAGAGAGTTCCAGGGGTCAACGCCCCCGCGGCCCGGTCTGTGACCAGGACTCCTGGTGGATCAGAGCCTGATCAACCAGGCTGTTACTGCTGGCTGCACGCAAACCAACGTACGAGCCACAGCCTGGCTGGTCAGGTACCGACTTTAGGTACTTGTCCAGTGCCAGCTTGAAGACTGCCAGGGGTCTATTGGTAATCCCCCTATGTATGCTGGGAGGCAGTTGAACAGTCTCGGGCCCCTGAAATTTATTGTATGGTCTCTTAACATGCTAGTGACACCCCTCCTTTTCATTGGGGGGATGTTGCATCGTCTGCCAAGTCTTTTGCTTTCGTAGTGAGTGATTTTCGTGTGCAAGTTCGGTACTAGTCCCTCTAGGATTTTCCAGGTGTATATAATCATGTATCTCTCCCGCCTGCCTTCCAGGGAATACAAGTTCAGGAACCTCAAGCGCTCCCAGTAATTGAGGTGTTTTATCTCCATTATGCACGCCGTGAAGGTTCTCTGTACATTTTCTAGGTCAGCAATTTCACCTGCCTTGAAAGGTGCTGTTAGTGTGCAGCAATATTCCAGCCTAGATAGAACAAGTGACCTGAAGAGTGTCATCATGGGCTTGGCATCCCTAGTTTTGAAGGTTCTCATTATCCATCCTGTCATTTTTCTAGCAGCTACGATTGATACAATGTTATGGTCCTTGATGGTGAGATCCTCCGACATGATCACTCCCAGGTCTTTGACGTTGGTGTTTCGCTCTATTTTGTGGCCAGAATTTGTTTTGTACTCTGATGAAGATTTAATTTCCTCGTGTTTACCATATCTGAGTAATTGAAATTTCTCATCGTTGAACTTCATATTGTTTTCTGCAGCCTACTGAAAGATTTGGTTGATGTCCGCCTGGAGCCTTGCAGTGTCTGCAATGGAAGACACTGTCATGCAGATTCGGGTGTCATCTGCAAAGGAAGACACAGTGCTGTGGCTGACATCCTTGTCTATGTCAGATATGAGGATGAGGAACAAGATGGGAGCGAGTACTGTGCCTTGTGGAACAGAGTTTTTCACCGTAACTGCCTCGGACTTGACTCTGTTGACTACTACTCTTTGTGTTCTGTTTGTGAGGAAATTAAAGATCCATCGACCAACTTTTCCTGTTATTCCTTTAGCACGCATTTTGTGCACTATTACGCCATGGTCACACTTGTCGAAGGCTTTTGCAAAGTCTGTATATATTACATTTGCATTCTTTTTGTCTTCTAGTGCATCTAGGACCTTGTCGTAGTGATCCAATAGTTGAGACAGACAGGAGCGACCTGTTCTAAACCCATGTTGCCCTGGGTTGTGTAATTGATGGGTTTCTAGATGGGTGGCGATCTTGCTTCTTAGGACCCTTTCAAAGATTTTTATGATATGGGATGTTAGTGTTATCGGTCTGTAGTTCTTTGCTATTGCTTTACTGCCCCCTTTGTGGAGTGGGGCTATGTCTGTTGTTTTTAATAACTGTGGGACGACCCCCGTGTCCATGCTCCCTCTCCATAGGATGGTAAAAGCTCGTGATAGGGGCTTCTTGCAGTTCTTGATGAACACAGAGTTCCATGAGTCTGGCCCTGGGGCAGAGTGCATGGGCATGTCATTTATCGTCTGTTCAAAGTCATTTGGCATCAGGATAACATCAGATAGGCTTGTGTTAACCAAATTCTGTGGCTCTCTCATAAAAAATTAATTTTGATCTTCGACTCTCAGTCTGGTTAGTGGCCTGCTAAAAACTGAGTCATATTGGGACTTCAGAAGCTCACTCATTTCCTTGCTGTCATCTGTATAGGACCCATCTTGTTTAAGTAGGGCCCAATACTGGACGTTGTTCTCGACTTTGATTTAGCATAGGAAAAGAAATACTTTGGGTTTCTTTTGATTTCATTTATGGCTTTTAGTTCTTTCCGCGATTCCTGACTCCTATAAGATTCCTTTAGGTTTCCTTAAGCTTAATTTCGATGCTTGCTATTTCTTGTATAAATTATTAAATGTTAAAAGAAGAAAAACTTTATGAAAGCATTTCTTCTTTTTTGAGTGATCCTTAAGACACCCGCTGTCCCTGTTCACCTAGCAGAAAGTAGGTACCTGGGTGTTAGCTGACTGGTATGAGTCACATCCTGGGGAACAAAATTAATCCAAGCTGCAGGAAATGCTGTACATAACCCTGGCTCAGTGGGAGACGGCTGGTGTGTTAAAACATTATATTATAGTATTAATGGTATTTGTATTTGTATTAGTAGACTTTATTTGCCTAGCTGTGCTTATCTAGTTAAGTGTTTTTAGGGAATGAATTCCACCTCCTGGGCCTTGCCTTAATCATTAATCTGTCAGTGTGATTCATCCCCTATAATGCAATAGACTATGCCATATTATATTAGTATATTAAAATGAAAATACAGTAGTTATACATACAATGTGACTACATTTTGAGTTTGGTCTTATTATAATACAGATATAATTTGATGCAATGTAAGAATCAGAAGAAAGCCACAAATTATGTAAGTGCATTTCAGGCAAACTAATCATAAGGCTTACTACTTGTATCCATTCCATTTTAATGGAGTGGAATGAATTTAAGTAGAACTGTTTGGACTGGTTTAAATGCAATGGCATTGGTTAGAAGTTGTTAGAGTTATTGAGTATTTAGGGGTAGTAGTGGCAGTATCATTGGGTTAGACTTTGGAAGCAATATTGTGTAATATTGTGATGAAGTTACTCATCCTAGCCAACACATACAATCAACTCCCTAAGCAACACTACACAGTGGCAAAATGCCCATGCAAAAAACATGTTGGGAAGACAGTGCCAGGTTTATTTTCTTTGTAAGTGTAATGTTACATTGTTGTGGTCCAGCCATGATTGACCAAACTCCCAAAATATGTTCACAACATGTAATTAGCATTAATTTGCTAATATTTCCAGTAAGAAAAATAATTAAACTATTATTATCATAAATACAGTTTGCTCTTTTAATAGTATTTATAAAAAAGTATTTATACATATGAAGCATGAACTCAGTTTCCTTCAGAATGCACCAAATAGAATTATGATCCAAACAGTTGTGTGCAGTTAATGATAAAAGCTACTTTTTATAATGGAAATAACAAACATTGCATTACAGTGCTCTCCTTACAGCACTACATGCAGTCTCTCCCAAAAACATACATACAACAGCAAACAAAAATCCCTGGAAGGGAAGTTGCCATAGTCTATTGTAATACATATTCAGTAGTACCTCAGGGTACAAACTTTTTTCATTCCAGACGGCTGTTCGAGTGCTGATACCGAACGAAATTGTTCCCATAAGAAATAATGTAAATTAGATTAGTCTGTTTCAGACCCCCAAAAGTACACTTACAAAAGCACTTACATAAATACACTTATGTAATTGTTCAAGTTTTGAGCTGTTCATAACCCAAGGTACCACTGTATAAATGCATTAAACTGATCCCTTTCTCACACTATTAATCTAGCCAGGTGCCATCACCCATGCCTTGCTCCTTGGATTTATTAACAAAGTACTATCAAGGTTCCTAACATAGGTTAAAGTAGGCTTGATGGTACCTTGTAAGGTAGTCTAATAGTCAATGTATACACTGACTGTTAGACTGTTTTGACAGTAGTGTTCAGTTCAGTTAGATAAACAAAGGAATTTAGTACATAGATCAAAATAAGACCAAAATGCACAGGCTACCTAAGGATTTTCATGACATATTCATTATATGTGGCATGGTTATTTACCTGTCCAACATTTAGAACTTTGCATTTGTCAATATTAAACTGCATCTGCCACTTCTCCGACCATTGCATCAGTCTATTCAAATCATCCTGGAGTGCTCTAGTGTTCTCATTAGAATGAATTGGACAACCTATTTTGGTGTCATCAGCAAATTTGCTTATGTTGCTATTTATTCCCTCATCTATGTCATTTATGTAAATTGTGAACAACAACAGGCCCAGCACTGACCCCTAAGGAACACCGCTTGTGACGTGCCCCCATTCTGATTTATCCCCATTTATGCAAACTCTCTGCAGCCTATTTGTCAGCCATGCCTCTACCCAGGAAAAATAATTTCCTCCTATTCTGTGTGCCTTAAGTTTCCTCAATAGCCTCTGATGTGGAACTCTATCGAAAGCCTTACTGAAGTCCATATACACAATATCATATTCATTACCATGATCTACCTCTTCAAACGTCACACATCCACACCCGGTCACTCTGATAAAATACTATAACATCCAGTATGATAACACTTGATGTCCTGTACAGGATCTTAATCATAATACAGACTGTAAAGTTTATGGCGATGGGCTCATCAGCAAACATTATTGCAGCATGATATCCAGTGTGGAATAAATAGTGGTCAGTCCCAGGTCCCGTCACTAATTTTTTCCATAATTGCAGCTGATACACTTTTTTTTTTTTTTTTAACAAATCGGCTGTCTCCCACCGAGGCAGGGTGACCCAAAAAGAAAGATAATCTCCAAGAAGAAAATACTTTCATCATCATTCAACACTTTCACCTCACTCACACATAATCACTGTTTTTGCAGAGGTCTCAGAATACAATAGTTTAGAAGCATATTTATTTATTTTTTATTTATTTATTTATTAATTTGAACATGATACAGTGAAGTACAGTGCAACATGCCAAAGCCCCTTGTATGCAGAGCATTATGGGCAGGCTTAAAATTAACTTAAGATTAACTAAGTAATGATATATTCAGTGGTAAAAACATTGTTGTACACAGATAACAATTTAGGTGCTAATGACTATTGAAATGAAGAAAGAGATAATTGCAAAGTACGAAAGTGGAGTGCATGTGTCGAAGTGCATGATGATTTGGTAAAGAAATTGCCTGCAACTAGTGGTGATGTGAGTGAATTTAAGGATAGCAAAGGTTGGTTTGAAAGATTTAAGAATCATAGTGGCATACACAGTGTGGTAAGGCATGGTGAGGCTGCCAATTCAAGTATAAAGATACACAACATATCCCTCCAAACTGCCAATATCCCAAACCCCTCCATGACTCAAGTCCGGCTATATAAAAATAACCAGTTTCCCTGAATCCCTTCACTAAATATTACCCTGCTCACACTCCAACAGCTCGTCAGGTCCCAAATACCATTCGTCTTCATTCACTCCTATCTAACATGCTCAGGCATGCTTGCTGGAAGTCCAAGCCCCTTGCCCACAAAACCTCCTGTACCGAGACTGTTCAACTGCCTCCCAGCATATATAAGGGGGATTACCAACAGACCCCTGGCAGTCTTCAAGCTGGCACTGGACAAGCACCTAAAGTCGGTACCTGACCAGCCGGGCTGTGGCTCGTACGTTGGTTTGCGTGCAGCCAGCAGTAACAGCCTGGTTGATCAGGCTCTGATCCACCAGGAGGCCTGGTCACAGACCGGGCACGGGGGCGTTGACCCCCAGAACTCTCTCCAGGTAAACTCCAGGTACCTAGGGAGGTTTTTCGAGGCTGGAATAAATTACTATATACCTTTTTTTTTAGCTTATTGTCATCTTGTGTAGAAGGAAATGCATTGGGTATAGATGAAGAAATATTATCTCTTATTTTTCCTTTCTTCTTATTAGGTTTTTATTAGTTTGTTTTTCATAATAAAATAATTTGTATATTGTGACATTTTGATTGTGCACAGTTCCTTTATAACATCATGGTTTATCATGCAGAAAGTTCCTGCTGGATGCTCTCATGCTGTGTGAGCACAGTCATTGTATTCGTCTCATGGCACACCATGCTCAGGAAGACAACTCTGCATCCTCATCAACTCGTGTTACAAACTGGCTTACAGGCATACACTTCTTTGCCAACATTGATCCAAAGGCAGTCACTTACATTATGGTATGTCATTTTCATCATTATGTCTTGGGTGCAGTAGCATGATGAATCAACCATTTTTTTTTATAATATAACAGGTGCATGCCTTAGAAACACTGGAAGTATTTCATAGCTATGGAGGTTCAGCAATTTTGTGGATTTTTGTTTATCAGTTAACTCAAAAATGCCTTAAATGTTTAAAATGTTATGCACAAGTATAGTACAGAACAGTACAATATAGTAGAGTACAGTAAAGTATGGTACAGAACAGTTCAGTATGATATAGTATAGTACTAGTATCATTCAGCCTAAAGTAACTAAAATTCTTCTTTTGCCCTCTTGCTCAGATGATGAAATTTTATCTAGTATTCTTGCCAAAAATTCAGAAATCAAGGAAGTATTTAAAATGGGTTGTGTCCCTGGCATGTGTTTTTTGAAGGTTAAGCGCAGTAGCAGTACAGCTGCCATCTTTAAGAATGGATGGTACAGTATATATTTCTTGGCTTGACAATGTGGAAGGTTTATGTCAGGTTTTGGGTGATTCATTGTTATCATTACCAGGGCTTTGGTCATTCTGAAGTAAAATGTGCTCATAAGGACAGCTCACCAAGGTGCACTCTTTGTGTCAGTAGTCATGACTAGACTTGAGAAAATAAATCTTCTCCCCATTGCATAATTTCTTCCATCCTAAATGATCATTGGGACACAGTTTAAAATTTTGCATCTACTACTCTTCTTCTTTCAACAAACCGGCCATATCCCACCGAAGCAGGGTAACGCAAAAAAGAACAAAAGTTTCTCTTTTTAGCTTAAGTAATGTATACAGGAGAAGGGGTTACTTGCCCCTTGCTCCCAGCATTGTAGTCACCTCTTAGAACACACATGGCTTACAGAGGATATATTCTGTTCCACTTCCCCATGGAGATAAGAGGAAATAACAAGAGCAAGAACTAGTAAGAAAACAGAAAAATGCAGAGAGGTGTATATATATATGCCTGTACATGCATGTGTAGTGTGACCTAAGTGTGAGTAGAAGTAGCAAGATGTAGTTGAAATCTTGCATGTTTATGAAACAGAAATAAGACACCAGCAATCCTACCATCATGTAAAACAATTACAGGCTTTGGTTTTACACTCATTTAGCAGGACGGTAGCACCTCCCTGGGTGGTTGCTGGCTACCAACCTACTACCTAGGATCCTAAGAAAATATTGCATTATAAATTTTGCCACTTACAAGTCATCAGTTCCTTTTGTTTTACTTAAAAACTATTATACTAAAGATTTTTTATGTATATACATACTTCAGATTAGTGTTTATTGCATATTTAAATATTTAATTACAATTCTCTTTATTCATAGGAGTTAGCACAATCTAGGAAGAGTGTAGCAAACCAAGCAGTGATGACAGCTTCCACCATGATCTATAAAGCTTGCCAGCAAGAACCTCAGAGATGTCAACTCCATGCACAGTAAGCCAAACAATTTTTATTTTGTTAAAGTGCTTATATAAAAGCTAACATGTTGTATGTACTCTGCCTCATGACTGCAGGGTACTGTTCTCAGGGTGAGAAGAATTTTTGTTTAGTGTTTTTAGTCCTTGGATGAATTTGCTTAGTCTTGTACACCCCATAACTATGCCTCTTTAAGTGTCTGGAAATGGGATCTAATATAACACTTTTTTTATGAACAAAATAAATTAAATCCTTGCCACTCTAGCTTCACCTGGAAGGTACTCAAAGTTAATGGAATGAGTTAAGAGGGGAAGTATGAAGTATAACAACCTCTGGAAATTTTAACAAACTTTCATAGACTAAATACTGCAAATGGGACACCACTAGCTTAGCTCTACAACTATACATACAAATAAGTAATTATACAAGGCAATTATATCTTAGAATTACCTACAGGCAGGTCCCACATTACAGGGTTTTGCTTTATGGCGT
Organism: Cherax quadricarinatus; assembly: GCF_038502225.1. Lineage (NCBI taxonomy): Eukaryota > Metazoa > Arthropoda > Malacostraca > Decapoda > Parastacidae > Cherax > Cherax quadricarinatus. The sequence continues at coordinate 10,129,405 of NC_091359.1, read as the reverse complement.
TTTGCTAATGCAGCTGTTTTCACTTATACTCATTCTTCATTATTCAGACTTCCTACAGTAAAATGATTCACCACTTACTATAAGCTAAGGACAAAAATATTTTAAGATAAGTAATATGTGTACTGTATGTGCACTTTTTAGGCCTAACAATATTTTTCCCTAAATATATGATAGTGTAAACACATTATCAGGCTTTTATATGTATTTGAAAGTGAAATTCTTGCTTTACAGTATAAGCAGGGCCCTCCTGTATCAATAATTACTATTCCTGTATGATTGTTACCAGAGTAAATCTCTACTTTTTGTGTCTTCTTAGGTTTTGATTGATTGGCATGAATTAGCTCTTTCAAATTTATGTTGTGTGTAGTGATGAAGGTTGAGACAGTTACAAAGTTACAACACCCATTGTTTCATGCAGTTTTGAAATGGGTTCTTTAAATTTATATTTAGGTAAAGTATCCCATTTTTTTTTTAATTAGATAAAGTATTTCACTTTTTTTTATTGCACACCTGGCATAAATCTTAAATATTCTTTTTACTCTTCTGTCAGGGATGAAATTCTCAGCTTTAGAAATAAACCTTAGATATGAATGATAACATTTTGCATTATTCCTAGGAGAATTTTATCACTTAAATAGTTTAGGATACATTCACATATAATTTTGAAATTTAGTGGAGTACAGTTTTAAGACATTGTTCTATTATATTGTATATTATGTATGTAATGGCCTCAGTTTTAATAAACAAACAAACTTTATTTCAGTAAAGTGAAACACAGTATATTATACAATTAGGGTGATTGGCATATATAAACTACTTATAGATAGCCCCTTATCAAGCCAGTCATTAGATTTGCCATTGGATATAAAAAATACATTGTTTCTTTATAACTCTTTTCATACATCTATTATAAAAAGTAATTTAAACATAATAAGCTTTTTTCAGCTTGTAATGTCTTGCATCTTGCTTAATTTAGAAGTAAAACTTTGTTATTTAATTATCACTGTTAGTGATTGCAGTTTGCAAAACTAATGCCAAAAAATAGTATGCCGACACAATACTGGCTTACCAGTTTTCCAAAAGATCTTTATTATTACACTAGGCCTCTTATGGAGTATGTAAAGGAGCAGGTGGGAGATGTGTGTGGACAAGGAAAAAGTAAGAAACACCAGGAGCATGTCAAGCTACTGATGAGGGCCCTGGGTAATGCTGGAATCTTACCATCTGACCACTTCCCTGAAAAATGCTACATGGTGGGTAATTCAGATTTTTTTTATGAGAGTTTTGAAGTTAAAAATAAAAGTTCATTAGTTATCTGAAATGAGTGAAGATAATTTAGACTCACTATTTTAATTTTTTAAAGAACATGCACCATTTAAATATTTCCTCCATAAGCCATGTGTGTCATAAGAGGCAGCTAAAACGTCAGAAGCAAGGGGCTAGTAACCCTTTCTCCTGTATAAATTGCTAAATGTAAAAAGGAGATACTTTTATAGCTTTCTTTTTTGGGTCACCCTGCCTCGGTGCGAGACAGCCGGTATGATGAAAAAAAATATTTGAGCAAATGCAGTAGATTTGCATTTTGTGCTACCACAAATATATATATAGAGCAATTGATGTATTGTTTCCAAGATCACATTTCTTGGGAGAGTAACCATACATGGGAAAAAATCAAGTTTTGTGTGAAATACTGATGGATTGCAGAGTGGGATATTTCCTCTCTGCACCTAGGGTGAGGCCATTGTTATGGGGGAGACCTAGCTTCACTACTTGAGGTAAATATCCACCCACATGGCCAGCTTCTCTCTGGATGCATCTTGTATCATGCTGTCAAGTGTTTGTCACTATTTTATTTTTTATCTCTTCATCACCCTTTCTCATCTCTGATTATTATTATGTCTTCCAAAAGAAACACTAGTGATGCTAAAGGTGCCCAGAAATATAAGCATGAAATTAAGCCTGTTTTAAAAAACTTCAGATGACTCATGTCATTGGCGTTACAAAATCAACAGTTTATTAAATTCAGGATTAGGTGAAAATAAGAGCTTGTGCGCTGAGCAGCCCAGATTGTGACATACTGGAAAGAATATCAAGAAGGTCAATTCAGCTAAATACATAACTAGGCCTAGTAGGGTCACGTTAATGCTTTCACTATCACAACCCTTAAATTAAAAGTGGTGACAGGGTTGTGATTTTAAAAAAAATCTGAAATGGTAGAGAAGCTTTTCTGAAGGTAATAATGCCAAGAAAGTAAAATTTGATGGAAAACGTACAGAATTACATACTCAGGTGCAAATGTGGTCTGGGGCAGTTTATACATCAGTGATTTCACCCACTTAAGTCCTATTTTAAGCCAATTTTGTTGCTCAATTAACCAAATTTCACTCGAGTGAGTGCAAGAAACTGCCCATTCAACAATCAGAACTACCCTAAAAGGTGCACAGAATTCAGTAATTTGGCCAGTTTTACACAAAATTTAACAGATCCCAATTAAAAAGCATAGTCCAAAATAAACACTATAGACAATCCAGCCACTAAAGCAACCTATCCTCTGTTCGTTAATCACATCCCCAAGCCTCTCCTGTATAACACTTGCCCTCCATTTTGAATCCATCATCACGCCAAAAATCAAAGGTTTGGATAATAAATACATTTGAGAATGATTGATCATGGTTTTGGCCATCCTTGTTATTGAAGCAGACCTAGTAAAGTCCCATAAAACAGACTGGAGGGATAGGGAGGCCTAGCCATTCCTCAGGAAAATCAAATTTTTCTGCTACTTTGAGCCTTATTTCAAGCTACTTCCAGTCTTGAAACAGAAAAAAACATCTTTATTTCACTGGTATATATTCCATTCTCTCAGTTGATACCCAGAAACAGACAATACAATTGTCAAAAACCACCTTAGAAAACACCTCACATCATGCACTGCATGGGGCAAGATTTTTTTTTTATGTTGTGCACAGTCATTACAAAGACCAAATTTCTCATGTCTAGGCCAAAATTTACCACTCACAGCATATTTGAAGGTGCTATGCTTAAAATGTAGATCTACGTTTGTGACACAGGTGTCAGTGACACATCGTGTACATACCAGTGAAAAGGTTAACCCTCACCACACATTTCTGTATTAACAAGCAATGACAGTTACAGTATGAGGTATGAAGAACTTTATTTTAATTTTTTTTTTTTTTTTTGAGATATAAAATTTAAAGAAATTTGTTTGGGGTTTTTGGAGGTGTCACAAATGTAACCCTATTTTTCCCATATTTTCTTCAGTTCACATATCAATATCTTGCATAAAGCACAGGCTTTCAGGAACATAATTCTTGCAATATGTGAGAGTTTACTGTATGTACAAGTTTTTTATTGATGAGTAACACATGTACAACAGTTCTTAAGTAGTGTGCCAGAAATGCACTTCATGCTAGGGACTTTCTTTTGTGCCTAACAATATTTTATTGCATGTAAACTACATTACCTGTATACTGCAGAAAAGAAATAAATTATTTGTATTTGTAAAGATACCCAACTGTTGCACATGTGTCCTACTCATCAACTTGCTTGTACAGTATTTTATACCAATTTTAAATTTTTTTTATTGTTAGAGTTAAACTGAATATTACTAAGAAATGTCTCATGGAAATATTTGCTGTTTTCAACAGAACAGATTGCTAATGCCTGAGCTACGTGTTGCTGCCCTTCAGAGTTACAGACGGGTTGGCTGTCCTCACTCCAAGGCTCCCTGGAAGGTAAATTGGTCATACAGTCTTTGGTGTAATTATATACATAAACTGAATCAGGCTTATTAAATCAGGACCAGGTAAATTGGTAATGTATGAGTATTTATTTATACAGTGGACCCCCGCATAACGATGGCATCACATAGCGATTTTTCCGCATAACGATTACTTTTATCGCAAAATTTTTGCCGCGCATACCGATTAAAAACCCGCTTACCGATTTTCGTCCGAGACGCGTCCAATGTGCCCTCACATGTGCCGGCCGTCCCATTGTTTACCAGCCAGCCTCCGCGGTAACATCCAAGCATACACTCGGAATATTTCGTATTATTACAGTGTTTTCGGTGCTGTTTCTGGAAAATAAGTGACCATGGGCCCCAAGAAAGCTTCTAGTGCCAACCCTGTGGTAAAAAGGGTGAGAATTAGTATGGAAATTAAGAAAGATTTTGAAGGGTTTGGGGCTAACCCTGAGAAGCCTATGCCAGTTGTGGAATCCATTGTGCCTACTTCAAAGATTAAGGAAATGTGTGCAGAGTGGGTTGAACTGCAAACCTTTATAGATGAAAATCACCCTGACACAGCTGTTGCAAGCCGTGCTTGTGACTATTTCAATGACAATGTTATGGCCCATTTTAGGAAAGTCTTGAAGGAACGGGAGGTACAGAGCTCTATGGACAGATTTGTTGTGCGACAGAGGTCCAGTGACTCTCAAGCTGGTCCTAGTGGCATTAAAAGAAGAAGGGAAGTAACCCCAGAAAAGGACTTGCTACCTCAAGTCCTAATGGAAGGGGATTCCCCTTCTAAACAGTAAGAAGATAATGCTCTCCCCTCCTCCCATCCCATCAATCATCACCAGATCTTCAATAAAAGTAAGTGTCATGTAATTGTGCATGCCTTTTTCAGTTTGTGTGTATTAAAATTAACATTTCATGTGGTAAAAAAAAATTTTTTTCATACTTTTGGGCGTCTTGCACGGATTAATTTTATTTCCATTATTTCTTATGGGGAAAATTCATTCGCATAACGATTATTTCGCATAACGATGAGCCCTCTTGCACGGATTAAAATCGTTAACCGGGGGTCCACTGTATTGTACAGATAACTGTACACCTCTGGCAAGACAGTGATAGTGTGAATGATGGTGGAAGTGTTTCTGTTTTAGGTCACCCTGCCTCAGTGGGAGACGGCCTGTATGTTAAAAAGAAAAAAATTGGTAGTGAAGTATTTTTTATGCAGACAGATTGTTGTAGAGCAGCAAAATTAATACAGATGATCCCAGAAATATAAACATTAAAGTTCAGAACAGCAGTACAGTACTGACAATGCAAAATATATAGTAGGGTAGTTGAAAACTCGTTTTTTGAATATAATCTGTACTTATTAAAGTGTGTGGAACATAACTATGCTTTATGCTCTCATTTTCTATGGGAAAATGGGTTCTGATTCTGAAAAACTCAATCATAAGTTGAATGATTATCATTATATTTATATGAAAGACTAAACCTGTGTGGGGTCTCTTAGTGTAACTAGTGTTGCAGACTTGATCTTCCATCCTCTAATTGTAGGACAGACATGTTAATAAGTTGGAGTTTCTGGTATGCAACTTTCTTACAAACTGGGGCATGCCTATTTTTACCTTTTTAATAGTCATTGTACAGCACACAGTTTTGGTATTCCTGCACTTGTAATTGTAAGACTTTAGGTAATCATTCCAGGCGTATTGTTAATATGTTGCTCTAATATTATTAACAGTAATAAAGAATCTATTCTTCTATGAGCTATGTGTGTTGTAAGAGGCAACTAAAATGCCTGGAGCAAGGGGCTAGTAGCCCCTTTTGTATAAATTTCTAAATCCAAAAGGAAAATAAACTTTATATTTTTCTTTTGTTTCTGGTCACCCTGCCTTGGTTGGAGATGACTGGTATGTTGAAAGAAAAATAGCAGTAACATGAGTATAGTGAACGTTCAATTTAACAGACTGATGTTGGAAGCAGGTGGTAATTAGTGGTGGATGGAGATAAGATTGTCTTGCCTTGATTGTAGCAATTGTGAACTATGTATTCTACAGCCAACAAACTTTGTTCATTATTTCTGAATTGCTTGATCTAGCAAATTTTGTCCTGTATATCTGAAGTCTGTTAAATTGAGGTTTGCTAAATTGAGGGTTTTATGTATTTAACATTGAGGAAAATTGTGATAATATAGTGTGGTAAAGGAAAGCATCTTGACCAATACAGTTACTAATTAATCAAATGTAAATTGAGACTGGCTTGCGACATGTACATAGGAGAGCAACTGAAGCACTCTGTCAAAACTGCACATGGTAACTTTTGTGTCCTACAACCACACTTAAGTCAGTCAGAGATTTATTTCCACCTGACAGAATGTTTCTACAGAGATGGGTGACATTTGGTCGTTCATATAGAAAGCCCATGATTATGCAGAACATTTCAGGCAAGGTTAAGCCTAACTTAAGACTGAAATGGCAATAATTATTATTTCCTTATATTTGTGGACATTAAAGGTATACAAACAACAAATTTAGGTATTAAAAATAGAGCAAGCATAGAACTAAATATAGTCAGCCCTCAGATTCATCAGTCAAGTTCCTAGAGGTTCCCATAAATTCAGAATTTGTAAATACATATTGCTAAACTCTGTCATTTTGATGATTTCCTTTTTGAGAATTCCGTATCGTTTTGTATTTCAGAGACCATATCATTTTTAAATATTGTTTTAACTTATTAATATTTGCATTCATAAGAATATCAGTATTAATGTTGTGAGAAATCACTAAAGCACTTGGAAGATCACGATTTTTTCACAGTGGTTGTATTGCATATTGTGATAACACACATTCATAAGAATGTTCAGAAACAAAGAAATTTGGTTGAGTGAGCACATTTTAAATGAAATGCAGGCCCGGTGGCCTGGTGGCTAAAGCTCCCGCTTCATACACGGAGGGCCCGGGTTCGATTCCCGGCGGGTGGAAACATTTCGACACGTTTCCTTACACCTGTTGTCCTGTTCACCTAGCAGCAAATAGGTACCTGGGTGTTAGTCGACTGGTGTGGGTCGCATCCTAGGGGACAAGATTAAGGACCCCAATGGAAATAAGTTAGACAGTCCTCGATGACGCACTGACTTTCTTGGGTTATCCTGGGTGGCTAACCCTCCGGGGTTAAAAATCCGAACGAAATCTTATCTTATCTTCAACTTAGGGCTTGTACATCAAGTCAAAAAATAACCACCATAGAAACTACAGGTTCTGTAGTGGTGAAATAAATCACAGAATGGATGGGGTTTGAACCCATGACAAGTGAGTCCTAAAACTCACAGGTCAGTGCATTAGCTACTTGGCCAGCTAGACAATCATGTTATGATTTCATGAGTATAGAGGTGCACAGCAGTGAACCTACCAGTCCACATCACTACAGAAAAATCACTATTGTGTAAGGAATAATAATCATCTTTAGGCTTCCTCACTATTTTTTACCTTCATGCTTTCAGTTGAAAGATCTTTTGTGAAGTAGACATTTTGCATATTTCCATCCTTGGTGGACTCACTTTATAACAAATATTTTGCAGCACAGTATGTACACAGCCTAATTGTTAGCAAAGGACAATTATGCCAGTTGTGTTGAGCAACTCCTACAGTCAACTATATGCTAACTGATTCTCTCTTATAAGATTCTAGAGGATGTTACTGAGAAGATAGAGGTCCGAATAGCTGCTTACACCTCTCTTGTTCCATGTGCAATCATCACTCCAGGATTTTTCACAAGGATCAATCGTCTTCTGGAACGTGAGGAGGTAAACCAAGGTAAAGAAGTTAAATATTAGTTGCTAATAACAGTGACAATGAGTTTATGAATATTTTGAGACTGATGAGTGGTAGAATGGATAAAAAATTCTTGTGCAGTTCAGTGATTTGGATCAAGCTGAGAGCCTTGGTGATATTTTAAGGGTTATGCAAGAGTATTCCATAAACCATATGTGTAATTTTCACCGTTAGGAAATAAGAGTCTCCTGCTTCCCTAATGTAAATGACAACTCTACAGTGGTCTGCTGTTATAATATTGAAGGTCCTTGGTTTGTAATAGTGGCAAAGCAGCATATGTGATGTACTTTGAACAAATATGACCCAATTGTAAGCATATAAGATTGTATAGAATAGGAAAAGGGATTATTAAACTGCTTAAAAAATGTGAATTTGCCACTACAACGGAAAGAAAATCTTAGCCAGGAGAATCCCGAGATAGAACAAAAACTTTAGCTTTCATACCAGATGGAAGAACCACAAAAGGAACACGAATACCTTCTGGAATATTGTGAAGAACCTCAAATATTTCTGCGTATGTGCAAAATCTAAGTTAAGAACTCTCGTAGAAATGAACCATTAATTACAGGAAGTTCATATACAGTGGACCCCTGAAATACGATGTCCCCAACCTATGTTAAAACCAACCTACAATGCTTTTCAGCGTAAAAATTTGACCCTGACGTACGCTGAAAAACTCTACAGCATTCGTCCGGAATTCGTCCATCTGGTCCATCTGGTCAGAGCGCTTCAGCTGAGCTAGTGTGACATTGTTTACAAGCCAGGGTGGATGGTTTCATGCTTACATTTGATAAATTTTGTATTCCAGTGATTTTAGTGCTTGTAACTGCTAAATAAGCCACCATGGGCCCAAAGAAAGCTTCTAGTGCTAACCCTGTGGTAAAAAGGGTGAGAAATACTATCGAAAAATTATCGTACCATGGTCAGCTGCTGCTGTACCATGGTCAGCTGCTGCTGCTGTACCACTGTCAGCTGCTGCTGTACCACAGTCAGCTGCTGCTGTACCATGGTCAACTGCTGCTGCTGCTGTACCATGGTCAGCTGCTGCTGCTGCTGTACCATGGTCAGCTGCTGCTGCTGCTGTACCATGGTCAGCTGCTGCTGCTGCTGCTGCTGCTGCTGCTGTACCATGGTCAGCTGCTGCTGCTGCTGTACCATGGTCAGCTGCTGCTGCTGCTGCTGCTGTGCCATGGTCAGCTGCTGCTGCTGCTGCTGCTGTACCATGGTCAGCTGCTGCTGCTGCTGCTGCTGTACCATGGTCAGCTGCTGCTGCTGCTGCTGCTGTACCATGGTCAGCTGCTGCTGCTGTACCATGGTCAGCTGCTGCTGCTGCTGTACCATGGTCAGCTGCTGCTGCTGCTGTACCATGGTCAGCTGCTGCTGCTGCTGTACCATGGTCAGTTGCTGCTGCTGCTGTACCACTGTCAGCTGCTGCTGCTGTACCATGGTCAGCTGCTGCTGCTGCTGTACCACTGTCAGCTGCTGCTGCTGTACCATGGTCAGCTGCTGCTGCTGCTGCTGCTGCTGTACCATTACCTGGAGAGAGTTCCGGGGGTCAACGCCCCCGCGGCCCGGTCTGTGACCAGGCCTCCTGGTGGATCAGAGCCTGATCAACCAGGCTGTTACTGCTGGCTGCACGCAAACCAACGTACGAGCCACAGCCCGGCTGGTCAGGAACCGACTTTAGGTGCTTGTCCAGGGCCAGCTTGAAGACTGCCAGGGGTCTGTTGGAAATCCCCCTTATGTATGCTGGGAGGCAGTTGAATAGTCTCGGGCCCCTGACACTTATTGTATGGTCTCTTAACATGCTAGTGACACCCCTGCTTTTCATTGGGGGGGATGTTGCATCGTCTGCCAAGTCTTTTGCTTTCGTAGTGAGTGATTTTCATTTGCAAGTTCGGTACTAGTCCCTCTAGGATTTTCCAGGTGTATATAATCATGTATCTCTCCCGCCTGCGTTCCAGGGAATACAGGTTTAGGAACCTCAAGCGCTCCCAGTGGTCAGCTGTTGCTGCTGCTGCTGTACCACGGTCAGCTGCTGCTGCTGCTGTACCATTACCTGGAGTTTACCTGGAAAGAGTTCCGGGGGTCAACGCCCCCGCGGCCCGGTCTGTGACCAAACCTCCTGGTGGATCAGAGCCTGATCAACCAGGCTGTTACTGCTGGCTGCACGCAAACCAACGTACGAGCCACAGCCCGGCTGGTCAGGAACCGACTTGAGGTGCTTGTCCAGTGCCAGCTTGAAGACTGCCAGGGGATGTTGGTAATCCCCCTTATGTATGCTGGGAGGCAGTTGAACAGTCTCGGGGCCCATGACACTTATTGTATGGTCTCTTAACGTGCTAGTGACACCCCTGCTTTTCATTGGGGGGATGTTGCATCGTCTGCCAAGTCTTTTGCTTTCGTAGTGAGTGATTTTCATTTGCAAGTTCGGTACTAGTCCCTCTAGGATTTTCCAGGTGTATATAATCATGTATCTCTCCTGCCTGCGTTCCAGGGAATACAGGTTCAGGAAATTCAAGCACTCCCAGTGGTCAGCTGTTGCTGCTGCTGCTGTACCACGGTCAGCTGCTGCTGCTGCTGCTGCACCACGGTCAGCTGCTGCTGCTGCTGTACCACAGTCAGCTGCTGCTGTACCACAGTCAGTTGCTTCTGCTGCTGCACCATGGTCAACTGCACTACTCGAAGATGTGGAGAGACTGTTGTTGGTGTGGCTTATCGAGAATACCGAGAAACAGTTAACCCCAGAGGGTTAGCCACCCAGGATAACCCAAGAAAGTCAGTGTGTCATTGAGGACTGTCTAACTCATTTCCATTGGGGTCCTTAATCTTGTCTCCCAGGATGTGACCCACATGCACAATATATATTGTGCATGTACTACTCTACTTCTGTGCATGTATCCTTCTTTTTGTGTGTAGGAAAATGTATATTTCATGTGGTAAAAAAAATTTTTCATACTTTTGGGTGTCTTGAATAGATTAATTTGTTTTCCATTATTTCTTATGGGGAGAATTAATTCAACCTACGATCATTTCGCCTTACAATGGGCTCTCAGGAAACCGGCAGGCCGGACTTGAGTCCTGGAGGTGGGAATTACAATTCCTGCACTCTGAAGGAGGGGTGTTAATGTTACAGTTTTATAACTGAGTTGTGAGTGAGCCTCTGGCAAGACAGTGATGGAGTGAATGATGATGATGATGTTTTTCTTTTTTGGGTCACCCTGCCTTGGTGGGAAACTGCCGATGTATTAATAAACAAAATACATGGAATGTACTTAAGGGTCTCATCCAAAATATGCACACTAAAATAACAACATACTGGTGTGAGAGAGATGGAAAGTAATATAAAATGTACCCAGTGAAAAGCAGGGATGCCATGGGTGCAATAAGAGAACATTGCATCAACGTCTGTGGTCCCAGACTGTTTAACATCTCATAAGAAGATATCAGAAACACTGCCAGACACAAGTAAAAGTCTTCAAAAGGAAACTTGGCAAGTTTTTTTTTTCCTTTTTTTCAAAAAGTCGGCCGTCTCCCACCGAGGCAGGGTGACCCAAAAAAGAAAGAAAATCCCCAAAAAGAAAATACTTTCATCATCATTCAACACTTCAACCACACTCACACATTATCACTGTTTTTGCAGATGTGCTCAGGATACAGCAGTTTAGAAGCATATACATAAAAAGATACACAACATATCCCTCCAAACTGCCAATATCCCAAACCCCTCCTTTAAAGTGCAGGCATTGTACTTCCCATTTCCAGGACTCAAGTCCGACTATATGAAAATAACCGGTTTCCCTGAATCCCTTCACTAAATATTACCCTGCTCACACTCTAACAGATCGTCAGGTCCCAAGTACCATTCGTCTCCATTCACTCCTATCTAACACGCTCACGCATGCTTGCTGGAAGTCCAAGCCCCTCGCCCACAAAACCTCCTTTACCCCCTCTCGCCAACCCTTTCGAGGACGACCCCTACCCCGCCTTCCTTCCCCTATAGATTTATATGCTTTCCATGTCATTCTACTTTGATCCATTCTCTCTAAATGACCAAACCACCTCAACAACCCCTCTTCTGCCCTCTGACTAATACTTTTATTAACATCACACCTTTTCTTAATTTCCACACTCTGAATTTTCTGCATAATATTTACACCACACATTGCCCTTAAACAGGACATCTCCACTGCCTCCAACCATCTCCTCGCTGCTGCATTTACCACCCAAGCTTCACACCCATATAAGAGTGTTGGTACTACAATACTTTCATACATTCCCTTCTTTGCCTCCATGGATAACGTTTTTTGACTCCACATATACCTCAATGCACCACTCACCTTTTTTCCCTCATCAATTCTATGATTAACCTCATCCTTCATAAATCCATCCGCCGACATGTCAACTCCCAAATATCTGAAAACATTCACTTCTTCCATACTCCTCCTCCCCAATTTGATATCCAATTTTTCTTTATCTAAATCATTTGATACCCTCATCACCTTACTCTTTTCTATGTTCACTTTCAACTTTCTACCTTTACACACATTCCCAAACTCATCCACTAACCTTTGTAATTTTTCTTTAGAATCTCCCATAAGCACAGTATCATCAGCAAAAAGTAACTGTGTCAATTCCCATTTTGAGTTTGATTCCCCAAAATTTAATCCCACCCCTCTCCCGAACACCCTAGCATTTACTTCCTTTACAACCCCATCTATAAATATATTAAACAACCATGGTGACATTACACATCCCTGTCTAAGACCTACTTTTACTGGGAAGTAGTCTCCCTCTCTTCTACACACCCTAACCTGAGCCTCACTATCCTCATAAAAACTCTTTACAGCATTTAATAACTTACCACCTATTCCATATACTTGCAACATCTGCCACATTGCTCCTCTATCCACTCTATCATATGCCTTTTCTAAATCCATAAATGCAATAAAAACTTCCCTACCTTTATCTAAATACTGTTCACATATATGCTTCAGGCCCGGTGGTCTGGTGTGTGGCCCGGTGGTCTGGTGGCTAAAGCTCCCGCTTCACACACGGAGGGCCCGGGTTCGATTCCCGGCGCGTGAAAATTCCGACACGTTTCCTTACACCTATTGTCCTGTTCACCTAGCAGCAAATAGGTACCTGGGTGTTAGTCGACTGGTGTGGGTCGCATCCTGGGGGACAAGATTAAGGACCCCAATGGAAATAAGTTAGACAGTCCTCGATGACGAACTGACTTTCTTGGGTTATCCTGGGTGGCTAACCCTCCGGGGTTAAAAATCCGAACGAAATCTTATCTTATCTTATCTTATCTACACATCCCCTACCCACTCTGAAACCTCCTTGCTCATCCGCAATCCTACATTCTGTCTTACCTCTAATTCTTTCAATTATAACCCTACCGTACACTTTTCCTGGTATGCTCAGTAAACTTATTCCTCTATAATTTTTACAATCTCTTTTGTCCCCTTTCCCTTTATATAAAGGGACTATACATGCTCTCTGCCAATCCCTAGGTACCTTCCCCTCTTTCATACATTTATTAAACAAAAGTACCAACCACTCCAACACTATATCCCCCCTGCTTTTAACATTTCTGTCATGATCCCATCAGTTCCAGCTGCTTTACCCCCTTTCATTCTACGTAATGCCTCACGTACCTCCCCCACACTTACATTCTGCTCTTCTTCACTCCTAAAAGATGGTATACCTCCCTGACCAGTGCATGAAATTACCGCCTCTCTTTCTTCCTTAACATTTAAAAGTTCCTCAAAATATTCTCGCCATCTACCTAATACCTCCATGTCCCCATCTACTAACTCTCCTACTCTGTTTTTAACTGACAAATCCATACTTTCCCTTGGCTTTCTTAACTTGTTTAACTCACTCCAAAATTTTTTCTTAGACACGTCCACTCCCAAATATCTGAATACGTTCACCTCCTCCATACTCTCTCCCTCCAATCTGATATTCAATCTTTCATCACCTAATCTTTTTGTTATCCTCATAACCTTACTCTTTCCTGTATTCACCTTTAATTTTCTTCTTTTGCACACCCTACCAAATTCATCCACCAATCTCTGCAACTTCTCTTCAGAATCTCCCAAGAGCACAGTGTCATCAGCAAAGAGCAGCTGTGACAACTCCCACTTTGTGTGTGATTCTTTATCTTTTAACTCCACGCCTCTTGCCAAGACCCTCGCATTTACTTCTCTTACAACCCCATCTATAAATATATTAAACAACCACGGTGACATCACACATCCTTGTCTAAGGCCTACTTTTACTGGGAAAAAATTCCCCTCTTTCCTACATACTCTAACTTGAGCCTCACTATCCTCGTAAAAACTCTTCACTGCTTTCAGTAACCTACCTCCTACACCATACACTTGCAACATCTGCCACATTGCCCCCCTATCCACCCTGTCATACGCCTTTTCCAAATCCATAAATGCCACAAAGACCTCTTTAGCCTTATCTAAATACTGTTCACTTATATGTTTCACTGTAAACACCTGGTCCACACACCCCCTACCTTTCCTAAAGCCTCCTTGTTCATCTGCTATCCTATTCTCCGTCTTACTCTTAATTCTTTCAATTATAACTCTACCATACACTTTACCAGGTACACTCAACAGACTTATCCCCCTATAATTTTTGCACTCTCTTTTATCCCCTTTGCCTTTATACAAAGGAACTATGCATGCTCTCTGCCAATCCCTAGGTACCTTACCCTCTTCCATACATTTATTAAATAATTGCACCAACCACTCCAAAACTATATCCCCACCTGCTTTTAACATTTCTATCTTTATCCCATCAATCCCGGCTGCCTTACCCCCTTTCATTTTATCTACTGCCTCACGAACTTCCCCCACACTCACAACTGACTCTTCCTCTCTCCTTTTCATTAAAATTTCTTGACAGTCTCTCATTTGCTCTCTTTTTACATTGCTTCACCACTCTCTTAACTTCTCTCTTTTTCTCCATATACTCTTCCCTCCTTGCATCACTTCTACTTTGTAAAAACTTCTCATATGCTAACTTTTTCTCCCTTACTACTCTCTTTACATCATCATTCCACCAATCGCTCCTCTTCCCTCCTGCACCCACTTTCCTGTAACCACAAACTTCTGCTGAACACTCTAACACTACATTTTTAAACCTACCCCATACCTCTTCGACCCCATTGCCTATGCTCTCATTAGCCCATCTATCCTCCAATAGCTGTTTATATCTTACCCTAACTGCCTCCTCTTTTAGTTTATAAACCTTTACCTCTCTCTTCCCTGATGCTTCTATTCTCCTTGTATCCCATCTACCTTTTACTCTCAGTGTAGCTACAACTAGAAAGTGATCTGATATATCTGTGGCCCCTCTATAAACATGTACATCCTGAAGTCTACTCAACAGTCTTTTATCTACCAATACATAATCCAACAAACTACTGTCATTTCGCCCTACATCATATCGTGTATACTTATTTATCCTCTTTTTCTTAAAATATGTATTACCTATAACTAAACCCCTTTCTATACAAAGTTCAATCAAAGGGCTCCCATTATCATTTACACCTGGCACCCCAAACTTACCTACCACACCCTCTCTAAAAGTTTCTCCTACTTTAGCATTCAAGTCCCCTACCACAATTACTCTCTCACTTGGTTCAAAGGCTCCTATACATTCACTTAACATCTCCCAAAATCTCTCTCTCTCCTCTGCATTCCTCTCTTCTCCAGGTGCATACACGCTTATTATGACCCACTTCTCGCATCCAACCTTTACTTTAATCCACATAATTCTTGAATTTACACATTCATATTCTCTTTTCTCCTTCCATAACTGATCATTTAACATTACTGCTACCCCTTCCTTTGCTCTAACTCTCTCAGATACTCCAGATTTAATCCCATTTATTTCCCCCCACTGAAACTCTCCTACCCCCTTCAGCTTTGTTTCGCTTAGGGCCAGGACATCCAACTTCTTTTCATTCATAACATCAGCAATCATCTGTTTCTTGTCATCCGCACTACATCCACGCACATTTAAGCAACCCAGTTTTATAAAGTTTTTCTTCTTCTCTTTTTTAGGGGTTACTAGCCCATTGCTCCCGGCATTTTAGTCGCCTCATACGACACGCATGGCTTACGGAGGAAAGATTCTTTTCCACTTCCCCTGCCTCTCCCACTCTATCATCCGCTCTCCTTTTGCACTCTCTCACCACTCTCTTGAACTTTCTTTTACTCTCCATATACTCTGCTCTTCTTATAACACTTCTGCTTTGTAAATATCTCTCATAAGCTACCTTTTTCTCTTTTATCACACCCTTTACTTCATCATTCCACCAATCACTCCTCTTTCCTCCTGCCCCCACCCTCCTATAACCACAAACTTCTGCCCCACATTCTAATACTGCATTTTTAAAACTATTCCAACCCTCTTCAACCCCATCCCCACTACTCATCTTTGCACTAGCCCACCTTTCTGCCAATAATCGCATATATCTCACCCGAACTTCCTCCTCCCTTAGTTTATACACTTTCACCTCCCTCTTACTTGTTGTTGCCACCTTCCTCTTTTCCCATCTACCTCTTACTCTAACTGTAGCTACAACTAAATAATGATCCGATATATCAACAAGTACTTCTGCCAAATGCTGGATTACCCAGGCTTTGGTAGATAAATGGGCCAGCAAGCTGCCAGGAGAGATAGCCTGCTTTACCAGGCAGGCACGAGATAGGCTTGGCCAGGACCAGGCTGTGGGAGTAGACAAACTCTCATAACCCATTACAAGTACTGAAAGTACCAAAAGTACCCATACTTTGGAGAGGAAATTTAAGATGAAAATGAGACCAAAAACAGAGGACAAGAAGGTGAAAATGGAGAGAGAGAGAAAGTTACAAGACAGGTCAGGTGACTTTATAATAGGTTAAAACAGTCCAAAAGATCATCCACCAGCCAGGCTGTGGCTCGTATGTTGGTTTGCGTGCAGCCAGCAGTAACAGCCTGGTTGATCAGGCTCTGATCCACCAGGAGGCATGGCCACAGACCGGGCTGCGGGGGCATTGACCCCCGGAACTCTCTCCAGGTAAACTCCAGGTAAACAGTGTTCTCTCCAAATTGTAATTTATTTGTGAACTGCTATGAACCACATCACTATGACTTTTATTCACTGAATTATCCTTAACCCTTTGGGGGTCGACAGGTCCTCTCAGAGACTTGTTCTCAGGGTCGGCCAGATTTAAAAAAAAAAATTATTTTTTCTTATGAAAAGATAAAGAATCTTTTCCCGATCATAATGACACGAAAAGTATGAAATTTGATGGAAAACTTACAGAATTATGCTCTTGTGAAGTTAGCGGTCTCAACGATGTTTACACAGCGGCGATTTTGCCCACTTTGTGCCCTATTTTCGGACAATTCCAGTGTACTAGTCAACAAAAATCATAACTATTTCGCTAAAACTCTATTTTTTTCTATCGAACGAGTACAAGAAACCACCTATTTACCGATTTTAACTATCCAATAAAGTGGTCAGAATTTAGCAATTTTGCCAATTTCACACAAATTTCAAAAGATACCAATTTCCAAATAGGGTCCAGAATAAACAAGAAAGACATTCCTGGCATTAAAATAACAAGTTCTCTGTTCGTTAGTCACATCCCCAGGCCCCTCTTATATTTCTTTGGCTTTCCACTTTGAATTTTGTGTGATGTCACCATGGTTGTTTAATATATTTATAGATGGGGTTGTAAGAGAAGTAAATGCAAGGGTCTTGGCAAGAGGCATGGAGTTAAAAGATAAAGAATCACACATAAAGTGGGAGTTGTCACAGTTGCTCTTTGCTGATGACACTGTGCTCTTGGGAGATTCTGAAGAGAAGTTGCAGAGGTTGGTGGATGAATTTGGTAGGGTATGCAAAAGAAGAAAATTAAAAGTGAATACAGGAAAGAGTAAGGTTATGAGGATAACAAAAAGATTAGGTGATGAAAGATTGAAGGGATTCAGGGAAACCGGCAAGCCGGACTTGAGTCCTGGAGATGGGAAGTACAGTGCCTGCACTCTGAAGGAGGGGTGTTAATGTTGCAGTTTAAAAACTGTAGTGTAAAGCACCCTTCTGGCAATACAGTGATGGAATGAATGATGGTGAAAGTTTTTCTTTTTCGGGCCACCCTGCCTTGGTGGGAATCAGCCAGTGTGTTAATAATAATAATAAACAAAAAAAATAAGATTTACTGCTATGCAGACTACTGCATTAGTGTAGAAATGGTATAAATAATATCAGCACACTTGTGAAATAATATTAGACTCACCAGTTGATGTATATTGGACGCTTGGCATGATTTGTTTACTTTTGAACTTTGGTAAAAATCGAACATTTCTGCTACTTTGAGCTCAATTTCAAGGTACTTTTCATTGTAAAACCAGTCAAAATCATCCCAATTTCTGTAATATGTCTTCCATTCTATAAAATGAGAACAAGAAAACTAGAATACAACAATAAATACCATACGAAAATACAGTGCAGAGTCACTGTTTTAATCCAGAAAAACGGTCTGTTTTTTTTTCTCATTCTGCACTGTGTGCCGCAGGATTTTTTTTTATACTGCGCACACTGACCACATAGACCCATTCTTACATATGTAGGCCTAGCAGCTTTCTCTCACTAGATTTGAGAGCGCTAGAATTTAGGTGTACTAGTACGTCAAAAAACCTGGGTCGTAAGACATACTAGTACGTCTGAAACCCCCAAAGGGTTAATCTAGCACTTCCAAAATCCACTGCATAGAGGCTGACTGCAGATAAAACTTCAGTTGTTCCTATAGCAGGCTGTAGTCTTTCACTGTGGACTGTATTTTTGCCTTACTGAGGTAGGATTGAAAACTGTAAGGGTAGTAGATGTCTTTAAGATGTCCTCTACTTCATATACAAGAGCATTTTCAGTAATTAAGAGCTTTTAGGTACAACAAAAAATGAAAGGGAGAGTTGTGCTTCTATAAGGTGTACAATATGAAAATGTTTTAGTTGTGGAGTCATTTCTAGTAGGAAAGCAGCAGGTAGAGGATAGTGAATTCTACATTCTTTCAAAAGATTTGTGACCTTGACCTTTGACCTCCTGCTTATTCTTATCAGTAATTATCATACACATTAACTCATATTTTGAACATTATTTCTTCTCTCATATCAACCAAATAAATATAACTCTAAAGAGAACATTCCCTGAGTATGTCTGCTCACCCTACTACATGCTATCAATACTAAAGATCTACGCCATATAGCATGACTACAGTTGACATCCTTTACAAGAACATGACCCTAATACAGGTTTTGTAGTGGTGTACAGTAGTGGGCTCACCAGTCTACCTTCAGTGCAACAAGTTAGCCAGTGTTAATGGGTAGTGGTCAACCCTTGGTCTTGTCACTGTTTATTCCCACACTACCAGATGAATGGTCTTAATAAAGTGGACAGTCTTGCATGTTTCCATTCGATGTGAATTAATAGTCTTGTAATATATGTACAGTATGTTTTGTCATATATCTGTGTAACTAAGAATGATTGCACTTTCTTGTAAGCAGTCAATTTAAAACTTTGGTTTTCTATTTAATTTGTTGTACTAAAATATATTTTTAATAATGTCACTTTTATTGTTTTGTATTACAAACTCTTAAATAATTGCAGTTTTTTACCAAGGCAGGGTAACCAAAGAAAACAAAAAAAAATCACTCTTTAGTTTTTCTTGAAAATGAACATGAGCATCACAGTTCCAGTGATTCACCAAAATGCAACATGACTACCCATCTTTCAGAGGGCAGGCACTGTACTTCCTACCTCCAAAACTCATATCTGACTTAACTGTTTTCCTGAATTTCTTCATGGGAGTTACATTGCTCACACTCCAAACAGCATGTCAATTCCCAAAACCATTTGGTCTTCAATAAATCTGATCTAACACACTCGCTCATGTCTGCTGGATACTCAGAGCCCCTGCCTCTCAGAGCTTTCTTCACACCTTCACTTCAACCCTTCATGAGATATCCTCAATACTACATTTCATTCATTCTAGATTTATACACTCTCTAAGTGGCTAAACCATATTTGAATAACCCCTCTTCCATTCCTTGAATTATACACCACACATCTCTTTCCAGGACCTGCTAATACTGGAATATATTACTTTTATCTCCTATATACCCTAACCTGAGCCTCACTCTCCTCATAAAATCTGTTGTTGTTGTTGAGAGCCGCCCAGAACAGGAAATACATTCACCATCACTCATATAATAGCTGTCTTTCCAGAAGTGCACAGACATCATAGTTTAAATGACCCTCTGAAATGCACCATCCTCACCTCTCTATTAATATGCAGGCTCTGTTCTTTCCACCTCAGGACCCAAGTCCAGCTAACCAATTTTCTCACATGCTTTCATGATTGTTACTTTGCTCACACTCAGATAGAATGTCAAGCCATAAAAACAACTTGTCTCCACTTACTCTGATATAAAACTCTTATGCATGCCTGTTGGATGCTCAAGCTCCAGAACTCAAAACTCCCCCTTACCTCCTCCCTCTAACTCTTTCTGGGATGACTTCTACCATTCCTTCCTTTCACACAAAATTTATACTCTAATAATATTATTATTATTCTTCTTTCAACACACCGGCTGTATCCCACCGAGGCGGGGTGGCCCAAAAGGAAAAACAAAAGTTTCTCTTTTCACATTTAGTAATATATACAGGAGAAGGGGTTACTAGCCCCTTGCTCCTGGCATTTTAGTCGCCTCTTATAACACGCATAGCTTACGGAGGAAGAATTCTGTTCCACTTCCCCATGGAGATAAGAGGAAATAAACAAGAACAAGAACTAGTAAGAAAATAGAAGAAAACCCAGAGGGGTGTGTATGTATATGCTTGTACATGTATGTGTAGTGTGACCTAAGTGTAAGCAGAAGTAGCAAGACGTACCTGAAACCTTGCATGTTTATGAGACAGAAAAAACACCAGCAATCCTACCATCATGTAAAACAATTACAGGCTTTCGTTTTACACTCACTTGGCAGGACGGTAGTATCTCCCTGGGTGGTTGCTGTCTTCCAACCTATTACCTAGAATATTATTATTATTATTATGATTTTTTTTTTTAACAAGTTGGCCGTCTCCCATCGAGGCAGGGTGACCCAAAAAGAAAGAAAATCCCCAAAAAGAAAATACTTTCATCATCATTCAACACTTTCACCTCACTCACACATAATCACTTTTTGCAGAGGTGCTCAGAATACAACAGTTTAGAAGCATAGGCATATAAAGATACATGACATATTTACCTGGAGTTTACCTGGAGAGAGTTCCGGGGGTCAACGTCCCCGCGGCCCGGTCTGTGACCAGGCCTCCTGGTGGATCAGAGCCTGATCAACCAGGCTGTTGCTGCTGGCTGCATGCAAACCAACGTACGAGCCACAGCCCGGCTGGTCAGGAACTGACTTTAGGTGCTTGTCCAGTGCCAGCTTGAAGACTGCCAGGGGTCTATTGGTAATCCCCCTTATGTATGCTGGGAGGCAGTTGAACAGTCTCGGGCCCCTGACACTTATTGTATGGTCTCTTAACGTGCTAGTGACACCCCTGCTTTTCATTGGGGGATGTTGCATCGTCTGCCAAGTCTTTTGCTTTCGTAGTGAGTGATTTTTGTGTGCAAGTTCGGTACTAGTCCCTCTAGGATTTTCCAGGTGTATACTATAATCATGTATCTCTCCCACCTGCGTTCCAGGGAATACAGGTTTAGGAACCTCAAGCGCTCCCAGTAATTGAGGTGTTTTATCTCCGTTATGCGTGCTGTGAAGGTTCTCTGTACATTTTCTAGGTCAGCAATTTCACCTGCCTTGAAAGGTGCTGTTAGTGTGCAGCAATATTCCAGCCTAGATAGAACAAGTGACCTGAAGAGTGTCATCATGGGCTTGGCATCCCTAGTTTTGAAGGTTCTCATTATCCATCCTGTCATTTTTCTAGCAGCTGCAATTGATATAATGTTATCGTCCTTGAAGGTGAGATCCTCCGACATGATCACTCCCAGGTCTTTGACGTTTGTTTTTCGCTCTATTTTGTGGCCGCAATTTGTTTTGTACTCTGATGAAGTTTTGATTTCCTCATGTCTTCCATATCGGAGTAATTGAAATTTTTCATCGTTGAACTTCATATTGTTTTCTGTAGCCCATTGAAAGATTTGGTTGATGTCCGCCTGGAGCCTTGTAGTGTCTACAGTGGAAGACACTGTCTTGCAGATTCGGGTGTCATCTGCAAAGGAAGACACGGTGCTGTGGCTGACATCCTTGTCTATGTCAGATATGAAGATGAGAAACAAGATGGGAGCGAGTACTGTGCCTTGTGGAACAGAGCTTTTCACCGTAGCTGCCTCAGACTTTACTCTGTTGACTACTACTCTTTGTGTTCTGTTTGTGAGGAAATTATAGATCCATCTACCAACTTTTCCTGTTATTCCTTTAGCACGCATTTTGTGCGCTATTGTGCCATGGTCACACTTGTCAAAGGCTTTTGCAAAGTCTGTATATATTACATCTGCATTCTTTTTGTCTTCTAGTGCATTTAGGACCTTGTCGTAGTGATCCAATAGTTGAGACAGACAGGAGCGAACTGCTCTAAACCCATGTTGCCCTGGGTTGTGTAATTGATTGGTTTCTAGATGGGTGGCAATCTTGCTTCTTAGGACCCTTTCAAAGATTTTTATGATATGGGATGTTAGTGCTATCGGTCTGTAGTTCTTTGCTATTGCTTTACTGCACCCTTTGTGGAGTGGGGCTATGTCTGTTGTTTTTAGTAGCTGTTGGACGACCCCCATGTCCATGCTCCCTCTCCATAGGATGGTAAAAGCTCGTGATAGGGGCTTCTTGCAGTTCTTGATGAACACGGAGTTCCATGAGTCTGGCCCTGGGGCAGAGTGCATGGGCATGTCATTTATCACCTGTTTGACGTCATTTGGCATCAGGATAACATCAGATTGGCTTGTGTTAAAACCAAATTCTGTGGCTCTCTCATAAAAAATTCATTTTGATCTTCGACTCTCAGTCTGGTTAGCGGCTTGCTAAAAACTGAGTCATATTGTTCTTGACTTTGATTTGGAATAGGAAAAGAAATACTGTACTTTGGGTTTCTTTCGATTTCATTTATGGCTTTTAGTTCTTCCCGCGATTCCTGACTCCTATAAGATTCCTTTAGCTTAAGTTCGATGTTTACTATTTCTCTGACCAGTGACTCCCTATGCATTTCAGATATATTGGCCTCTTTTAGCCGCTCTGTTATTCTTTTTCGTCGCCTGTAAAGGTAGTGCCTGTCTCTTTCTATTTTACATCTACTCCTCCTTTTTCTTAAAGGAATAAGCCTTGAGCATACATCGAGTGCCACCGAGTTAATCTGTTCTAGGCACAAGTTGGGGTCTGTGTTGCTTAGTCTATCTTCCCAGCTTATATCGGTTAGGACTTGGTTTACTTGGTCCCACTTTATGTTCTTATTATTGAAGTTGAATTTGTTGAAGGCTCCCTCATGACTAATCTCATTATGTTGGTCTGGAGCTCCACGTATACATGTCTGAACCTCGATTATGTTGTGATCTGAGTATATTGTTTTTGATATGGTGACATTTCTTATCAGATCATCATTGTTAGTGAAGATGAGGTCTAGTGTATTCTCCAGTCTAGTAGGCTCTATAATTTGCTGGTTTAAGTTGAATTTTGTGCAGAGATTTAAAAGCTCGTGTGTGTGTGAATTCTCGTAAGAGCTGCCTCCTGGAGTTATCACTGTAACAACATTATTTGCTATATTCCTCTATTTTAGGTGCCTTAAGTTGAAATCCCTAAGGAGCAAGATGTTGGGGGCAGGAGCTGGCAGATTTTCCAGACAGTGGTCAATTTTTAACAGCTGTTCCTGGAATTGCTGGGATGTTGCATCCGGAGGCTTGTAGACTACCACAATGACTAGGTTTTGGTTCTCGATCTTTACTGCTAAAACTTCCACTACATCATTTGAGGCATTAAGCGGTTTTGTGCAAACAAGTCCTCTGCGATATACAGGCTAACCCCCCCTTTTGCCTGTTCACTCTGTCGCATCTGTATAGGTTGTAACCTGGGATCCATATTTTGTTGTCCAAGTGATCCTTCGTGTGGGTCTCTGTGAAAGCCGTGAACATTACATTTGCCTCTGCAAGCAGTCCATGGATGAAAGGTATTTTGTTGTTCGTTGCTGGCTTTAGACCCTGTATATTTGCAAAAAAGAATGTCATCGGACTGGTGGTATTGGCGGTACTGGGGGGGGGACTTTTTTTTCGGCATAAGTATCTGTATCTGTTGGTTTGGAGTGGAGGCCATCGACTCTGGTTCCACTCCAGGAATGACTGGATTTGGTGTACGATTTCTGCCATTTCCTGCCAGTTAATTATTATTATTATTATTATTATTATTATTATTATTATTATTATGTAAATTGCCCACATATATTATTTTTTCAACAGTTGGATCCTAAATTATTGTTATATAAATTGCCCACTTATATCTTTCTTTCAACAGTTGGGTCCTATATTTGGACTCATGTGCATAACCTGGTTGAGAATCCCAGCCCAAGTGACTATGACCGCCAGCTGGCCAAGTTGGCAGCTCAACACACGCTTCCCACCAAATTCAGTATTAACACCTTTCGCTCCTCGCAGAACTACCAATATGCTCAGTTCAGCGAAATTGTAAGTGTATGCAATATTTGCTTGAAAATATACTCATTTTTTTATTTTCATTATAATGGCAGTAGAGTACATTTCTCGATCTGCATATAACCACCTGCTTTAGGTTATTTTTATGTATAATAAATATAATATTTTCTGTTATGTACAGTAACCTTTCAAGTGAGGTGCCTTGATGCCAGTGAAGGGCTCTTAATTCAAGAAATTAGAGTTTATCTTCCTTTCTTGAATCTAATTTAATTACTTGCCCATTCTGCAAGTGCAGCATAAGAACTTAGGAAAAGAAGAGCACTGCAGCAGGTCTGCTGGCCCTTGCTAGGCAGGTCTAACTCACACCCATCCACACCCACTCATTTACTTATCTAACCTATTTTTAAGGCTAAGGATATATACAGCATAAGTATAATTTTTGGACTCCTATTATTTATACTTCTTGATATGAAGCCAAAAGTTCTATTAGCTTTAATGCAAACACTTATGCACCATTATCTAGGCTTTAGATTACTGCTAACCAGAACTCCAAAATGGTTTTTGCATTCAGAGTGATTGAGATTTACATTATTCAGTGCCATGGCTATTCTCTGTTCCGAGGCTTAAACCTTATATAGTGGTACCTTGACTTACGAGTGCTCCAACTTACGAGTTTTCTAAGTTATGAGCCATTGCTCGGTTGATTTTTTGCTTTGAGTTGCGAGCCAAAATCCAAGTTATGAGCAAAAAAAAAAAAATTATTGAAAAAAAAAAATATTTATTGAAAATGACATTTGACAAGAACCCCGGCGTAAATGACACAACAAAAGGTGGTTTTGGGATTTGGAACTTATAAAACAGTGCTGGTGCGATGGTCTCACTGGAGGTAATCATGTAATTATATTTAGTTATTCTACAAAAAAATAAAGTTGCTTAGTTATTGACATTTGCAAAATATTTTGCCCTTTACTCCCACACAGATCCCAAAATATTTGGAATATTTGCAATATTTCACGAGCCAATTGTAGAACAATCATTTTTTTTTATGATTCATGTCAATATTATTGCATTTACTTCAATAATAAGTGGTGGGCTTCATGAAATAAGTCAATAACTTACTTCCGAGATATTCATATATCACTGCACTAGTGATCTAGTGCAGTTAGCCTCTCAAAAACTCCATTTTGTCTTACCCAGGGCCAAAAAACACGTTATAGGAAGGATTAGGTTAGGTTAGGTACGGTTCGTCAGGAAACAGGACAAGTGTTTCCTGACGCGGATCTTGGTCAGATGATGACCCGCCTTTGGAGCTCTTGGTCATCGACCGAGGCCTTCCGCTGGCTCACCAGTCCACCCCTTTAAAAATTATGGTCATTTATAATCATTGTTATTACATTTTTATAGGAAGGAGCAGTAATGATTTTATATGCTCGGATTGGTCCTTGACGCTCGCCATATTATGGCCTGTTTTATTCATTCTAGAGTATATGTCATGTTTCTATATTATTATAGTAAAAAACCTTAAGACGCCTATAACAATCGGTGCCATTTACCGGATACCCCACACAAACATCCCAAATTTCAGTGAGAAATTAAAGTCACTAATAACAAACAGACAAATGAATAAGCACCACCTTCTCTTAGCTGGAGACTTCAACATCAACCTTGGCCTATTAGATGATCAGCCTGTAACTGATTTCATCAACAATATGAACAACACACTTCTGATACCAACAATAACTAAACCAACCAGGCTCACTGAAACAAGTGCAACCATAATAGATCACATATGGACCAATATACTAGCCCCCCTTAAATCAGGGATAATCACAGATAGCACTACAGACCACTACCCTACCTTCCTCTTGACAAACATTAGTAAACCACCACTTGAATACAACAAAGTTTCATTTAGACTCCATGATGAGGCCTCAATAAGGAAGTTCACAGCTGACCTAGAGACTGTTGACTGGCCTACAGAATTCTCCAAGGCCAATGGTATTGATGACTGGACAGACATTTTTCTTAACAAATTACTTAGACTATACAACAAACATTGTCCTATAAAAGCGAAACAGATCACAAACAAACGGCTTGATTGCCCATGGCTAACCAGCACCATTCTGAAATCCATTGATAAGAAACACCAATATGAAAAGCAATATAGACAGGGCCTAATACACAAAGATATTCTTAAACACTATTCATCAGTCCTCACCAAAGTAATAAAGAAAGCCAAACAACTATACTACTCCAGTAGATTCACTGGCACAAGAGGAGATATAAAAAAGACCTGGAAAACACTCTCTCAGATTCTAGGGACCCACAAACTGAAAAAAAACAAGAATATTGTCCTAACTAAACCTAATGAAACACCACTGCATCCCACTGACACAGCTAACAAGATAAACGACTTCTTCCCAACCATAGGTTCTAATCTCGCCAATAAAATCCCACGTACCAATGCCCATGCCGGGGACTACCTAGATGGGAATTTCCCAAATTCCTTCTATCTTGCTCCAACTGAGCCCACGGAAGTCACCGAGATTATAAAGTCACTTAAAAATAACTCAGGGAATCTGTCTCATGTCCCACCATTATTGTACAAGAGAGCGGCCCATGTCCTCTCGCATGCTATCTCATTACTTTTTAACAAGTCACTAGAAACTAGCACCTTCCCGAAACTACTCAAGACGGCAAGGGTTACACCAATACATAAAGGTGGTGACCCTACAGATTTAAACAACTATATGCCAATATCAAACTTACCATTGCTGTCCAAAATCTTTGAGAAACTCGTGCACAGGAGACTATATTCATTTATAACGTCACAAAACATACTCAACCCCTGCCAATTTTGATTCACGAAAAATAAAAGCACTAACGAAGCAATCATAAAAATGCTAGATCTGCTTTACACAGCATTGGAAAATAAGGAATATCCACTAGGAATTTTTATTGACCTAAGAAAAGATTTTGACACAGTAGACCAAGGCATCCTACTCCACAAACTTGACCATTATTGTATAAGAGGCCATGCGCTTGCATATTTCAAATCTTACCTTACTAATAGGTATCAGTATGTCACCATTAAAGACACAGCATCAACAACACAGCCACTTGATACTGGAGTTCCGCAGGGAAGTGTCCTTGGTCCCCTGCTCTTCCTCATATACATCAATGATCTTCCGAACGTATCTCAACACCTGAACCCCATTCTCTTTGCTGACGACACGACTTATGTCATCTCTCACCCTAATCTTGCCACCCTCAACACCATTGTTAATGAGGAGCTGATCAAAATATCGACTTGGATGACAGCCAATAAACTTACGCTTAACACTGACAAAACCTACTACATTATGTTTGGTAGCAGAGCAGGAGATGCACAAATTAACATTAAGATCGACAACACTCTAATTGCCAGGCATAATGAGGGCAAATTCCTAGGCCTATACCTCGACAACAACCTGAACTTCAGCACCCATATCCAACACATAACCAAAAAAGTTTCCAAAACGGTTGGGATCCTCTCCAAGATACGATACTACGTGCCGCAAAATGCCCTTCTCACACTATACCATTCACTTATATATCCATACCTCACCTATGCTATCTGTGCTTGGGGTTCAACTGCAGCAACACACCTAAAGGCAATAATAACCCAACAAAAAGCCGCAGTAAGAATAATCACTAAATCCCATCCCTGGCAACACACCCCCCCACTCTTCATAGATCTAAACTTACTCCCTGTTCAGTACATCCACACTTACTACTGTGCAATCTACATCTACAGGACCTTAAATTCCAATATTAACCTTGACCTAAAATGCTTTCTTGATAGTTGTGACAGAACCCACAGGCACAACACCAGACACAAACATCTCTATGACATTCCCCGTGTCCGACTATACCTTTACAAAAATTCAATGCATGTCAAAGGCCCTAAAATCTGGAACACCCTACCTGAAAATTATAAAACTGCAGACACATTCATCACCTTCAAAACTACCATCAGAAAACATCTTATTTCCCTGATACACCCTGTCAACTAATTACACGAATACCACCTGGTGGTTAACACTTACACTCACTCACCAATTTGACCATAAACAGAAATATCAATCTCAATCTCAAAATAATGAATCTTAACTAGTCATAAGTTGGCCTGTGATACTCCAATACTGAAACTATGTATAGTGCCAAAACAAAAGCATTCACATTGCTAAACTCACAAACTAGTATTTAGTCACTTAGCCATAATACCAACCTACCTCATAATTTTGTAATATTTTAAACTTAAGATTTAATTTAAGTCTGCCCGAAATGCCTAGCCATGCTAGGTGTTCTAGTGGTACACTCTGTAATTATTATTTTACTATATGTAAACCACACAATAACCAAATTCTGTAAACTCAGCATTGTAATCCTTGTTTTTTTTTTTTTTTCTCTCTCTCAACAAGTCGGTCGTCTCCCACCGAGGCAGGGTGACCCAAAAAAGAAAGAAAATACTTTCATCATCATTCAACACTTTCACCACACTCACACATTATCACTGCTTTTGCAGAGGTGCTCAGAATACAACAGTTTAGAAGCATATACGTATAAAGATACACAACATATCCCTCCAAACTGAATTTGAATTTGAATTTTAATTCTTTATGTCATAGTAGATCAATTCTGATAGATAAATAAGCTGTTTACCTGGAGTTTACCTGGAGAGGGTTCCGGGGGTCAATGCCCCTGCGGCCCGGTCTGTGACCAGGCCGCCTGGTGGATCAGAGCCTGATCAACCAGGCTGTTACTGCTGGCTGCACGCAATCCAACGTACGAGCCACAGCCCGGCTGGTCAGGTACCGACTTTAGGTGCTTGTCCAGTGCCAGCTTGAAGACTGCCAGGGGTCTATTGGTAATCCCCCTTATGTATGCTGGGAGGCAGTTGAACAGTCTTGGGCCCCTGACACTTATTGTATTGTCTCTTTAACGTGCTAGTGACACCCCTGCTTTTCATTGGGGAGATGTTGCATCATCTGCCAAGTCTTTTGCTTTTGTTGTGAGTGATTTTCGTGTGCAAGTTCGGTACTAGTCCCTCTAGGATTTTCCAGGTGTATATAATCATGTATGTATCTGTCCCGCCTGCATTCCAGGGAATACAGGTTCAGGAACTTTAAGCGCTCCCAGTAATTGAGGTGTTTTATCTCCGTTATGCACGCCATGAAGGTTCTCTGTACATTTTCTAGGTCAGCAATTTCACCTGCCTTGAAAGGTCCTGTTAGTGTGCAGCAATATTCCAGCCTAGATAGAAAAAGTGACCTGAGTTGAGTTGATATTAGCCGTAGAGTTAATATTAGCATTATATTGAAGTATTTTCTCCTGCCCCTAGGGTGGTTATTTGGGAGCTGGAATGGATTAATGGCATTTCAGTTAATCTCAATGAGGAAAATTTATTTGATGTATGATCTAATTGAGTTACGAGCTCGGTCATGGAACGAATTAAACTTGTGAGTCAAGGTACCACTGTATTTACTGCATTTCCCACTTCTCCAACCACTGCATCAACCTATCTAGAACTTCCTGTAGTGCTGTAGTGTCCTTATCAGAATTAATCTGACAGTCTATTTTAGTGTCATTGGCAAACTTTCTAATGTCGACATTTATTCCCTCAGTTATGTCATGATGTATCCCCACTGATTTCTCCCCATTCATGAGAACTCTCTGTTGCTTATCTGTCAGCCCCACACCTCAATCCAGGAAAAATTTTCCCTCCTATTCTGTGTGCCTCTACTTTCTTCAACATTCTCCTTTGTGGAACACTGTCAAAGGCCTTACTGAAGTCCATCTACAGGCACAAGTTTGCCCATCTAAGGGCAAATGTATGGGCACAAACTTTCCCAACTATAGACACATTTGCTAGTTTCATGTAGGTTAGTTTTTCTTAAGGACTTAATTAAGTACAGTGCAT
This sequence comes from Cherax quadricarinatus, assembly GCF_038502225.1. Taxonomy (NCBI): domain Eukaryota; kingdom Metazoa; phylum Arthropoda; class Malacostraca; order Decapoda; family Parastacidae; genus Cherax; species Cherax quadricarinatus. Next base: position 10,099,150 of record NC_091359.1, on the reverse strand, counting down.
TAAAATCATTTGCACCTTTGAGTATAACTATTGCAACTCTATACTACTAACAGAATTTTACATTTTTCAGCTAAATCTTGGTGGGAGCCTTGATAGTGATGTAATCTTCAATACAGACTCCTACATTCCTCGACAAGTGTCTGTCAACCTCACTCTTGATGTTCTAGACAAATCCTTAAATGTCTTTGAGTTTGGAGGAGACTTCAGTGGCTTAGAAGACATCATTGAAGGATACTTTGGCAAAGAAGGATATTTTGGGAATGAAGAAATGTTGAATGTATTGCAAAATCTCAGGCCAAAAAAAAATATTATTCGTAATGACAAGATTCAAGAATTTCAAAAATTGTATGATGAAACAAAAAAGATAAATGAAGTGGAGGAGCTTACTGAGGAGGAATCTAAGGCATCTGTGTATCTCAGGATCTTCGGTAATGAGGTTGTATACATAGAGAATCTTCTCAAGTCAAACCCAATGCGATTCCTTAATCAGCTTATCGATGAATTCTCATCCCCCAAATCTTTTCAGGTAAGATAGTATTTAACTATTGCTTCCTAACCAGTTTCATTGCACTTGAAAAATTAATCAAAATGTTTTTTAAGTTTTTGTTCATGAGAACATTAATAAAATATGTTTTAATATTTTGGGATCATTTCAAGCTCATTCACCATCTTTTTATTTTTTGTGTCTTTCTTATGTGCTTTTGCTTATGACAGTCATTTGTTGGTCAGTTTTGAGAACATTCTTATATATAGAAAATATGTTTATGGTGTCAGTATATTCTTCACAGGCTGGACTATGCAAGATTTTATCTTTAAATTAAATAAGGAATGTAAATTTTTATTTTATATTGAGACTGTTTCCCAGCAATACATTCACTTCCATGCATTCAATATCTGTCCTGCCACAAATGTGCAGTCATCATAGTTCAAATGACCCTCTGAGCTGCAACATCCCCAATTTTCCTTCAGAGTTCAGGCACTATGCTTTCCACCATAAGATTAGTCATCATAATTTTACTTTTTCAGGTTATGGATCAGGAGTATATAAGCCCAACTCTTCTAGGCTTTCCCCTGAAATTGAGACTCAATGCTACTGGTTCGGTCACCTTTAACAATGAGGAAACAGTTCAGGCACAAGGTTCCCAAGGCTTTCTAATAGAAGTCCAGTATTCACCCTCTGCAGTAATAGCAATTGATGAAACTCTCGCAGTAGAAGGCTATTGTTCTTCAAGTGGTATCAGAAGAACTTCTACTCAGATTGCTCGCACCCATTTTGGAGGAAAAGTTACAATTGAAAATAATGGGCAAATTGCTGAAGCAAAAATTGACATTCCTAAATCAGAAGTTACTAAGTTGAGCTCGTCTATAACAGTGGCACTTTTCAAGAGCTCAATAAATGGCTGGGAAGAACAGAAAGCTGAAATGCCAGTAGAGCAAAATTACTGTTCACCAGAGAGTCTTAGTAATGTTCTTGGTCTTGAAGTGTGCAGTAGCCTCAGTTATGGTACACATAACATTAATGGAGAAGCATATACAGGTGAACCATATCATATGGATTTTAAAGTAACTAAAACTGACACATTTAACTATTACAAATTATATGTTAAAAAGCAAGAAAATGTTCTTGAAGGCATTTTTGACACTCCTGGGTCTTCCATTGATAGAAAAGTTCATTTCTTGTTTAATGTGCGACCTAACAATGATGGGGGCTACATAGCTATTAGAGGAATGGGCTATGGCATTGAAGGACAATATGAAAATACTCAGTCATCCAAAAAATTAGCTCTTAAATATCGTGAAGATTCCAAGATTTCTGGGGCATTTGAAATATCACTTCTAGAAGAAGAGGAACGAACTAACCATAAATATATACCGAAGATCTTGCTTATCCTAGGGTCGGATGTTTTCACACTGGACGGAAATCTCCTGTTTCCTAACCAAGAAGATGAAGGCTTAGAAGGTAAGAAACTTCCAAGATTACAAATAAATTATGCTTGTTTATGTATTTACTGTATAGTATCATGTGGAAAAAGATGCCTATGTACATTTCAAGACACTTATTAACCCTTTCAGGGTTGGTGCCATACTAGTACGGCTTGCACGCCAGGGTTGGTGCCGTACTAGTACGCATAAATTCTAGCGCCTTCAAATCTAGCGAGAGAAAGCTGGTAGGCCTACATATGAAAGAATGGGTCACTGTGCATAGTATAAAAAAAATCCTGCAGCACACAGTGCATAATGAGAAAAAAAAACTCCGACCGTGTTTTTGCTTTAAAACAGTGACTTTGCAGTGTATTTTCGTATGCTATTTATGGTTGTATTTTAGTTTTCCTGGTCTCATTTTATAGAATGGAAGATATTTATTTATTTATTTATTTATTTATTTATTTATTTATTTTATGTCTTTGCAAACAGTACATTGAGCTTTTGTATTTAAAATAGTATTTACAATAGAGAGCCTCTATTATGCCTAGGCATTATGGGCCAACTTAACATTATTGGCTTACAGTCTACTTAACACTAAGGAGTATATCATAGTTGTACAGTAGGATAGTAATTATTTCATAGTTGTACAGTAGAATATTAATTATAAATGAATAAAAATTTGTATAATACAAAGATATATTTTTATTCGAAAATGCTTTTTGTGAAAACAATGATTCAATTATATTCCTGTCAACAATGGATAAAAGGTTCAAAGTGATTGTTGAAGTTATGATGTGGGAGTACATAGGTGAGTATGTGTGTACTGAGTATTTAGCATTTAGTCTAGGGTGATTAAGTGGCTTTTGAGAAGAGTCTTAAATTGATTTTCAGACCGGGTTACTTTAATATCTTCTGGTAATGAATTCCATATTTTGAGGCCCTTTATGTGCATAGAGTTTTTAACACAGTGTGATATGGACACGAGGTATATCAAAAAGAGATCTGTGTCTTGTGTTGTGATCATGTGTCCTGTTTAGGTTGGTGAGGAGAAGTTTGGGTGGGGGTTTTATATTTGCGTGTATTGTTCTCTGTATGTAGTAGGCACATGAATAAGTATGGATGTTCTTAATGGTGAGCAGATTCAGACTTTTGAAAATTGGTGGAGTATGCTGGCAGGAGTGGGAATTTGTTATCATTCTTACTGCTGCCTTTTGCTGGGTTATTAGGGGTTTTAGGTGATTGGATGTTGTTGATCCCCATGCACAAATTCCATATGTAAGATAAGGGTATATGAGTGAATGGTACAGTGCCAGGAGAGCTGATTGTGGAACGTAGTACCTTATCTTTGATAGTATGCCTACAGTCTTGGAGATTTTCTTGGTGATTTGTTGTATGTGTGTCTGGAACTTAAGGCTACTGTCAAGGTGGATACCTAGGAATTTTCCCTCTGTGAGTCTTGTGACTGATGATTCATTTAGCATTATATTAATTGGATCATTTGCAGCTTTGTTTCCAAACTGAATGAAATAGGTTTTGAAGATTGAGACACTTATGCAGCATATGGGAATCTTTATTCAGGAAACGTTTCGCCACACAGTGGCTTCATCAGTCCAATACAAAGAGGAAGGCATAAGGAGAGGAGGAGTATGAGGTAATCAGTCCCTCAGCCTGGAGTCGATGTGTTCAGTCCATCTATCTTGTAGAATGTACGGTACATTCTACAAGATTGATGGACTGAACACATCGACTCCAGGCTGAGGGACTGATTACCTCATACTCCTCCTCTCCTTACGCCTTCCTCTTTGTATTGGACTGATGAAGCCACTGTGTGGCGAAACGTTTCCTGAATAAAGATTCCCATATGCTGCATAAGTGTCTCAATCTTCAAACTTGTTGGTTTTTCAAACCATTCATCACAGAAATAGGTTTTATCTGTGTTCAGGGTAAGTTTGTTAGTCATCATCCAGGCAGATATTTTCTGTAATTCAGCACTGACTGTGTTTGCTAGTATGGCTGTGTTTGGGTGGGAAAAGACATATGTCGTGTCATCTGCAAATAATATGGGTTTGAGTAGCTGTGATGCATTCGGTAGATCATTGATGGAGATGAGAAAGAGGAGTGGTCCAAGGATGCTTCCTCGTGGGACTCCTACTGTGATTGGTTGGGTGGAAGAGTTTGCATCATTTGCATACACATATTGAGTTCTGTTACTAAGGTATAACTTTAGGTAGTTAAGGCAGTGGCCTCTGATACCATAGTGCATTAATTTGGAGTACAGCCGTTCATGGTCAACTCTATCGAAAGCTTTACGTAAATCAATGAAAATGCCCAGCGGGCCTTCTTCCTTTTCAAGTGCGATATACATGTATATTAGTTCTAGCATGTGTATGATAGCATCATTTGTGCTTTCATTACTATTCCTGAATCCAAACTGACAAGGGTTTAATATGTTGTGTGAAATGAGGTAGGAATAGATCCGTCTGAATTATTTTTTCAAAGATTTTAGAGAGCAGTGGTAAGTTAGATATTGGTCTATAGTTATTCTAGTCAGCTTGGTCACCTCCTTTATGGATCGGAGTGACCCTCGCTATTTTGAGGATTGTTGGGAAGGTAGATGATTCAATGGATTTGTTAAAGAGCATTGCAATAATTGGTGACAATACTTGGGAAGCTTTTTTGTACATAAAAGCAGGCAAGTTGTTTAATGTCTCCTGCCTTGTTTTTAAGGGTGTTTATGATGAGCATAACTTCAATGGGGTTGGTTGGAGCTAGGAATAGCATATTTGGGTAGGTACCTATGAGGTAGTCTGATGGACAGGTGTTTGTGCTTGGTATTTTGTTTGCTAGATTTTTTCCTATGGTGGAGAAGAAAACATTAAGTCTGTTTGCTGTTTCAGTTGGAGTGAGTAGGGGTTCATCTGATTTTGTTAGTTTGTTTTGTTTTTGGATAACTTTTCAGTTCCAAGAATTTCAGGTAGAGTTTTCCAGGTTTTTTTCATATCACCTTTAATATTATGTAATCTATTTTCATAATACAATTTTTTTGACCTTCTTATCAGGCTGGTAAGTGCTGACGAGTAACTTTTTGACTGATCTCTTGTTATTTGACTCATTCTATACTGTTTTTCATATTTGTGCTGTGTGTTAATGGATTTGAGGATGCTTGGTGTTAGCCAGGGATTATTCAGTCTCTTTGCTGTGATCTGTTTAGTTTTTCTGGGTCAATGTCTGTTATAGAGTCATTGATTGGTTTCGCAATGAAAAGTACCTTGAAATTGAGCTCAAAGTAGCAGAAATGTTCGATTTTTGCCAAAGTTCAAAAGTAAACAAATCATGCCATGCATCTAATACACGTTAACTGGTGAGTCTAATATTCTTTCACAAGTGTGCTGATATTATTTATACCATTTCTACAGTAATGCAGTAGTCTGCATAACAGTAAATTTAGTTTTTTGTGAGAATAAAAATTCAAAGTGGAAAGCAAAAGAAATGTTAGAGACACCTGGGGATGTGACTGATGAACAGATAAAATGTTATTTTAGTGCCAGGAATGTCTGTCTTGTTTATTCTGGACCCTATTTGGAAGTTAACATCTTTTGAAATTTGTGTGAAATTGGCAAAATTGCCAATTTCTGACCACTTTATTGGATAGTTAAAATCAGTAAATGGGTGGTTTCTTGTACTCATTCGATAGAAAAAATGGAGTTCTAGCGAAATAGTTATGATTTTTGTCAACTGGTACATTGGAATTGGCCGAAAATAGGGCTCAAAGTGGGCGAAATCGCCAATACGTAAACATCATCGAGACCGCTAACTTTGCGAGATCATGATTCCATAAGTTTTCCATCAAATTTCATACTTTTGGTGTCATTATGATCGGGAAAAGATTCTCTATCATTTCATACGAAAAAATATTTTTTTTTTTTTTTCCAAAAAATTTTCGACCCTGAGAACAAGTTTAGGAGAGAGCCTGTCGACGCTGAAAGGATTAAAGGAACTGTACATAACTGCCTTTTTAAAAATTCTTGTTGGTATCATGACACAATTTACTTCTGGTACTGTATGTGTACGTACATCAGACTTTTGCATTTGTGGGTTTACTTTTCTGAAGACATGATTACAGAAATATCTGTAATCTTAAACAAGATGCAGGAGTGGTAGAGTGTTAAAGTCTACGGTAGTAAATGAATTAGCCATTGAGTCCAGTAACAGGCTGCCATCTGCCTCCCTCTTGGGTGTAGTTGCTAGTAAATTGCCTTCCTCATGGGTGTACCTGCTAGTAAATTGCCTTCCTGATGGGTGTAGCTGTTAGTAAACTGCCTATCTCATGGGTTTAGTTGCTAGTAAACTGCCTCCCTCATGGGTTTAGTTGCTAGTAAACTACCTCCCTGATGGATTTAGTTGCTAGTAAACTGCTTCCCTCATGGGTTTAGTTACTAATAAACTTCCCTTTGGGTGTAGTTGTGAGTAAACTGCCTCCCTGACAAGTGTAGTTGCTAGTAAACTTCCTCCCTCATGGGCGTAGTTGCTAGTAAACTGCCTCCCTCATGGATCTAGTTGCTAGTAAACGTGGCTGTGAAGGAGACAGGGAGTGCCAGGATAAAGGCAGTAAGAGAGGGCTGGGGACCCCGCCAGGTGGCCAGGCAAGCTGGGCATTTGTGTGCCTTTAAATGTGTTTATCATTAATCCATCATTTTAAAGGCATTTACTGTAGTAACTCATCATCTTCATCACTCTACCAAATAAATGAGCCCACCACACATGCATTAGATGTATATATAAAAAAATATTTAATTGATGGGAAAAAACAGAGCAAATTAAATTAAAAATTTAGTTAAATGTCCTGGAGTTAAGAACATCAGAAAGAAGAAACACTTCAACAGGCCTACTGGTCTATGCGAGGCAGGTCCAATTCTCCCACTGGCTTAATTAAGCCAATGCCTTGACCTAGTGATGTCAGACATGTCACTTATGGAAGGAGCATGGCATCCGACCTAGTAGCACAAGCTAGTCAGATCCATCTCACACCCACCCACGCCCACTCATGTATTTATCCAACCTATTTTTAAACTACACAACGTCTTAGCTTTTATGATGGTACTCGGGAGTTTGTTCCACTCATCCACAACTCTATTACCAAACCAGTGCTTTCCTATATCCTTCCTGAATCTGAATTTTTCCAGTTTAAAACCATTGTTGCGAGTCCTGTCTGTTAGATATTTTTAGCACACTATTTACATCTCCTTTATTAATTCCTGTTTTCCATTTATACACCTCAATCATTTCCCTCCTAATTCTATGCCTTTCTAGAGAGTGCAGATTAAGGGCCCTCAGTCTATTCTCATAGGGAAGATTTCTGATACATGGGATCAACTTTGTCATCCTCCTTTGTGCATTTTCCAGTGCATTTATATCCATTCTGTAATACAGTGACCAAAACTGCACAGCATAATCTAAATGAGGCCTAACCAAAGATATATAGAGTTGAAGAACAACCTGAGGACTTCTATTATTTATACTTCTTGCTATGAAGCCAAGGATTCTGTTAGCTTTATTGCAAACACTTATGCACTGTTGTCACAGTTTCAGATTACTGCTTACCAGAGCTCCTAAGTCCTTTTTGCAGTCCGTAATATTAAGATCTACATTATTTAGTTTATATGTGGCATGGTTATTTTCCTGTCCAACATTTAGAACTTTGCATTTGTCTATATTAAACTGCATCTGCCACTTTTCTGACCACTCCATCAGTCTATTCAAATCATCCTGGAGTGCTCTAATGTCCTCATTAGAATGAATTGGACGGCCTATTTTGGTGTCATCAGCAAATTTGCTTATGTCACTATTTATTACCTCATCTGTGTCATTTTTGTAGATTACGAACAACAAGGGGCCCAACACTGACCCCTGTGGAACACCATTTGTGATGTGCCCCCATTCTGATTTCTCCCCATTTATAGCAAACTCTGCTACCTATTTGTCAACCATGCCTCTACCCAGGAAAAAATTTCTCCTTCTATTCTGTGTGAGAGGGGTATCATTGACCTTTGAGAGGCTTGATCTTTCATGGGTTTTCTTTCCAACAAAAGAAAAGAAGCTAACAGATGAAATTGAAGTAAATGTGGGGCTAGTAACCCTTTCTCCTGTATAAATTACTAAGTGTAAAAAGAAGAAAAATTTTCATTTCTTGATTTACGGGTCACCTTGTCTCGGTGGGAGACAGCCAGTGTGTTAAAAAATGGAAATTTGACTTTAAGTAATGTTTATGTTTGGTTGAAGTGTAGGACAGTGCTGGTGGTTAACATACATAAAATGTTAATAGTCATTGAAATTAGAAGTTACTTTTAGTTTTTGTTTCTCCCAGAAGCCAAATACTGTATAGAGAGCACTATTGTATTGTACTAAATTAGCAAAATCACCTATCAATCAGGACTGAGTAAATTTAGATTTTTAAGATGTACTGTGTATATTTTTTCCTCAGCTACATGGGAACTAGAAGGAATTTGGCACAAGACTGGGGGAATACTACCCATTGCCCAGAAATTTGTTTCCACTACAGGAAATTTCTTCATAGGCCACGAAAAGCTAAAATTCCAACTAGCTTCAGAATATGGTAGAGATCATACTCAGATAAATTTGTTGTCACTTGCTGTAGATTCTTCTACAATACTGGAACAAGGAAAGGAAAAAACTAAGGGTTATGTATGGCTTGAGGTAAAGTGCATTTATTTTTATTGAATAGATTTTAGCAATTTCAGTATGCTATATTAAAATTCAGTTTTGTAAAGTTGATATACAGTGGTACCTCGGGATACGAACTTAATTCGTTTGGGGAAGCTGCTTGAGTGCTGATACCAAACTAATTTGTTTCCATAAGGAATAATGTAAATTAGATTAATCCATTTCAGACCCTGAAAAATACACTTACAAAAGCACTTACATAAATACACTTACATAATTGTTCAAGTTTTGAGCTGTTCGTATCCTGTGGTACCACTGTATTGTTAAAAATTCATTATTATTTTGATTTTGTAAATGAATAAATATATACATTGTGTTTTTTTTTTGTGTGTATGTGTGTTTATGTACTCACCTAGTTGTACTTGCCTAGTTGTGGTTGCAGGGGCCGAGTCACAGCTCCTGGCCCTGCTTCTTCGCTGGTCGCTACTAGGTCACTCTTTTTGTTCCATGAGCTTTATCATACCTCTTCTTAAAGCTATGTATGTATCCTGCCTCCAGTACATCACTTCCTAGACTATTCCACTTCCTGACAACTCTGTGACTGAAGAAATACTTCCTAACATCCCTGTATCCCTGTGATTCATCTGAGTTTTCAACTTCCAACTGTGACCCCTTGTTGCTATGTCCTATCTCTGCAACATCCTGTCTGTCCACCTTGTTGATTCCTCTCAGTATTTTATATGTCATCATATCCCCCCTATCTCTCCTATCCTCCAGTGTCGTCAGGTCGATTTCTCATAACCTCTCCTCGTGAGACATGCCCCTTAGCTCCGGGACTAGTCTTGTTGCAACCTTTGCACTTTGTCTAATTTCCTTACATGCTTGGCTAGGTTTTGGTTCCAAACTGGCGCTGCATACTCCAGTATAGGCCTAATGTACGTATATGGTGTACAGGGTTCTGAACGATTCCTTATTGAGATGTCGGAATACTGTTCTTAGGTTTGCTAGGCACCCATATGCTACAGCAGTTATTTGGTTGATGTGCGCCTCAGGAGATGTGCCCAGTATGTATATATGTTTGTGTGTGTGTATGTGTGTTTATAATATTTGTGAAAAAACATTGATGTATCAATTTCACTCTGCCTTCCATTAACAGTCAAGTCAAGCTGAAGCCAACATGAAAGTGGACTTTGAATATCAACCTGGACATGCTGAAGTCAACACAAACATCACAGTGAAAACAGTTCAGGTGAAAATTATTTAATCATTTTATAAATATCTTGGTTTTCATGTTTATGCAGCATAGCATTATGTGTAAGAAAAAACTGCTTTAGAGATAGGCATAGCCCAGTGAGGTTAGGGATAGAATCCTAGGATGAAAAAAAAAGAGGGAGAGAAGTCAAACCTTCTGAAGAGGGGGTTATTGAGGTGGTTTGGTCATTTAGAGAAGATGGAGCAAAACAGAATGACTTGATGGGTGTGGAAAATATTTTAATTTTCCGAAGCTATAGTGCCTTATAGGTGTTTAATGTGTCGATATGAGTCAAAAATGTATTTGACAATAGGATAGAACCAGGAGTTCCCTTTGCGCATGCGCGGATGTGCGGGGTTAGAGGTCAACTCGGGGCATGGGAGAGGTGGGAGTGTTTTGAATGTAGTGAGGAGGCTGGGAAAGCATGGAACCAGGAAATTGGCGTTCACGGCGGCCTAAGGATTAATATAGGCCTCATTTTATAATAGGAAGTGTCGTAACTGTTCCTGGTGGAGAGTGAGGGAACGTGATTTACGGGACCACCGTAATAGAGTGGTAAAATGAGTGAATAAGGGTAGGACCGGGTGGCTAGCGCATTGCCATGGACTGTGTCCCGGGGAAAATTACCCTTGGTTTAATCATCACTCATCGGTCTCAGATCTTAATGGAGTGATCTCTAATGTGTATAATAATTATGAGACATTAAATCGTCTTGTGAATTGTAATGTAATTAATGATGTAATTAATGTGGCTGACAAGTCCGTGAATTTTAGAGTAATGAAAGCATCATTACAGGCTATTAAAGGTCATGTGACGAAGGCATTTGATTTAATGAATCAAAGAACCGTGAACCCTAATGAATTAAAGTTATATTTAGATGTTTTAGAGAGTAGATTTGATTGGTACAAATTGTGGTTTAAAGACTGTGAAAGAGATCTGCTGGAGAATTGTGCAGATGGAATGGAAATGAATGTTTTAATTAATCAACATTACGAATTGGAAGAAAAACTGTCTTGTAAAAGTAAGGCTTTGAATAAATTAAAGGGTGTAAGCCAGGCAGTTGATCAACCTATTAATGCAAAGGGTGGGTTTGCCAAAACCTCCAGAGTACGGTGTGGAGGAAATCAGACTAGGTCGGCAGGAATTAATTGTTCAATTGCAGACCAGTCAGCCAAACAGTTCTAAGGATATAACACATAATGACTCTGAAGTATCTGTCAAGTCTCAAAAGGGAAAAATAATCCCAGTGGTAATAATCATAGTTAAGAGTTAAATAAGCACATATCAAGTCAGGAATCAGTAATAGTGGTTCCTCACATCAAGGTAAGAGGAATAAGTACCTCAGTAAGGGTAACCCAGTTAATAAGAGGTCAGGCAAGGAAAAGAGAGACTGCCTCTTCTGCCAGGGTACTCATTTCACTAAAAATTGTAATGCCTATAATTCATGGGATATTAAAGTGGAGAGGATGAAAGAACTTGACAGATTTATCAGATGTCTAGACAATCATAATGTAAAGGATTGTCATACCAAATTGAACATTTGCTATCAATGCAACAAGAGAAGGCACCATACAGTTATGTGCAGGGTTGTATGTGATTCTTATAATAATGGTGACAATAATGATAATGTTAATAACCCTGACACTACAGTGACTGATGTAAAGGTTGCAGCTAATGGCAATAATGATGGCCTAGCTGAGGTAGCCTTGCCGGTGTTGGATGTAATAATTCAGGATAAAGGGCATAAATCCAAAACCATGCGGCGTCACTCTCCTCAACCCTGGTACGGGCCATGTAATATATGGCAGACTACCGCCTAGTAATAATGACTAGAAGTAGTGAATACAGTCACGGTGTCTTATTCATAAAAGGTCAACCCAGTACAAGTATTCTTCTGTCGAGAATGATGTTGAACCAGTCTAATTTGTGGGAGCTGGACAGCATAGGGATTAATATAAAAGAGAAAAGTCCAAATGATTCCATTACTCAGGAACAATACCTGAAGGATGTTAAATTTGACTCTGGACATTACTGGGTGTGACTTCCGTGGAAGCTAAACCGTCCAGAATTATCTACTGATTATAGGATGGGGTATGGACAGTTAATGGGCCCAGCTCTGTGAACTGAGCAAGACACCAAAATTGTTGACTGCTTATAATGATATAATTAATAAACAGTTAAATAATAAATTGTTCTTACTTCAGGCGACAATAAATGCACACCTTAAGTGCACAGGTGGTCCACTGAGCGAAGTAATTGGGTAAATAATCTTATGTGGACAATTTCCGGGTGTGACGTCAACTGAAGAGGAACTAATGAGGATATGTGAAGGGGTTAATGAAGTAACGCAGTAATGTGCTGGGGCTGATTTGGGATACTGAGAGAGACTTGTTATTGTTAAAGTCTCATAATTCCAGTATGCCCAATAAATTAACCCAGGGAGCATAGGCTTATGCCCCTGAGAGAATGGAACAGTAATTAGTCCATTTTGAGGGATCAATAAATATGGATGGCCATGGAGTTGAAGTGCCTATATGCAGTAATGTGCTGGGGCTGACTTGGGATACTGAGAGAGACTTGTTATTGTTAAAGTCTCATAATTCCAGTATGCCCAACAAATTAACCCCGAGAGCATAGACTTAGTGTCACACCTTACAATAAGAGGGAATTGTTAATACCAGAAGCATGGAGGCTTGAGTGTGCTTTGGATGGAGCCCTACCTGAGGAGTTAACAGGTGGAAAGAATTAATGGGTGATTATGTAAATCCCAATGTTGGAGTTCCCAAGCCAGGTGGCCAGTGAAGATGGGAAAAATTGTACTCCACATTATGTAAGTCATCTAGCAACGACCTCCACCCGGCCGCAGTGTGGAAAATATTTTAATTTTCTGAAGCTATAGTGCCTAATAGGTGTTTAATGTGTCGATATGAGTCAAAAATGTATTTGACAATAGGATAGAACCAAGAGTTCCCTTTGCGCATGCGCGGATGTGCGGGGGTAGAGGTCGACTCGGGGCATGGGAGAGGCGGGAGTGTTTTGAATGTAGTGAGGAGGCTGGGAAAGCATGGAACCAGGAAATTGGCGTTCACGGCGGCCTAAGGATTAATATAGGCCTCATTTCATAATAGGAAGTGTCGTAACTGTTCCTGGTGGAGAGTGAGGGAACGTAATTTACGAGACCATCGTAATAGAGTGGTAAAATGAGTGAATAAGGGTAGGACCGGGTGACTGGCGCGTCGCCATGGACTGTGTCCCGGGGAAAATTACCCTTGGTTTAATCATCACTCATCGGTCTCAGATCTTAATGGAGTGATCTCTAATGTGTATAATAATTATGAGACATTAAATCGTCTTGTGAATTGTAATGTAATTAATGATAATAACGCTAAGTTAAGAGAATGAGTGAAGTGAAATAAGTCGCCTTGCTCCGAGTGAACACGCTAGACCACGTTGTTCCCGTCACGAGGAAAGTGAAGTTCATTGAGTCACGACTTCTAAACCGGGACAAACCAACGGATACCTCATCCTGTTGGAATAAGAACCATGTCGGTGTAGCAGGACATCGAAATGAGATGGTGAATGGAGGAAATAAGGAGTATCAATCACCCACAGTTAAGTAACTCTTCTAGTTATAGCAGACTGATACTGGCCAGTTAGGTATGTTGTAATTGGATAGGTTATGGGTGATCCAGCTACATCAAGTGACCCCCAGAGAATATCTGGTAAGTGGTGGGATTATATACAAATGTTTTTCTTTGATGGATATATCCATGTGTAACCTACCCCCCCCCCTTCATTCAGTTACACTAATATAATCTATACAGTCCACAATTAATTAGTAGCGCCGTACTTGTGGGTGCTATCCAATCTATACTGGTCTTGGATAGATGTGGATAAGATTGTGAGGTCGAAGGCCCACCTCCAGTGACCAGGGGTGGTGAAGTTTTCTCACATATCTACACGGGGTGACTACGGTAAACAATATAGGGTTGTCTCCCAATGAGATTACTTGTATGTATATAATGTTGAGGTACATAAAGGTAATCACCCCTAGAAAATTTTCCACAATGGGGTCGTCCTAGGAAAGGATGGAGGGAGGGGGTAAAAGAGGTTTTGTGTGCAAGGGGCCTGGATATGCAGCAGGCACATGTGAGTGTGTTAGATTGGAGTGAATGGAGACGAATAGTTTTGGGGACCTGATGAGCTGTTGGAGTATGAGCAGGGTAATATTTTGTGAAAGGATTCATGGAAACCGGTTAGCTGGACTTGAGTCCTGGAGGTGGGAAGTACAATGCCTGCACTTTAAAGGAAGGGTTAAGGATATTGGCAGTTTGGAGGGATGTCTAAGCTGTCGTATCTGAGCGCCTCTGCAAAGACAGTGATTGTGTATTGGTGATGGTGAAAGTGTTGAATGATGATGAAAGTTTTTTCTTTCTTTTTGGATTTTTCTTTCTTTTTGGGTCATCCTGCCTTGGTGGGAAACAGCCGACGTGTTAAAAAAAAATTATGCAAAGAAAAATTATTCTGCACATATGGTCACATTTGCCTTCCAAATTAACATTTTAAAATTACACATACAGTATTGCCTTGCCTTAAATTTGCATGAAATGATTCCTGTAGTGCAGTGGTATGTAAATGAAAAGGTTATGAATATCATTCTGCAGTAATTTTGTTTTCTAAAAACTTCACAGCATTCTGTATTTGTCATATCCATTTTCCCAGATAGCTTCTGAAATAATAATGAAGAAGATAATGGAAGGGGATGATAAGGACTGTCAGCTGACAGTGAGTTTTTCAAGTTCGCAACTGGATATGAATTACCTTGGTCAAGTTATCTATAAGGTATGTGCAGCATATTATTAAACACTGGGCAGGATTTTAATTTTTTGTTGTTAGTATATTAGACACCTATATTCACTGCCAGTTTTTGTTTAATTCTGTAACTACAGTGGTCTTTTGAGCTCTGACATTAATCCAGTCCAGAAGACGTATCATATTTCAAAACTATCATAACTCAAACTCCAGTATGCATGGTTGTATGGCAATTTGTTCCTGGACCCCAGAAGTGCAACTTTTACTGTACCTTGGACTTCCACACTCACCGACATAACTTGCAGGCACTCTGTCTCCCTTTATCTGTTTCTCTCATCCACAATAACATCAGTCTTTCCATCTCTATAACAATTTATATGCCTTTTTCTCACATGCTAAGACTTGTTATCCACTGTAATATCCTTCATAGCATTTTTTTTTTTTTAGCTGATTGTGGAAAACCATACTCATGCACCAGTACATTAATTTAAACTCTTGCATCATATTTTTTCACAATTTCTTGTTTGATCTTCGGAGAAATTCTGTTTACTGATGACTTGGTAACAGAGAAGTTGGCATAATAAAATCACAAATGCCTATCATATCTAAGATTTTTCATTGCAACTCAAAACTCATTTTCTTTCTGAGGGCAGATTGTAACTCTTTTATCAGGCAGCTCTGTGATTATTGGGTATATACATACAGTATGTATTATTTATACAGTGGACCCTCGGTTATCGGCCTTTACGCTTAGCAGCCAGTTTTTTGGCTTCCGGTTATTGGCTGTTATTTCACTTATTGGCCGTATGGGACGTGTCAACCCGCCTGCCTGCCAGCCGCTCGCGTGTTTGTGAGTCAGTCTGGCTGTGCCTCTAGGAGAGTGAGGACACTTACACTCATTCATCCAAACATCAAGGAAGCTAATGTTGTGAAAGGGAGTTTAGCAGGCAGGCAGGGAGTGTAATAGGGAGGCAGGGTGTAGCAGGGAGTGTAGGAGGAAGGCAGGGAGTGCAGCAGGCATGCAAGGAGTGTAGCATGGAGGGAGGGAGTGTAGCAGGCAGGCAGGGAGTGTAGTAGGGAGGCAGGGTGTAGCAGGGAGTGTAGGAGGAAGGCAGAGAGTGTAGCAGGCATGCAGGGGGTGTAGCAGGCAGGGAGTGAAGTAACCCCAGAGAGGGCTTTGATACTTGAAGTCCTTATGGAGGGGGATTCCCCTTCCAAACAATAATCAGTCTTCTTCCTCTCCTCCTCCCTGTCTTCCATAAGCCAACAAGAGTCTTCAATAAAGGTATGTAATAGTGATTTAAATGTTCATTTATTTATTTTTAGTTCTCATTGTTTTATCTATGTAAAACTGTAATTAATCTTTAAAAAAATGTATTTTCTCTGAATATTTTTGGGTGTTTGGAACAGATTAATTGTATTTAAATAAATTCTCATGGGAAATATTATTTTGGTTTTAAGCCATTTTGGTTTTAGACCGACCTTCTGGAATGGATTACAGCCGATAACCGAGAGTCAAACGTACATATAAGCAACTTGGTTTTGGCAAAAAAAAAAAAAATAAAGATTAAAATATCAATATCAAATCAAATCAAATCAAAGTTTATTCTCTATAAGGATTACAATGCAGGGTTTACAGATTTTGGTTATTGTGTGGTTTACATGTAGTAAAATACTAATTACAGAGGGGGGCCACTAGAACACCTAGCATGGCTAGGCATTTCGGGCAAACTTAATTCTTAACCCTAAATTATAACAAATTGTGGAGTAAGTTGACTAAATACTAAGTGACTAAATACTAAGTGACAAATACTAGTTTGTGAGTCTAGCAATGTGAATGCTTTTGTTTTGGCACAATACATAGTTTCTATATTAGAATTAGAATAATTTGAAAGTAGTATTCATCCACTGTGTAAAAGAGAAAAAAAAAAAACTAATATATAGGTATATCTTCTAATGCATCATCCATTTCCCACTAAATTAGGGCATCTTTCCTCAAAAAGAGAAACATTAACCATCACTCAAACATGAAAGTTTAAATGATCCACTAAGCTGTAGCACCTCCACCCATCCTTCAGATTACAGGCACTGTACCTACTTTCTCCAGAACCCAAGTCCAACTAAATAGCTTCCCTGAATCTTTTCATAATTGTTATTTTGTTCATAGCATGTCAAATCCTAAAACCACTTGCCTCCTCACTATGATCAAGCACATTATATGCATGCATGCTGAATGCTCAGGTCCCTATCACTATAAACATTCACCTTTCTTCAGCCCTTCCAGGAACATTCTCTGCACCTTCCATCCACCTCAGATTAATACACCCTATTGCAGCCACTATCTTTCACACCATCACACTGTCTTCTAATTTCTGCTCACCTTATACTCGGCATAATATTCATACCACATGAGCTCAAGCACAGTGTCTCCACTGCCTTCAGTTTCCTATACAATATGTCAGCACTCCAGTACTGGTGTAAATTTCCCTTTCTTGCACCTGTTTATGAACTTTATTCTGTCCACTGTCTCCTTAACACTTCAGCTACCTTTTTATCTAGTCTTTCTTAGATCTATCTGATGACACATCCACTTGAAAGTTTCTAAATGTATTCCCTTCCTCCCTACATCTTCATTCAAATCAAGCTTCCAGTTTTTCATTGCTAGGCTTCTTGTTCTCATCTTTCTCTTTTCTATGTTCTCTTGTGACTTCTTTTGCACACCATCTCAGACTCCACAAGATTCACTTCACTTTACAACCCCATCAATGATTATATTAACCCTTAAACTGTCCAAACAGATCTATGTTCACATGCGTAGTGCTCCAAAAGTAGATCTACGTTTTTTTACACATTTTCAAATATAACAAAAAAAAAAACTTAGATCAAAGTTTTTTTACACGTTTTCAAATGTAAAAAAAACAAAAAGAAGATCTACATTTTTTTACATACTTTCAAATGTTGAAAAAACGTATATCTACGTTTGGACAGTTTAAGGGTTAAATAACTATGGTGGCATCACTCATTCTTCTCTAAGGGCTACTTTACTAGAAAATACTTACCTTCTTTCCTACTTAAAATAGACCAATCCTCAGTCGTCTCGTGAAATCTCTTTACAGCTTTTAGCAAAATACCACCTACTCTATACATTTGCAAAAAGTGGCATATCATTTCCCTATTCACCCTATCTTATGCTATTTCTAAATTCCTAAATACAATAAATAACTCTTTACCCTTATCAAAGAATTGCTTACTTCTGTGCTTTGGTACAAATACTGTACTTTGAACACACAACCCATGCTTCCTGATTCTGCCTTTGTCCTTTACAATCCTACCTCCTTTTCAGCCTACCCATCTCCTCTACACTCGCTTCTGACTTTTCCCTACTCCTAATTGATTTTATTCCTCCATGCCCAATGCATGAGATCAAAGCCTCCCTCTCATTATTGACTTTTAGCAACTCTAAATATTATTCATATCTGTTTATTAGTTCAATTTCCCATTCTTAATGATGTTACCACTTTTACTTGTAGTTGCCAAGTCCTTTTGCTCCTGAAGCTTTCTGAGTGTATCACAACAGTATGTAATGCAATATAAACATTTTTACTGATATGATAAAAGGTTTTGAAAAATGTTTCACTACACAGTGTGGCAAAACATTTTCTTAATAAAGATTCCCATATGTTGCTTAAGTGTCTGTCTTCATTTTTACTGATATAAATAACAGTGGTAGAACTCACCATGATAAGTACATGTGTTTAATTAATTATTAATCTATATATTTATAACCCATTTTTTTAGGAAACAAAGAATGCCTTCCATGTTGAAGCAGATATCATGTTTGATACAGTGATCCAGTCCAAATTTTTGATAACTTATCTCTTGGAGAGAGAACCATTGCATCTACTTGCTGGATTACACTTCCATTTAAATGACTATGAAATAGAATTTGGGCACAACATTGACTTCAGTGAACCTGATCATGCTGTCGTTAGGGTAAGTGATGTATTGCAAATTTTTTTATTGCTAAATAGGAAAGTACAATTGTTTTTGCATATATTTTAGAAAAATATACTCATCTTAGAAATGTACTGTGTATGATCATGTCATGCATTAGAAGCAAACACTAAATTTTGAAATGTGGCATCTCTTATTTTTACTAAACATGTGCTGAGGTGTTAAATTTTAAAAAATTGCTAAAATTTAAAATCTTACCCCCTATTTCTATTCAGTTGGCAAAGAATCTGACTGTAGTTCAAGAAGCTATTCCAAAAATAATTTGCCAATTTAGAGATCTTTCTTTATTTTTTCAACAAACCGGCCATGTCCCACTGAAGCAGGGTGGCCCAAAAAGAAAAACAAATATTTCTCTTTTCAACTTTAGTAATGTATACAGGATAAGGGGTTACTAGTCCCTTGTTCCTGGCATTTTAGTCGCCTCTTACGACATGCATGGCTTACAGAGGAAGAATTCTGTTCCACTTCCCCATGGAGAATTTAGAGATACGTGTACAAATTTCTCCCTAAGGAATTCCAATTAACCCAGCTTTCAGTTTAATATTAACAGTTGAATTAAATAAAGACGTCTCCAGACCATTAGGTTCTTTGAAAGTCTGTATCTGACTCATAAAATGATCATAATTACTAATTTATTACATTACAATTCTTGGTGATGCTAAATAAAATGTAAGCAAATCACCTGGGACAGAATCTTTTAGCTCATTCACTCTCTCCCATATATACAGTGGTACCTTGACTTATGAGTGCACCAACTTACGAGTTTTCCTAGTTATGAGCCGTTGCTCGGTCAATTTTTTGTTTTGAGTTGCGAGCCAAAATCCAAGTTACGAGTGGAAAAAAAAGTATTTACTGAAAATGATATTTGGCAAGAACCCCAGCCTAAATGGCACAACAAAAGGTGATTTTAGGACTTGGTACTTATAAAACAATGCTAGCACAATGTTCTCACTGGAGGTAATCATGTAATTATCTTTAGTTATTCTACAAAAAAATAAAGTTGCTAAATTTTTGACATTTGCAAAATATTTTGCCCTTTACTCCCAAACAGATCCCAAAATATTTGGAATATTTACAATATTTCACAAGCCAATTGTAGAACAATCACTTTTTTATGATTCCTGTCAATATTATTGCATTTACTTCAATAATAAATGGTGGGCTTCATGAAATAAGGCAATAACTTACTTCCGAGATATTCATACATCACTGCAGTGCTAGGGGCTTGCTCCACCTTTGCCGCGGATCGGCCCGGTATTGCAGTACCTCCGGGATTGGTCCACTTCCCTAGTGGCCCGGTGGCTAAAGCTCCCGCTTCACACACGGAGGGCCCGGTTTCGATTCCCGGCGGGTGGAAACATTTCGACACGTTTCCTTACACCTGTTGTCCTGTTCACCTAGCAGCAAATAGGTACCTGGGTGTTAGTCGA
The DNA here is from genome assembly GCF_038502225.1 of Cherax quadricarinatus. NCBI lineage: Eukaryota > Metazoa > Arthropoda > Malacostraca > Decapoda > Parastacidae > Cherax > Cherax quadricarinatus. Next base: position 10,079,035 of record NC_091359.1, on the reverse strand, counting down.
CTGATGTGGGTCGCATCCTGGGGGACAAGATTAAGGACCCCAATGGAAATAAGTTAGACAGTCCTCGATGACGCACTGACTTTCTTGGGTTATCCTGGGTGGCTAACCCTCTGGGGTTAAAAATCCGAACGAAATCTTATCTTATCTTATCTTATCTTATCTTGCACTAGTGATCTAGTGCAGTTAGCCTCTCAAAAACTGCATTTTCTCTTACCCAGGACCAAAGAACACATTATAGGAAGGAGCAGTAATGATTTTATATGCTCAGACTGAGTTCTGGACATTTGCCATATTATGGACTATTTTATTCATTCTAGAGTACATATCATGTTTCTGTGTTACTTGTAGTGTTTATTATGTCATATTGGATCAATTCTGATAGATAAATAAGCCGTAGAGTTGATATTAGTGTTATATTGAAGTATTTTCTCCTGCCCCTGGGGTGGTTTTTTTTGGGCTGGAACGGATTAATGGCATTTCAGTTAATTTCAGTGAGGAAAATTGATTTGATATACAAGCATATTGAGTTATGAGCTCGGTCACAGAGCAAATTAAACTCATAAGTCAAGGTACAACTGTACACATTTTTCAGGCCAGTGGTGCTTACTTATACAGATCTTCCCTGACATCAGTGACATACTACAAAAGCTCTTGCTTCACATGGTGAGGGTCTGGGATCAATTCCCATCAAAGGTTGAAACATTGGGTGTGTTTCCTTACACCAGTTGTCAATGTTCACCCATCAATATGAAATGGGTACCTGGGTGTTAATCGACTGGTGTGGGTCACATTCTGGGACAAAACTGACCTAATTTGCGGCTTGTCATTGGTATCAGGTAGGCCTGTATACCTTGTACATGTACTTGTAGAAATAAAAATATTATATTATTATGCACCTTACATCCATCCGCACATAAGACTAAAAAAATACACTTTAAATTAGAAACTAAAAAATGGTATTTTTAAAATGATAAAATAGAAAGTAAAGAATGATAAATACAGCCTCTCCTTACTTAACAACAGAGCTCCGTTTCTAAGACCACGTCAGTAAATGAATTTGTTGCTAAGCAAGGAGCATACTGTAATGATAGTGGGTTTGTGTCGACCATCTTTGATATTGTTTTAATGTCACCTTTGCACCATTTATAACATTTTTAGTATTTTTCTGTGTTTATACAGTAGTGTACTGTATATTGTAATAAACAGAGTAGATGAAATCAGCTCTAATATACATTATTTAGATATGCATACTGGTCAGAGAGCCCATCATAAGTCCGAGTCGTCGGTAAATAAGTACGTCGCTAAGTGAGGAGAGGCTTTATACTTACTGTACAGTGTGTGTGTTAAAATAATAAAAAGACTAAGAAGGTAACAAACAATGTTGAAATAATGAGCAACAAGAAAATTCATAGGCCTAGCTTAGTCTACATTCCTTACAGCATTTTTATTTTTGAAGCCTATGAATGATACTACAAGTAAGGAACATCAAGTTTTGAGTAATGAAACTTGAGATAATAAAGCAGGTTGATAAAAAAAAAGAGATAATCGTGACAAAAATTTATTAGGTTAAAGGAATGTTGTACAAGTATACGACTTTTACATACCATGCTAACATAATTCTGACATAAATCCATTTAAAGATCCGACCGGTCAGTCGGAACAGAACTCGGACATAAGTTGGGGAGGATCTCTATATATGCCTTAATAATAGTGCCCTCAAATATGCTGTGAGTGGTATTTTAGTTTAGACATGAGAGAATGGGTCTATGCAAGTAGATGCGCACAGTGTCTAAAAAATTCCTGCCTCGTGCAGTGCATGATGGTAGCAGCTAACCTCTCACTTTTGTGTTTGGGTTAAAATAGCAACTTTGAGGTGTTTTCTAGGGTGGTTTTATGGTATCATTGGCAGTTTCTTGGTGTCATTTGATAGACCAGAAGATATACTAGTGAAATAGAGTTAATCTGGATTAGTTTCAGATTGGGAATGGCCTGAAATAGGCCTCAGAGTGGTGAAAATTTTTGTTTTTTGGCAAATTTCCTAAGGAAGGGAAAGGCCATGTCTCATTTACATATGTAAAGAGAGTGAAAGAGTTAGGAAGGGTGGAGTTAGAGGGAAGAGAAATGGAGTAGAAAGGGAGGGTTGCTCTTTATCTTAAATAGTTTCACCATGTCTTGGTCCCTCGTACATTCTACACATTAATACTGTACATATATACATGACGGACTCTTGCCTTGGTCTTATTATTTCCTCAAGTAAATGATTGTTGCAACTTCAAGTTTATAAAGCCTAGTTGGTGGTGTTATGAATTCATTGTTAACAAATATGAGTGTTGTCATATAATTAGAAGCAGGTTTACTAATTACCATGTACTTACTACAACCTAGTTGCCATTCAATGAAGGTGTTTCCCAATTCATTTTCCTCCTTTAGCCTGAGAGTGAGTGAATAATTATGTTTAATTTTGGTGTTTTAGTATCCTAACATAGATAATAGTCATAGTTGGATTTATATGTAATTTTGTTTCATATACATTGACCATTTAAATTTTTTTAAAGCATGTTGTTAACTAAAATTGCTGCATTTTTTCATCATATCTAGATTCTTAATCAAAATTTTAAAAAAATTCTCGTATTTGAATAAAAATCTGAATTTTATAATTGTGAATTTAAAATAAAATATATGAATTTGTAAAAAGTCCAAATAAAATGTGATTATCAGTGCTGTTTTCTGTGTATTAGTTTGCTCCGGTTGTGTGGAGTACAAGGACCATAACACCTAGGCATTTGTTGGTTTATAGATGAGTAGCACTGTGGGACAAGCAGTTGCAGCATTCCTCCTTGAAGTGGATTACAAGCAGGAGCAACCCTTCATTGGTACTCTGGAGTTATATGGTGGTTACGATACTCACCGAGCTGCAGCTTTATTCCATGTCACTTCTGATCAAGCCTGGCAAAACTTCATTGGCAGAAGTAATGTGAGATTATACTGTTAATAATATATTGTATGTTATTAATTCAGTATTTTACACAGTACAGTAGTTAATATTTTATTTTAAATTTAGAATAAGAGTAAGAGGCAGATGGAGTATATGGAGAACTGCATCATTGGGTAAAAGAAAGCAAATGAATTAATGAATGAGATAGTGGTTGACAGGGTGGCAGTAATTTTGTGAATTAAGAAAAGAATAACATTTCGGTAAGCCTCAGGTAAAAACAAGCAGAAATTTATTTCTTGGCGAAGGTAACAATGTGTAATTTATTTACATTTTATAAAGCTGTTAGAGTGTGGGCAGGGTAATACAGTGGACCCCCGGTTAACGATATTTTTTCATTCCAGAAGTATGTTCAGGTGCCAATACTGACCGAATTTGTTCCCATAAGGAATATTGTGAAGTAGATTAGTCCATTTCAGACCCCCAAACATACACGTACAAACGCACTTACATAAATACACTTACATAATTGGTCGCATTGGGAGGTGATCGTTAAGTGAGGGTCCACTGTATTTTGTGAAGGGATTCAGAGAAACCATTTAGCTGGACTTGAGTCCTGGAGGTGGGAAGTAGAGTGCTTGCACTTTAAAGGAGGGGTTTTGGATATTTGCTGTTTGGAGTGACATCTGAACTGTCGTAACTGAGGGCCTTTGAAAAGACAGTGATTATGTGTGAATGATGGTGAAAATGTTTCTTTCTTTTTTTGGGTCACTCTACCTCAGTGGGAGATGGTCAACGTGTTAAGAAAAAAAAAGTACAAAGAAAGCCACTACCATGCTGGGACATTTCGGGCAGACTAATACTAATGCTTACAGACTACTTAAAACTAGACATGGGTTACAGGGTGCTATATATTAATTATTCATTACTTCACCTTATTACTAAAGTGAGGTAGCCAAATAATTTTTTAATTAATATGATTTATATTAGTGAGGTAGCACAAAATAAATAACAGTATTACAATTAGTACAGTTTACAGTGCTACAACAGTACATTTTTAAGTATGCATAATGTTTTAAATTGATCCAGCAGTCGTAAATGTTTCGGGATTTTTTGAGTCGTTTCAAACTGGTTGAATGATTGAGCATAGTGTTGGTGTTGAAATTGAAATGTTTATTTCTCTGTAAAGATTGCAATGTGGGGTTTACATATTATAGAATATTAACCCGTAAACGGTCCAAATGTATATATACGTTCACTACCGTACTGCCCCAACTTTTTTGAGAAAAAAAAACATTGTTGTTTTTTAATAGGAAAAAAGAGCTTATGGTACCCATGCATCCCCAATTATTTTAATATGGTGCACAATGAGTGCTTACACCCATTCTCACATGTTTAGGTGACTCAGGCTTATCGTGGCAATGTTAAATGTAGGACACATAAAATGTAAATATACGTTTGGGGCACTAGCGGTAAAAACGTATATATACGTTTGGACCGGGTTAATTACAATTTGTGGTTCACATATAAAATATGAATTATACAGTATGAATTACAAAGAAGGCCACTAGGATGCCTAGACATTTCGGGCAGACTAAAACTAATTCTTACTCTATATTGACACAGGTTATGGAGCATACTGATATTAAAGTTAGGTAACTGTAGGGATTAAATAGATTTACAATAGTGAGGTAGTTCAATTTTTTTTTTTTTTAACAAGTTGGCTGTCTCCCACCGAGGCAGGGTGACCCAAAAAGAAAGAAAATCCCCAAAAAGAAAATACTTTCATCATCATTCAACTCTTTCACCTCACTCACATATAATCACTGTTTTTGCAGAGGCACTCAGAACACAACAGCTTAGAAGCGTATACGTACGTATAAAGATACACAACATATCCCTCTAAACTGCCAATATCCTGAACCCCTCCTTTAGAGTGCAGGCACTGTACTTCCCATTTCCAGGACTCAAGTCCGGCTATATAAAAATAACCGGTTTCCCTGAATCCCTTCACTAAATATTACCCTGCTCACACTCCAACAGATCGTCAGGTCCCAAATACCATTCGTCTCCATTCACTCCTATCTAACACGCTCACACACGCCTGCTGGAAGTCCAAACCCCTCGCCCACAGAACCTCCCTTACCCCTTCCTTCCAACCTTTTCGAGGACGAAATTTAGTAGTGAGAATGGTTTTGTCTTGGCATGATACACAGTTTCTATTAGAGCTCCTATATTGGAGTTTTAATAGATTTATTAGGCAATAGCTATATTCGGAATTTTGTGTTTACAGTCATTTGGGTGAGTGTAAGTGTAAATTAGGTTGAATCATAGATATTGAGAGTAAGTCTTATTTTGTTTTGGATATGTGCATGAAATGAGTTATAGTATAGGTGGGGTGTGTTAGGGAGATATTTTTTAACGGTAGTTTTGAAAATGGTGGTTGAATATATGGTTAATCTTTGGAGATGACATAATTTTTATGTATAGCCCTAAATTGATTTGCAGGCAGGGGACCTTTTGCTGGTTCGGGCAGTGAATTCCAGATCTTAGGGCTCTTTATATGTATTACGTTTTTGCATAGTGTGAGACAGACATGAGGGTTGTCAGAGAGTGTTTTGTGCCTTGCATTATGCCTGTGTGTTCTGTTGTAGCTATCAAAGAGAAGTTTGAGCGGAGGATTTATATTAGAGTTTAATGTTCTGTATATATAGTAGCCACAATAATATGAGTGTATATTTTATATATTAAGTAAGTTCAAGCTCTTGAAGAGCAGTAGGGTGTGTTGTCTGGTGCAGGAGTTGGTAATCATCTGCACAGCAGCTTTTTGTTGGGTTGTTAATGGTTTAAGGTGACTGGTCGTTGTTGATCCCCAAGTACAAATACCATAGGTGAGGTAAGGGCAGATTAGAGTGGTACAATGTAAGCAGTGCCATTTGGGGCACATAGTACCATATATTGGAAAGTATGCCTACTGTTTTGGATACTTTCTTGGATATATGTTGGATGTGGGTCTGAAATTTAAGGTTGCAGTCAAGGTGTGGACCTAAAAATTTGCCTTCAGTGTGTCTTGCAATGGGGGATCTATTAATCAGTATGTTAAATTGGATATTTAAAGCTCTGTTTCCAAACAGCATGAAGTAGGTTTTGTCTGATAAGGAAAAGAAAGATATAGGAGCCTATCTTAAATGAGTACAGTATGGTATACTGTTTTCACTTTCATTGGTAAAAAATATACACATAAAATTAAATATGGGCTATTGTTGTTAAATCTAGATTTACAACATGGGTTTCTATGAAAAAAAAAATGGTTTCAGGTTACAAACACTAAAGTTGCATAAGATTTTCGTCATTGTATCACACTTGTTAGTAGATGACATACCGAACTATTGTTTTCTACAGGATAATAAGTACTGTGTTTCAGATTGTAAGTTGGAACCTCTGAAGTGTAGCTTCTTCATAAGTTAGGTTTTTGTCTTCTCTTGAGTAGCAAAATTTTTATTATTGAACATACAGATCCAGCAAGCGTGCGTGAGCGTGATAGAGGGAGTGAATGGAGACGAATGGTACTTGGGACCTGACGATCTGTTGGAGTGTGAGCAGGGTAATATTTAGTGAAGAGATTCAGGGAAACCGGTTATTTTCATATAGTCGGACTTGAGTCCTGGAAATGGGAAGTACAATGCCTGCACTTTAAAGGAGGGGTTTGGGATATTGGCAGTTTGGAAGGATATGTTGTGTATCTTTATATGTATATGCTTCTAAACTGTTGTATTCTGAGCACCTCTGCAAAAACAGTGATAATGTGTGAGTGTGGTGAAAGTGTTGAATGATGATGAAAGTATTTTCTTTTTGGGGATTTTCTTTCTTTTTTGGGTCACCCTGCCTCGGTGGGAGACGGCCGACTTGTTGAAAAAAAAAAAAAAATACAGATTCACACATGCATCACTTGTTCATGATGATTAAATAATACAAAAAAAAAACTTAACATTTTTATCAGAGTGAACATTAATGCAATTGTATTTATTTTCAGCTTACATGGTTTGACTGGTCATATAGTATTGAATACACAGCTGTCATAGAAGCTGCCAATAAAAATGTAAAAGTCGTATTAGAAAATAATAAAATCCTGCAAATAATAACTAAAGTAAGTAATATTCCTTAATTATTCTCCCGTAATGTTTATCTTGTGTAGTATTTGCGATAAAGAATTGTATACATTTATCTCTGTTATAGCTGTACTTGAGAGATTTTTGCATACTGTAGTTGTCCTTGGGGTTTAGGATTACAGTTAAACCCCCAGATTTGCAAGGCTTACATTCCTAGAGTCTCCAAAAATTCAGAATCTGAGAACATAGTAAACCCCTTTTCAGAGTGATACTACATAAGACAATTCTATTTAAACACAATGGAAAAAGTGCATCTTATTTGCATAGTGCTTAAAAAAGCCTTTATAATATGCTCCGAAAAGTGTGGAAGCATCAAGTTATCTGCAAGATCTTGGTAGTCCATCCTGTGGATTTTTTTTTTCCAACCAAGTTAGGCCTGAGGGTTAAGTATCTGGAGAAGCTCAGTTTCATCCCTGAGCCACATTGCTTCAGTTGCTTTCGGGAAGCATCACTTGCCTTAATTGGTATGTGTTTATGAAAATATTTTGCGCCTTGTTACCCCATCTTGTCTCTGGGTTTTAACCATAGCAGCCAAGAGGCATACTTGTGTTGCTGGAAGTGCCAAGAAGAATAAGCATGGGGTTTTGAGGGTATTGAAAAAGTAGAAATTTAAGATACTATGTTACAAAGTTGTGATTATGGTGCAAACTGCCTGAACTTTTGGCATGAGAAAATCTGCCATCTATACAGTTAGAAGCAGTCAGAAGAAAATAAGAGCTTGTTCAGACTGTGACATCATAAATAAGAATGTCAAACACAGCCAAACAAGATAGGAATGTTGCTGAATGTGTGGATTGAGGGGAGAACAAGGAAAGGGACCCTGCTAGTGCTTGGACACTAAGACACAAAGCCCTATAGTGTACTATAAAACTGTGTGAGAAGGAAGGAGAGCCTTCACAACAGTGTATGTTTAGCACTGAATAGTTTAAAAGCTATAAAAAGTGCAGTCAGATACAAATACAAATATTTATTTCTTTGTGGTACACAAATAATGAAGTTTATGTGAAAAAAACATTGGTAGGCACAAGAGAAGGCTATTATGCAGTGCATTTCAGGCAAATCAGCTTCGTATCATAAGGTTTAGTGTCAAGAGTGCATCAGGTGATTTGCTGCAGTCTTCTTTTTATTATTTGAGTGTAGGTATATGTGGTAGTAAATTAAAACTTTACTTTTGGTGACATCAAAGAATAAACTAATGCTTTTTACATAAGTATAATTTTTTGTGGATTGGATCAGTGGAATGTGAGAAACCCATCATTGCACTTCTCAATGTGGCTGTCTTTCCTTCAAAGAAGTTTGGAGGGTGCTGCTACAACCTGGCCTGTGATATGTGTGACTGATAGTGAAAATCTCTTTTTTTGGGTGGGGGACGTCACCTGCTTTGGTGGGAGATAGCCAGCATGTTAAAAAAAATGTTTTTCTGTTTGCTAATTATTTTGCTTGAAAGTTAATTTCGGAATTAATGTCCATTTGCCATATTTAATGTTTCATTACTTAAAATATTTTTCATAAATTATCCTTATTTTCAGACATCTCCAGATTATCTTCTTGAATTTTTGGTATGGAATAGCAGTGATGAGGAAGACCCAGCCTTTCAGGTAGTATTGGCTTCAAATAAAAATTGTATAAAAAATTTAATGTTATCTATCCATGTACTGTCGATGTTTTATGTTTTTTAAGGAAGTAGATTTTGGGCAATAGCTTTCCCAGGTCTTCCTTGGTGGTTCCTTTCCTTATTTCTCCTTCGGTACCATGCTTTTCCTAGGGCTATATTCCGGCAACCGCATATTTGAACATTTTTATAATCTCTTCTGTTAAATTAGATGCCTTGATGTTGGTGAGGGGCTTTTAAGCCAGGGAATTAGATCTATTCTTCCTTCCCTTTCCTTGGATCAGATCTGATTACCACCCATTCACTAGGTGATTTATAATTCCTAAGGGTTGAGCCTTTACCCATGAATTTAATAACAGTAATAATAATAATCCTAGATAGTAGGTTGGTAGACAGCAGCCACCCAGGGAGGTACTGTTGAGTGTAAAATGAAAGCCCATAATTGTTTTTCATGACGGTAGGATTGCTGGTGTCTTTCTTCTATCTCATAAACAGGCGAGATTTCAGGTACATCTTGCTACTTCTACTTAGACTTAGGTCACACTACACATGTATGTACAAGCATATATATACACACCCTTCTGGGTTTTCTTCTATTTTCTTATTAGTTCTTGTTCTTGTTTATTTCCTCTTTTCTCCATGGGGAAGTGGAACAGAGTTCTTCCTCTATAAGCCAGGCGTGTCGTAAGATGCAACTAAAATGCCAGGAACAAGGGGCTAGTAACCCCTTCTCCTATATACATTACTGAAGTTAAGCAGAGAAACTTTTGTTTTTCTTTTTAGGCCACCCTGCTTCAAAGGGATATGGCCGGTACATTGAAAGAAAGAATAACAATAATAGTTTATTCATGTTCTGCAGCATTCTGCTATCCTTTGTCTCTTGCATCCTAACTTTGTTGAGTTATCCTGGATGTCTTACCCTCTGGGTTAAAATTATGAATAAAATCTAAACTTATCTGCAAACAAGGATATGTAGGAGCTTACCCCTGTTGGTAAGTCATTTATATACACAAGGAAAAATATATGGCCTTGTACTGATATCTGAAGTACTCCACCTTACACAAATAACCTGCGCATGGAAGAGAGGAGCTTACGACGATGTTTTGGTCTGACTTGGACCATTTACAAAGCCACACTAATGAAAAAGTGAGAAGGAGGGAGTATATATAGGCCAGGAGGTGGTGGTAGTAGTAGTAGTGGAGGTAGAAGATAGTAGTGATGGAGCCAGTCAAATACTAAGAAAGAGGAGCACTGCAAGGGAGCTAGGGGCCCACAGAGGGTAGAAGCAAGAACACAGAGGGGGAAAAAAATAATGAAGGAACAAATACCCAAGGCAGAAGAAAGACAACCCAAAGGAGAAAGAGGAAAGAGAAAAGGGGAAGAGGGAGAAGAAGAAAAAGGAATCAGGTTAAGTCACAGGTGTTCTGAAATTTGGAGCATTTTACAATGTAGTGGGAAAGGAGAGACGAAGCCAGGAGTAAGATTCATACAAGGAAAGTTGTGTATAAGGGAGGATTCAACCAGACGGCGACTGTAAAAGTCGGGAGTAGGGTAGACAGTTTTAGCAGAAGACCAGTCAATAGAATGACTGATCTCTGATGTGACAGAAAAGAGCATTGTTGATGTCGGCAAGCCTAACACTACTTTTGTGCTCCCTAAGTCTGTCAGAAAGAGATCAGCCAGTTTCTCCAAAGTACTGAAGAGGACAGGAGGAACAAGAAATAGAGTAGACACCAGGAGCATCTATAGAGGGAGGAGAGGTATGAACTAGATTAGTGCAAAGAGTGTTAGTCTGGCAGAAAGTAAGTTTGATGTCTAAGGAACGGAGAGAGTTGTTGAGATTAGAAATCCAGAAATGTAGGGAAGGCAGAGGACAGAAGAGTTCTCAGGAATAGTGAGTTTGGGAGAGAAGAAATTCCATTTAGCACATGAGAAGGCAGTCTCTCTGAAATGGGAGGGGTAGCCAAGACTGGAAAATAAATTATAGAGTGGAAATTTCTGATTCAAGGAACTGAGGATCACAAATGCAGAGAGCACAGAAAGAGGGAGATAAGAACACTTTTCTTGACAGAGGAGGCATGTTAAGAAAAGTAGTGAATGTACATGCCACTGTGCATAGGCTTGCGGTAAACGGAAAAGGCAACACCTGTATCTGAGCAGTGGACATGGACATCAAGGAAAGGAAGCTTTAAACTTAATGTAAGGGGCAAGGTTATTAAGAGCATCAAGAAATGGTTGGAAGAGACTAGAGTCATGAGGCCACAGAGCAAAGATGTCATCTATATAGCAGAGCCAGAGTGAAGGATGCACATCAGTAGTAGGAAGAAGAACAGTCTCAAAGTATTCCATGTAAAGATTAGCAAGAACAAGAGAAAAAGGAGAACCCATAGCAACACCGAAGGTTTGAGAACAATATTTACCTTGGAAGGCAAAGGAATTTGAGTCCACACAAAGGCGGGTAAGATCAAGAAAGACATCAGTAGTTATAGGGAGATGAGGAAACCCTTCATTGGCCTTCTCTCTAAGAAAATCAAGGACATCATCAAGAGAGACATTGGTGAAGAGAGACAACATCAAGACTAAGCATCTTACAGGTCAGGAGAGAGCGAACCCGTTCAATGAAGACTTGAGAATGACGAAGATGGGCAGGAGAAAAAGTACCAAGAAAGGGAGTGAGGGTTTTGGCCAGCCTTTTTTTTTTTGTTATTTATTGTTACTCCACCTTCCCATCTTAATATTTCTTATATCACTGTCATTCTTTGTATCCAGTCATTCAGTTATTCCATGAGTTATGTTAGTTTTCCTTCTCAGCCTCTTTCTTCAGTTTGTCAAGAAGCCTTCTGTGTGGCACAGAAGGGCCTTCTTACAGTCTTCTCATCCTTTTCTCACCTACTTGATCTTGGCCAGTCTTCTGTCTCTCTGAGGTTTGTGGGGCTTGGCATGCTATTCCTAAACCCATGATATTGTTCTGTGAATATTTTGTGTTCCTGGATGCTTGACCAGTCTTCTTGTAACCTTCTCTAATAGCTTGCTTGCTTGGCACACTTATTATAAATATGAATCTGTAATCCAGGGCTTATTGTCTCTCTCTTGTATAATACAGTATTAGTATAATTGCTACATTTCAGTCATCTTGATATTTACTTGTCCCTGATGATTTATTGAACATTTTCATGAGAAGTTTGAATAGTACCTCGGCTAATTCTTTTGGGATTAGTGATATTTCATCAGGTTTTATAATAATATATAATAATAATTTATGAAGGATGAGGTTAATCATAGAATTGATGAAGGAAAAAAGGTGAGTGGTGCGTTGAGGTATATGCGGAGACAAAAAACGTTATCTATGGAGGCAAAGAAGGGAATGTATGAAAGGATAGTAGTACCAACACTCTTATATGGCTGTGAAGCTTGGGTTGTGAATGCAGCAGCGAAGAGGCGGTTGGAGGCAGTGGAGATGTCCTGTCTAAAGGCAATGTGTGGTGTAAATATTATGCAGTAAATTCGGATTGTGGAAATTAGGAGGTGTGGAGTTAATAAAAGTATTAGTCAGAGGGCAGAAGAGGGGTTGTTGAGGTGGTTTGGTCATTTAGAGAGAATGGATCAAAGTAGAATGACATGGAGAGCGTATAAACCTGCAGGGGAAGGAAGGCGGGGTAGGGGTCGTCCTCGAAAAGGTTGGAAAGAAAGGGTAAGGGAGGTTTTGTGGGCGAGGGGGATTGGACTTCGAACAGGCATGCATGAGCGTGTTCGATAGGAGTGAATGGAGACGAGTGGTATTTGGGACCTGACGATCTGTTGGAGTGTGAGCAGGGTAATATTTAGTGAAGGGATTCAGGAAAACCGGTTATTTTTGTATAGCTGGACTTGAGGCCTGGAAATGGGAAGTACAATGCCTGCACTCTAAAGGAGGGGTTCAGGATATTGGCATTTTAGAGGGATATGTTGTGTATCTTTATACGTTTATGCTTCTAAACTGTTGTGTTCTGAGGACCTCTGCAAAAACAGTGATTATGTGTGAGTGAGGTGAAAGTGTTGAATGATGATGAAAGTATTTTCTTTTTGGGGATTTTCTTTCTTTTTGGGTCACCCTGCCTCAGTGGGAGATGGCCGACTTGTTAAAAAAAAAAAAATATCTTTATTTACTACAAGTACATGTACATGGTATACAGGCCTAGCTGACATCAATGACATACTACTATATAGAAAGCTGTTTGTTATGCTGAGCATTTTGGGCAAATTAGGTCAGTGTCCCAGGATACGACCCACACCAATCGACTAAGACCCAGGTACCTATTTACTGATGAGTGAACATAGACAGCAGGTGTAAAGAAACACGCCCAGTGTTTCTATCCTGGCTGGGAATCGAACCCAGACCCTCGCCATGTGAAGCGAGAGCTTTAGCCACCAGGCCACCAGAGCCTGGTGCCTTTGATGTGTCAGGTTCCAGCAAGAGATAAGAGATAAGATAAGATTTCGTTCGGATTTTTAACCCCGGAGGGTTAGCCACCCAGGATAACCCAAGAAAGTCAGTGCGTCATCGAGGACTGTCTAACTTATTTCCATTGGGGTCCTTAATCTTGTCCCCCAGGATGCGACCCACACCAGTCGACTAACACCCAGGTACCTATTTGCTGCTAGGTGAACAGGACAACAGGTGTAAGGAAACGTGTCGAATGTTTCCACCCGCCGGGAATCGAACCCGGGCCCTCCGTGTGTGAAGCGGGAGCTTTAGCCACCAGGCCACCGGGCCACCCTTAACATTTTTGTAAGTCATCTCACTACTTGATAGTTCCTTCTTTCCATCTCTGGTACTGGTCCTTGATGATATAAAAGCACAGTGGAACTTTCTATTAAGTTCATTGTATTCATCCCTGTCTATATATGTGAGTATTTCTTCTCATTTCATATGTTTTCACCTGATCCTTTGTTATTTTTCCCTAATGTGGCTTTGAAGTAGTGCTGTGCATATTTACAATACAGTGGAACTCCAGATTTCGTACGCACCGAATATCGTATGTTTCAGATTTAGATCACTTTTTTGGGGGCGAAATTTTGGTTTGGATTTCGTACTTCCACCCAGAAATCATACATATCAGATGCGTCCGCCTGCCCAGGACGCCGCTACTCATGCGTGAGTGTCTCAGTCTGGCTCTGTCACTGGTCAAGTGAGCATTACTTCGCTTAACTATTGAGTGCTATTGTGAAATAAGCCACCATGGGCCCAAAGAAAATTCCTAGTGCCAGCCCTTTGGTAAAGAAGGTGAGAAACACAATAGAATCCAAGAAAGAAGTTGTAGAAAAATATGAAAGTGGTGTACATTTAGCCGAGCTTGCCCTGGCAAAGAAAGTAGAAATCAAGGAAGCTAAAGTTGCGAAAGGGGTTAAGAAAACAGAGATCACAAACAATCGAAGATGTGGAGAAGTTGTTGTTGGTGTGGATCATATGCCAACAAGAGTCTTCAATATAGGTATGTAATAGTGATTTAAATGTTCATTTATCCATTTCATTAGTGCTTTATATTTATTTCTCATTGTTTTCTCTATGCAAAACTATAGTTAGTCCTTAAAAAATGTATTTTTTTTTTTTAGTATTTTTGGGTGTTTGGAACAGATTAATCGTATTTACATTATTTCTTATGGGAAATATTACTTCGGTTTTCCTACGTTTCAGATTTAGACTGACCTTCTGGAACGGATTATGTATGAAATCCAGAGTTCCACTGTATTTACCTTTTTGAATTTGCAGATAGTAAACTGTGTGCACTTTACTACCTTTAATGTTACCTGGTTTAATTAAAGATTCCCTATATGTATATTGGTCTTTTGGATTCTATTTATCAGTAATCATGGAAAGAGTGGCTAAGTTTTCATTCATTGAGATGACCTGTAGTAAATGCAGATTAATAGTAGTGAAGAGACACTGGCAGTTACTCTTTATAGAGACTCGTGTGGAGGAGCTCTACTAACCACTCTCCCATATAATGATCAATAACCTCGTAACTTTTAGTGAATTGACTGTTCTTCTAACATTTCATAAATAATTTTTGCCCCACTAGATATTAATAGTTGAAGTGTGACTCACAGTTGTAATACACAAATTTACAATTCGACTTTCATACAATTTTTACATTTTGAAAGATAACCTTGTTTATATAAAATACCTTGCATACTCAACAATATTTACAAATCTGATGCATGTACAGTGGACCCCGGCTTACGATATTATTTCATTCCAAAAGTATGTTCAGGTGCCATTACTGAACGAATTTGTTCCCATAAGGAATACTGTGAATTAGATTAGTCCATTTCAGACCCCAAACATACACGTACAAATGCACTTACATAAATACACTTACATAACTGGTCGCATTGGGAGCTGATCGTAAAGCGGGGGTCCACTGTATTCACATTCACTACAGTCCTTCATGAATATAACTTGCAGTAGGTTACAGGATTTAAATTACTTGTATATAATCAAGCATTGTAGGTAGTAGGTTGGTAGACAGCAGCTGCCCAGGGAGGTACTACCATCCTACCAAATGAGTGTAAAATTATTTTATTATTATCACACTGGCCGATTCCCACCAAGGCAGGGTGGCCCGAAAAAGAAAAACTTTCACCATCATTCACTCCATCACTGTCTTGCCAGAAGGGTGCTTTACACTACAGTTTTTAAACTGCAACATTAACACCCCTCCTTCAGAGTGCAGGCACTGTACTTCCCATCTCCAGGACTCAAGTCCGGCCTGCCGGTTTCACTGAACCCCTTCATAAATGTTACTTTGCTCACACTCCAACAGCACGTCAAGTATTAAAAACCATTTGTCTCCATTCACTCCTATCAAACACGCTCATGCATGCCTGCTGGAAGTCCAAGCCCCTCGCACACAAAACCTCCTTTACCCCCTCCCTCCAACCTTTCCTAGGCCGACCCCTACCCCGCCTTCCTTCCACTACAGACTGATACACTCTTGAAGTCACTCTGTTTTGCTCCATTCTCTCTACATGTCCGAACCACCTCAACAACCCTTCCTCAGCCCTCTGGACAACAGTTTTGGTAATCCCACACCTCCTCCTAACTTCCAAACTACAAATTCACTGCATTATATTCACACCACACATTGCCCTCAGACATGACATCTCCACTGCCTCCAGCCTTCTCCTCGCTGCAACATTCATCACCCATGCTTCACACCCATATAAGAGCGTTGGTAAAACTATACTCTCATACATTCCCCTCTTTGCCTCCAAGGACAAAGTTCTTTGTCTCCACAGACTCCTAAGTGCACCACTCACCCTTTTCCCCTCATCAATTCTATGATTCACCTCATCTTTCATAGACCCATCTGCTGACATGTCCACTGCCAAATATCTGAATACATTCACCTCTTCCATACTCTCTCCCTCCAATCTGATATCCAATCTTTCATCACTTAATCTTTTTGTTATCCTCATAACCTTACTCTTTCCTGTATTCACTTTTAATTTTCTTCTTTTGCACACCCTACCAAATTCATCCACCAATCTCTGCAACTTCTGTTCAGAATCTCCCAAGAGCACAGTGTCATCAGCAAAGAGCAACTGTGACAACTCCCACTTTATGTGTGGTTCTTTATCTTTTAACTCCACGCCTCTTGCCAAGACCCTCGCATTTACTTCTCTTACAACCCCATCTATAAATATATTAAACAACCACGGTGACATCATACATCCTTGTCTAAGGCCTACTTTTACTGGGAAATAATTTCCCTCTTTCCTACATACTCTAACTTGAGCCTCACTATCCTCGTAAAAACTCTTCACTGCTTTCAGTAACCTACCTCCTACACCATACACCTGCAACATCTGCCACATTGCCCCCCTATCCACCCTGTCATACGCCTTTTCCAAATCCATAAATGCCACAAAGACCTTTTTAGCCTTATCTAAATACTGTTCACTTATATGTTTCACTGTAAACACCTGGTCCACACACCCCCTACCTTTCCTAAAGCCTCCTTGTTCATCTGCTATCCTATTCTCTGTCTTACTCTTAATTCTTTCAGTAATAACTCTACCATACACTTTACCAGGTATACTCAACAGACTTATCCCCCTATAATTTTTGCACTCTCTTTTGTCTTTTGTAAAATGGAAACCTGTAATTGTTTTACATGATGGTAGGATTGCTGGTGTCTTTTTTCTGTCTCATAAACATGCAAGATTTCAGGTATGTCTTGCTACTTCTACTTATACTTAAGTCACACTACACATACATGTACAAGCATATATATATACACACCCCTCTGGGTTTTCCTCTATTTTCTTTCTAGTTCTTGTTCTTGTTTATTTCCTCTTATCTCCATGGGGAAATGGAACAGAATTCTTCGTCCATAAGCCATGCGTGTTGTAAGAGGCGACTAAAATGCTGGGAGCAAGGGGCTAGTAACCCCTTCTCCTGTATAAATTACTAAATTTAAAAAGAGAAACTTTTGTTTTTCTTTTTGAGCCAGCCTGCTTTGGTGGGATACAGCCAGTTTGTTGAAAAAAAAAAATAATCAAGCATGTACCATGTGTGGTATTTTGTAATAATTTTCATCTATAAGACATGTGCAGTGGTTGCATAACTTTATTGTTGAAATGTTTTGATGGTAAATACCCAAATGTTGAACATGTGTTTACTTATATACTTGTCAATATTGTATTCCATTAATATAATGATAGCTTTCATCTGAAACATTGATTGCCTTGCAAAGTTATCAAAATAACTTTTTTTGGCATCAGACACTCATTAGAATTTTAATTCACTTGTAGTTTAATGTTTCAGATGAAATTTGAAAAGCAAGTTTCACCAGAGCGTCAGATGTATGGAGTAGACATCACAACTCATGTGGACCACCTCTTTCAAGCTCAGTTACAAATAGACAGGTAAGAGCTGTGGGTAATGTTTTATTGATATCATAATCTTTTTTGGGGGCCCCAAAAAGATTATTATGTCTTAGAATGGCACACCTTATTCACTCTTATTCTCACCTTTTGCTTCAAATCACCTGCCAATTGCTCACTTGAAGTGACCATAATCAACTGGGAGTGTAACAGTACAGAGTCCCTACTGTCATTTGTTTGCAGTGCTGTACATACCAATTTCTTTTCTCCACTGATGCTGGGCCCCCTTAGGGACCTCTCTGGCTGTCTTCAAAATTTGTTCCAGTCCTTTCTGCTCTTCTAGGTTTTTTGTATTAAATAGAACAAGCTCTTTTATACATTTTGGTCATTGTGATGATTTAGTGTGGGATGGCTCTATTTTTGTGAGGTGTCATGAGATGCCCCTTCATGTGCTGTTGGCACGATGCACTTATCTCGGTAAATGGGCACCAGTATCAGTCAAGAAGGCACACACCCCTGCTTCCTTGGGGTTTGTGTCCTGTGGGGTCTAGTGGGTCTTATGGGCCCTGGAATTCTTATCTGTTTCATTGGTGGCTGATACTGTTGCAGATAGCTCTTCAGTTGAAAAAGTAGCTGGTGACCGTGTGGCTTTCTCAGTGTTGCACTCTGCTATGCCTGCCAGCCACAGCCTTCCTCATTAGGTGCTCAAGATTCACAAGGGCCCCAGTGATTTCTGCAGGTCACCTATTCCCTGTGAATCTGGAGATCCCATTTCTGCCCTTGATCTTTCCATTGCTGGGCAGGTGGGAGCTTCCCTCATTGAGGAGGTATTTTGTCATGGGACAGGGATTGTTTCCCACTCTTATGGACATTGGAAACACCCTGTAAGCTTAAGTTAAACTCACTCACTAATCTTATCTATAATAGCATTACGTACTTTTGTTTAAGAAAGAAAGATTTCAAGTGTAGATCAGCTCTTTAACATACCTAGCGTGACCCTCACTACCAACTTGGGGCATGAAACAACAATAAGAATTGTTCCAGGTTAAATGTAGTATAAACATTAAGAGCATTCATACATACCCAGAATATCCATGGAGAATTAATAACAAACACCCAAGCAGTGTTCCTAAATAAATAAAAACACTCCCTACTAAAGATAAGAGATACAGTGGTCCCTCGCTTTTCGTAGTTCTCGGCAATCGTAAATTTCGCCAATCATAGGGGTATTTTCGTATAAACATGGACTCGCTTTTCATAGGTTGGCTCGCGAATAGTAGTTCGTCCAGGACGCTTACGCAAGGTGTGAGCAGGGGAGGCCTCCCTACCCAGCCAGTCTGGCATTGTTTACCAGTGAGTGAAGGTCCCCTCAAGTGCTCCTACGAAATATTTCATAATACATGTATTCCACTCATCTTAGTGCTTGCAAGTACTAAATAAGCTACCATGGCTCCAAAGAAAGCTCCTAGTGCCAAGCCTGTGGTAAAGAAGGTGAGAAATATGTACAGTGACAAAGTCTTGTACCATTTTAGGGAAGTGTTAAAGAGACGCCAGAAACAGAGCTCTCTCCACAGTTACTTTGCGAGACAGAACTAGAGTGACTCTCAAGGTGGTCCTAGTAACATTAAGAAACAGAGAAGAGAAGCAACCCCAGAGAAGCAATTGGTACCTGAGGTGTTGCTGGAAGGGGATTCCCCTTCCAAACTGTAAACAATCCAATCTCTCTCCTCCTCCAGTCTCCCATACACTAAGAAGAATCTCCAATAAAGGTAAGTGTTATGCTGTTAATGTTTCATTCATCATTTCCCATTGTATTGTTTATGTACTACATGTATATTTCATGTAAAAATTTTTTTTGTTTTAATACTTCTGAGTGTCAGAAACGGATTAATTGTATTTACATTATTTCTTATGGGGAAAATTGATTCGCAAATCGTAAATTTCGTTTATAGTAGCTCCTCCAGGAACGGATTAATTACGAAAAACGAGGGACCACTGTACTTCAATGAGATTGAAAGGCCATGTCTCATGACATGGCCCATGAGAGTCCACTAAAAAGTTGTTTGAAGAGGGATTCTGGGGTAGATCAGCAATCCATACACACCACCTCTTCACCAATCCATATTAAAGACAAACTCTTATTACCAGTATTGCCATTCTTAACAGTTAAGGAGTATTCAGTATTAATATAGTTACACAGTTTCATGCAGTTATTCCCAGCTTTAAAGTCCACCAATAATGCGCAGTATATGAATTACTGTACTGAACATTAATATCTAAAATGCAATGCTGTCACTGTCATAACTGGTCATGATAAAAGTATTTATTTATTTATTTATTTTATGTCTTTGCAAACAGTACATTGAAATTTTGTATTTACAATAGTGGGTTGCAATGCAAAGAGAGCCTTTATTATGCCTAGGCATAATATATTAGAGAGATTAAACATACTTCAGACTATTTATGTCTTATAAGGAAATGAGAAATGGTGCAAGTAACAGCCATCCATGGGTATCTTCTTGTTCTTGACTTATCAGTTTAGGAGTTTCTATCCACTACTTGCTCATTCCATTACTCAAGATGGGTTAGAAGAGTCCAATTACTTTTCAAGGCAGACCTTTTCTCTTTATTGTCATATTTTCCTCATTACTTCATTGAACCACCTGTCTGTTCTTTGGAGTCACCCTACCTCAGTGGGTTATGACTGGTGTGTTAAAATAAAATAATTATATACTTCTTCTTCTTTCAACAAACTGGCCATATCCCACCGAGGCAGGGTGGCCCAAAAAGAAAAACTAAAGTGGATATATTAATACAGGAGAAAGGGTTACTAGCCCCTTGCTCCCGGCATTTTAGTTGCCTCTTATGATACACATGGCTTATGGAGGAAGAATGCTGTTCCAATTCCCATGGAGAATAATTGTATACTACAATTAATATAATTTTTCTTTTATTTCAGTGAGAAAACTTTCAGTTGCAGTCTTCGGCTTCTAGAGAGTGAAGTCATTATTAATGGAGAATACAAGCTTCCTAATGTAGGAGTTTTTGAAGGATCAACACAAGCAAGAATTACTTTACCTTCGGGTCAAGTCTTCTCCTCCAACTTAAGCCTTAACCATTTCAGTGATGACACCATGCAAAGTGTAGGGGTTAGTATGATATTCCATTTATATGTTTACTGTGTTCATGACTGAACTTGAACAGCTTCGTGTACTCATACACTACTTCTTGCGTACTCAGTTTCTTCCTTTACATGTTTTATCTTTATATTTTATATCTTTATATTTTATATCTTTTTTTTTTTTTTTTTTTTTTTTTTTTTTTTTCCAACAAGTCGGCCGTCTCCCACCGAGGCAGGGTGACCCAAAAAAAAGAAAGAAAATCCCCAAAAAGAAAATACTTTCATCATCATTCAACACTTTCACCACACTCGCACATTATCACTGTTTTTGCAGAGGTGCTCAGACTGTTGTATTCTGAGCACCTCTGCAAAAACAGTGATAATGTGCGAGTGTGGTGAAAGTGTTGAATGATGATGAAAGTATTTTCTTTTTGGGGATTTTCTTTCTTTTTTTGGGTCACCCTGCCTCGGTGGGAGACGGCCGACTTGTTGAAAAAAAAAAAAAAAAAAAAAAAAATTCAACATCAAGGGAAGGATGTCTTAATACTGGTGAATTGTCCTTGACCTGAGGAATTGGTGCTACCCTGCTCTTTATCAGCTCAAACCTGATTACTATACACAGGGTTACAGTAGTTTTGAATCTCTATCCTCCATCTGTGAAGCTGTATTCTGATCTTATTTCTACTGCTACTTCCATAGTTTTTGCTGTCAGAAACTTGTGAATTGTGTACCCCATCTTCATATATGGCCACAGGATATTCACACTACACTTTCTTCTCAGATATTCACTATGTTGTTAATCCTATAACAGAACATTACATTTTCTCATATTTTTGTTCCACTTTCATTTTCCATTTTGACACCTTTGATTGCAAATCTTTCAACACAAGTGACCATGGCTATAGCTTTTGTACAATAGCTGATACTGCTTTTATTTATTGTAATGGCTTAATCTTATTGAGTAAGGGACTATAGAAGAGAAGTGCTTATGTTAATTGTTAACACTTTCTTTCCAGGCTTCATTTGGCTATGGTAATGATGTCATCAAGGGACACATGACACTCAAGAGGCATGATGGTTGGTTTGAAGATGATGTAACAAGCTTTAATTTAAATTTAACAACACCATTGTCTCAGCTGCATGATATGGGAATCACTTTTGAAATACCAAGTGACACCTCATCAGTTACCTTTGTTGAAATTAATGTGGATGAGATAAAAGTAAATAGTCTAATTTAGTTTTGTCACTTGTATTAATTTTTTTTTTTTTTGTATTTTTTTTATTAACACATCGGCTGTCTCCCACCAAGGCAGGGTGGCCCAAAAAAGAAAAACTTTCATCACTGTCTTGCCAGAGGCACACTTACACTGCAGTTATAAAACTGCAGCATTAACACCCCTCCTTCAGAGTGTAGACACTATACTTCCCATCTCCAGGACTCGAAGTTTGGCCTGCCGGTTTCCCTGAATCCCTTCATGAATGTTACCTTGCTCACACTCCAACAGTACGTCAAGTCCTAAAAACCATTTGTCTCCATTCACTCCTATCTAACATGTTCACGTATGCTTGCTGGAAGTCCAAGCCCCTCGAACACAAAACCTCCTTTACCCCCTCCCTCCAACCTTTTCTAGACCGACCCCTACCCCACCTTCCCTCCACTGCAGATTTATACACTCGTGAAGTCATTCTATTTTGCTCCATCTTTTCTACATATCCGAACCACCTCAACAACCCCTCTTCAACCCTCTGGATAATAGTTTTGGTAATCCCACACCTCCTCCTAATTTCCAAACTATGAATTCTCTGCATTATGTTCACACCACACACACTGCTCTCAGACACGACATCTCCACTGCCTCCAGCCTTCTTGTTGCAACAGTCACCATCCATGTTTCACACCCATATAAGAGCATTGGTATAGCTTATTGTATATATGTATTATTATTATGCAATAAGATCACAATAAACAGGTGATATCACAATATTCAAAACAACCACTGAGAAAAAATTGTGAAATTACAAACACTTTCTTGATTTCTCACATTATCAAGGACCTGTAATAATAATAAAGCAGAAGGCTATATAAGGCTGAAATATCACCTCATGGTCACATCCAACATTGCACCCATCCCTTTATGATGCGGGTGGAATGGTCAAAGGCTTATCAAACATAGCTTAAAGTCTTCTCAGTGGTTGTTTTTCATATATTATTATTAACAGTATCTCACTCTTCAGTTGTTTAGTAGGTTTAATCTGTAATAAGTTAAAAAAAAAGTTGATGAAGTATAACAATTTTTTTCAGATTCGTGGTGAAGCCCAGTTAAGCAACCCAACTGACTTTGAGGTTAAGTTATTATATGAGGATGGCAATAATTGTGATTCATACATTCACATATACCACAGGTGTGATACCCATCACTCTGAGAGTGGAGCAAGTTTAGCATTAACAGACTCCCACAATCCATGGAAGGTTGAAGCAAACACCACATTTGACTTTTCTGGTTGGGAAAAATCATTTGATGTAGAGTTAAGTTTCCAAATTCCAATGTTAGAAGTGCCATTCCAGTTACATGGAATGTGTAATGTTTCGGATGATCATTTCGGATTTGAAATTCTAACAGGGATGGAAGAAAAAGTATCACTCTCATTTTTTGGGAAACAAGAAGGATCTTGGAATGAACAGAAAGTTTATGGTCTTAGTGAACTTAACACTTCGTGGACTGAACCCTTACTTATAAATGTAACAGTTGAACATAATATTGATAGTTTTAGCATAAATATTGATTTCCAGTCATCTTGGGAATTCATTTCCTCTTGGACAGGTGAATTTAGTACAAATTATTCATCATTAGAAGAGACAAATGCTCACTTATACCTTACACACAATGTGCTTCAGGTCACAGTGGATCTCGTACAGAATTTTTCAGTGAGTGGCTTCAGTCAGCATGTGGAAGGCTCAGTGAACACTTTAACAATAACATATGATATAGTTGTAGATTTGGATGAAAATTTTGTCCCTATCAATGCTAAAGGCCATCTTTCTCTACTCAACCTGTTCGATCATAACTTTGACCTTACATTTTCTCACACAGAAGAAGAAGGCCCACATGTAACACAAATATCATTGTCTTGGGATGACCAAATTTTCATAGTGGATCACACACTTGAACTGCAGCACCACCTAGGAGGGTCAGGTATATTACAGATCACACTACCAAGTAATGGAGATGTTATTTTAGGCAAATTGTCTTTTAATTCAAACAGTGATTTATCTTTTGTAAATGCAAGCATTTTTTTCTCCTCCCCTTGGACTGAAGCCTATGAAGCACAATTTTCAATGCAAGAGAGCAGTTCTGTAACAGATTACATGTTTGATGTTTCATACAGTGACACTCCATTACTCACACTTGCAATTATATCCACTGACACTCTTTACTGGTACCAGTCCAATCTTGTAGTGAAGGCAACTGCTTTCTTTTTGCATGACATTGAGATGAAATGGATACATAGCTTAGATTCTGAAAACTTAGCAAGTGTTGAAGTTAGCTATGGTTCTAACTTTTATGTGCAAGGCAAAAGTCATTTGAATTTCAGTCAGGGATGGCTAAATAAAGAATTCATATCATATGATTTCCTTGTTAATGTAAATATCACAGAAGTGGATATGAATCTGAAGCTTTTGTTAAGCATAGATTCTCAGTATAATGGAAAAGTTGAGGGCAGTTGGAATGACTATTTTTTTGTCATGACAACAGCTTTGCTGGATGGTGTAATCTTCAACATAAATACAGGTGATTCTGAAAGAAATCTTCAGTCTGAAATGAAGTATGAGAAAAGAAAAGGTGATTTTCCAAACTTGTATTTTCACTTTGCAAGAGATGGGAAAGATTTATTCGTTTTCCAGGTTGTTTTTGAAGCCAGCTATCCCAAAGTTAATGCTCTCGTAATCTTGATAGTATTTAGTGAAAATAATGACACTGCTCAGACTGGCCAATTAAGATTAACAGCTGACGTTACTGATATTCACAATTATGCCTTTAAAGGCACTATTGAAATAAACTCTGACCTAGAAAGCTTTGGAAATTTTGAAGGAAGTTTGGAAATTGATATTAAATTTAACAGCATTCTGTTTTATACTGGCCATGTGAATGGGCTGTTTAAAAATGGAGACTGGCAGTACAAAGGAAATGTAAATAGTTCTGTTGACTATAGTCATAAATTAAGTATGGAATGTGGAGTTTTATATGAAGTTATATACAGTAATAAAACTTTTGACAAAAAAGAATTAAGTCTGGTAGTGAATTTAACTAACGAGATTTTCCAAACAAAATTAACAATCTATCTAGATGATGTCAGTCCTCATTGGTCCATTCATGTATATTATAATGAAAACATTGGAGACTTTAGAGGACTTGTTATGCCTGGTGAACCCAGAAAGTATGAGATATCTTGTCGACTTTCAAACAAGATTTATACCATCAGTGCTCAGAGAACCGATGAGGATGGTTCAAAGTTCCAATACCTTAAGGGTAATATTAATTGGCTTATACGCAAGGTAAAAAAAATGATTATTATAAATATGGATTCAGACATTGATTATATTTCCAAGATTTCTGGACATGTGGCAATTCAACAGAAGCGTGATTTGGCTGTAACTGCAAAATTAACAGTTAACCAAAATAATTTCGATGCAACAATGAGATATATATCACATGTGCCAGGCAGTTCTAGCAGAATTACCATCAAAATAGAAAATGACATTATTGTGAATTTTAAAACTGATGTTAATTTAGATATTTCTGTAACACAGGAAGGTTTAATGATTAATTTGGTTGTTGATGTCAATGAGGATAAGAGCTGGTTTACTGGAAGCTTAAAGCTTGGCCTACCGGAGTCACACCTTCATCTTAAAATGCCAATTACAAATTGGGAAAATTTTAACTTGACTTTTATTTTGAAAGCAGGTGAGCAGTATGGCATTATAATACTTGTGCAAGTACCACAGATGTGTTTCAATTTAACAACGTCACTTGACCAGTCTTTCTTATCCCTAGCACTGAGTATAGATATCCAGTTAAAGTGTGTTGGCAATACTGTATTTGAGTTTAATTTCAAATACACTTTAGAAAAAAAAAGACTTGGTGTATATTGTGATTTATCTGTTCATGACTATGGGCTGCTCTTTAAATTTAATGGTACAGGTCATGTGAAACAGGATGAAATTGGCCTTAAGATTGAAGCTGAGTTATATCCACAAGTTTCAGTTGGTCTAGCATTTTTAGCACAGAGTAAAGAGGAACATTCTTTAAGGCTGCAGGTTTATGAACCGTCATCTAATACATCTTACCTTGTCTTCAGAAATTCCTACTCTCCAACTGAAGCTGAAGTTAGCATTGAACTGCTGGATGACCAGTTACTCTTGCTCACAGCCAACTATTACATCCATGGAGCAAATATTGAGTTAAATGTCACTTTCTCATTGTCACTTTCTGATTTTCTTGTGAAAATGACACTGACAGGCAAAACAGACATAATGACTGACTTTGGAAATATGGAACTAGAGTTCACATCAGCCTCCAGTTTTGATTATGCCAATCTCTCAATATCCTATGATTTCAGGGAAGAAATTAAAAAGGCAAATTACAAATTTATGACTACCAATGGCTATACCGAAAGTGAAATGGAATATAAATCTAATGAAAATGTATTTTCATTCATTACTGATATGTCATCAAGTCTTCACACTTTCCAAAAATACCACATGGAGTTCGTTCATGAAACTGAAGGGATGAGTGAAAGTATTAAGATACTGAGTGCCCAAGATGATATTGAATTTCATTTAAATGGATATTCTCTTATCACAGGTGATAAAAATGAGATAAAGCTTACCTTTTCAAGTTCATTTGAAGAATATGAGAAAATTGAATTTGAATTCCTTCATCCTATTATAAATATGTCAGAAGTTCATTACCAAGCAAAGTTAACCACAAAAGAATTCGGGAAGACATATGTGATTGATACAAGGTATAATTACCATGACTCTTGGAAAAAACAACTCCTGGAAATCACCCTCATTACTCCAGAGCTTAAACCTAAAGATTTTTCACTACTCTTAACATACAATGTCTTAGAGGGTCAAGGATCAGTTGTTCTTAGTACTCCTTTTGGTCCTTTGGGAATAGAGGGAACTTTGAAGCTCTCAGAAAAGAATGTTGCCTTATCACTGACATCTCATTTAATATATTTAGGAGAATACAAATTAATACTTGATATTCCCCTTAAGCTCTCCCAGAGTGGTGAGATTTACTTTTCCCACCACCACACTGCTCTTAATTTTGATATTCAAATTAGAATTGGAGAATACTTTAAAAATGGGAACATCAGTTTTACCTTAGATTCAGAGCCTAATTCTTTTAAAAAAAATTACAGTATCAGTTATGACTTTCAGAATTCCTTCAAGATAGAAGGTCAGTTTGATGATAAGAAAGTGATGGCCAAATTGTCACTGAATGGACAGGATATCCCTGCTTTATCAGGAGGT
Organism: Cherax quadricarinatus; assembly: GCF_038502225.1. NCBI lineage: Eukaryota > Metazoa > Arthropoda > Malacostraca > Decapoda > Parastacidae > Cherax > Cherax quadricarinatus. The sequence continues at coordinate 10,051,792 of NC_091359.1, read as the reverse complement.
TTTGAAATTGAGACAAATTTCAAAGGTTATGAAGCTTTCGATGGATCTTGGAACATGGCATTTAGAGAGCAGGTATACATAGCTCAAGTAAATATTGAGATAAAGCAACAAGGAAATATAGCAATTAATGCTGCCATTGACATCCAGCCAGAAGGTGTTTCTTTACCATGGGATGGTGTCAAACTGACCATACTTTTTGAATCACCCTTCACCTTAACCCATCATCTACAAGCAGAGTATGATCCAAGTCCATTTAGCATGGCAGCATATTACCAGCATGGGCTGGATACATTCCAAATTCAGTGGAATTCAGATTTTGGAAATGAAGTAGCAACAGTCATGCTAAGTGGTAATATTCCTGTGCAAGGAATTTCGTCTTTCAGTTTAAATTTCAGATGCGACTTCACCCAGTCTTACAGTGCTGGTTTTGTGGCAAAAATTGAGGATATGACTTTTCAGTCACGCTTTGAATTTTCTCTTAATTGGAAAGATGGATCCATAATGGCATCACTGACTTCCCCCTTTGTTAAGCCAGTTAAGTGTGTTTTAAAATGGTCATTTGGTGAGAGTACAATAAGTCTTAGTGCAATATGTAATGTTGGAGAGCACTCAGGTGAACTGAAAATGATTCTAGAATATATCACAAGATTTGCTCATTTTAATTTTCAAGCAAAAACATTATTTGAGGAAACATCAAAATTTAGTATTGACTTTTTATACGATATATCATATAGTGAAAGCTGGAAAGCTGCCTTTATTACAACTTTAAATCATCATATATTGAACTTAAAATCAAATCTAATGATAAGTGAAGCAAAATTTATATTCAAATTTACCGGATTTGTGGATTTATTTGGAATAAATGGTTCTGCTGATGTAGAATTTGGGATATTTGAGGGTATATATAAAGGGAACATATCAGGAAAGATTATTGGATATGAAAAATTCAGTATGAGCTTTTTATTAGATTTATACCAATTCAATTTTAATATGAGGTACAAAATGAAGGACGTTTTAGTTGTCAGTGTCAACTATTACCAAACTAACTTACAGCTTGACTGGAATGACTTTTGGCATTTCAACTTGTCTGCTCTTCATAAAGCAGTAAGAAATGGACATCATTTCGATCTGTCCTTTAATGGTTTTCACATTGAGCCACTAATGCTTCAAGCTATGTACTCTCGCAAACGTGGTCATCAGTTTGACGTTTCCTTAAACAGTCTTGAATGGAAACCAATAAATGTGCATGTAACTTATTCTGGTTTTAACAATAATCAAATCAAGGCTCAAGTTATGATCGGGAAGGAAACATATAGTTTGGTTGGCAAAGCAGATATAGAGAGAGACCAGTCTAGTTTTGAAATGCGCTTAGAATCCCCATTTGATTCTAATAACCCTTTAATTTTCAAAGCTATGTATAATATTAAGAAATTCTTGCGAGGAAAGATGAATTCTGTAATGAATTTAGCTTATGTCACTTTTGAGTGGGAGGAGCAATTTCATCTTAATGTGACAGGGATGAGGAATGAAAATGCAGCCAAGATAAATCTCACAATAATTACTCCATTTACATTCTTGCCAAAGCTGCTTCTTGGTTTTGATGGTGAACTCTCCTTGAAGGAAGCTTATGTTGACCTCCAGTGTACAGCCTTCATGGAATGGTCTGAACGTGTTTCTGCTTCTGGATTTTTTAAGCTCAGGGATGAGAAAGTTGACCTAATATGGGCATTGACCACATCTTATATAGGGCTTAAGAATCTCACAATATCTTTCCAACTGAAGCCAGGCCACACTGAGGCTACTTTGTTACTGAACAAAGTTGTGTGGATGGTTGCATGTGATTTTGAATTTTCTCCAACTTATTTAGTTGTTTTCTCTGTTAAAACCCCAGTTACTGGCTTTGAGAAGCTCTCATTAACCATGGGTGCAGAGACAGAGAACAGTCAGTTGAGTGCTCAGGCAGAGATAACATGGCCACAGGCTCAGACTCTTGGGGTATATATTAAATTTGAAAAGATGAGCATGGAAATTAATTTATCAACTCCTTGGGAGTCACTTAAAGTTGGCCAATTCCAGGCATCACAAACAGATGAGAATGAGAACATAACCTATTCCAGTCACCTCCAGTGGAATAAAAGGAAGATAGTAACATCAATTATTCTTTTACCATCGGAATTTCAATTTGCAAGTAAATACATGGAGGAAAATGCAGTAATTGTCCTCTCCAGATTTGAAAGTGCCTTTGAGGACAGAGGATTTAAAGTTTTATTTGAAATTCAGACTCCTTTTGTCTTCTTAAAAAGATTAGAGACTGTATTCCATCTTGAAAGTCAAAGTTTTTCAGCTAAAGTAGTAATTAATGATATGACATGTCTTGTAGAGGCTATGTATTCTATAAATGGAGGTAAATTTAAAGCAAGCATACCCATTTTAGGAGATATGAAATGGCTGCTGGAAGTTAAAAATATGTGGATGAAGATGGATACAGAAATCACTTTATCTATTCCTCAAGGAGCTATCCCAGTGATTACTTCCTTCAGCTATGAAGTGGAGCCTCAGGCTTATTCAGTTCATACAATGCTTGAGATTGTATCGGATAGAAAATGGGTATCTGTTAATATTGAATATATGAATACTTTGATTTTGAAGGTTGCTGTTATGGACACCCTGATAGAAATAAATGTTATGGGTTTAAATGATGGAGAAGCATCTTTGAATTTAATGTTTGAATCCCCAAATTGGACTCTGAATTTGTTTAAGTTTAATGTCACTGCCAGGTTTCATGACTATTTGGAACTCATTGATGGCTCTTTGTCCATATCAGTAAAGGCACCAAATAAAAAGTTGTTCCATTATAAATTAATCTTGGGAGCCAATATCACAAATGACCAGTTATTTGCAAACTTTGAATTTCAAAGTGATCAGAGTGTTGCTCCTTACAAAATCACTTCTGTAATCCCTTTATTGAACATATTTTTTGAGGAAGTTAATGTCGAGTTTCGTATAACTCGGGGAAAAGAGGAGCTATGTAAAATATTGTACAAGACATTATTCCTAACCTCATTGTCATCTAGTCGATTATTAGTGATCGAATCCTCTGAATGGGCTGCACGTCTCCAAGTTGATGTAGATGAAAATTCCTTTAGTGTTTCAGTTTCCTACCCAGAGTCATCAGTAAAACACACTTTTCTTCTAATTTGGTCTGAAGTTGTTAGCTTTGAGCAGTTCATGATTAAAGGTGAACTTGATTCTCCTTACCTAAAAGATGGCTCTGTAGAATTTAATTTTAACCTCTTAGTTAAAAAAAATTTCCATGGGATATTGACTTTTATTCTTTCCTATGGTACCATAAAGGTTGATACAAGTGTAGAGTTCCAGTATAATAGAAAAGAGAATGAGATTCATACTAAATTTCAGATAACTTCTGAACTGATTGGCATATTTTCCATAGATTTAAAAGCCCAATGGGAAAGAAATATCACTGCAGCTATCAGCCTAAATATTCTGGGTAATGAACACAGCTTCAGATTGCATTTAGATGTCATCGAATACAGCTTAGAAATTATTAGTCAATCTTCTTTTCTGCCATTTGAGGAAATGCTTTTTACAGGAAAAATCAACAGCAACTTCAACCTTTCAGATATGAATTACGAAGGTAAATTGATTATGGAGGATAGGGAGATTAATATTGTTGCCAAGCTAAAAAATGATAATTTTCATCACATAAATTCGTATGTCATAGTGAAACAGAACAATGAACAGGTTTTCACAATGTCTGGAAAGTTTTACAATGATAACAATGTATTTGATATTGAGTTTGATATGTATAGTATTATTTCAGAGCTAAATTACCATTTAAAATTTAGATATGAAGATGGAGATGAGATGAGGTCTTTATATTGGAGACTTCGTGGTGCTTTGCTAGAGAATGAGGAGCTACTTTTGAAAGTTATCAATAATAAAGTGTGGAACAATGCTCAGACTCTTATCATAAAATGTTCCATTTTGCTTGATGTTGATGTTGATATTAATAGAGGGATGTTTTACATGAAGATAGTAGGACCATATAAATACAGTCTTGAGGTCAAGTTGAATTTGCTTAATGAAGACTTCCTCAATATTTCCTTCATAATGCCCTTTGAATACTGTGAGCTTATTAAACTTAATATCCATTTGCCTACTGGCAGTTACAAAACAATGCAACTGGTATATTCTTGGAGTGATGTTGATATTAAATTGTATGCCTCAATTGAAAACGATGACATTTTTGGCAAAGTTGTTACATTTATCTTAACAACCCCATTTAAAGGCTTTGAAAAATATGCATTGAGAACTCCAACATTTAAGAGAAATGGACAGCATATATCTCTGCTGCTAGAATTACCAAGTGGAAAAATAGGGACTGAAGTATATTTGGAACACAAAAATTTGTTGGATGGTAACCTTAAATTAAGGCTTTTTCTTCCCTTTGAAAGTTATGATGTAATATCTTTGCAATATATTATTTCACCTCAAAAATATTATTACATATTAGAAGCTCGAGTTGGAAAAGTTGGCTTTCTGTTATCATTTAAAGAGACAGAGTTTGGCACTGGCAGAGGAATAGAAGCTATGTGCCAGCTCAATGAGCACAGCATCAAAGCAGTAGCAAGAGATTTTTCTTATTTGCCCAATATACTTAGAGCTTATATACATATTGATCTTGATCTGAAAGAGCTGACAGAAAGTCGTTCATTCCACATTGAATATCAGGATGTGTTTAAAGAAAAGTTTTACTTTATAGTGAGGCATGATCTTGAAGAGCTTTTCAAGGTAAATTTAGCATGGGGTTCAGATAAAATCTTTGCAGTTTCTTTACCAAAAGTGTATCCAGGCTCTCTGATTATTAATCTAGAATCTACTCCACTGATTAATGACTTCCATTTGGAGTTAAGTTTTCCCTCTTATAATAATAATAGTTCATGGAAAACATATTGCATTCATGTACATCAAGAAGCACTTGTGGCAGGCCACTATATCTTTTTGTCTGGTGAGGGCTTCAATAAGCAGTTTCACATTGAAGGATCATTATCTCTAAATTCTTTCCATTTTAATCAAAGTCTAATATTTGAAATAAACAGGAAGAAAATAGGTAGCAGAGTAGTGCTGTACAGGGATCAGAGGCTCTTCAGCATTGTACATACAGGTGATGTCTATTTGATATTACCTTCTCAGAGTGTACACTATAAGACTAATGCTACTACTAGTTCTAGGGAGCTAGAGATTGTATCAAGCTTCACTTGGAATGAATATGATAATGAAATGCCACCAGTTACTTTTAAGCTTAATTATAATGACAATTCTTTATACGGAAACATGGAGCATTACCTAAAAGCAGTTTTCAGTCACCCTGATATTAAGGATATCATATTCCAGGGTAATATTACACAGTCTCATAATTCACCATTATCTGGCTTAGCAGAGCTTTTAGATGGGAATTCTCCTGAAAAAAACATTGTGATGATGCTTGTTGTACAGCCTGTCACAGAAAACAGAGAACACAACATTTTGCTTAACATTTCACAGCCTTTTTCAAAGTTTGCTTTTAGCATGGATGGCCAGGTTACTGAGTCAGTCTTCACTAGAGGAAATTATACACTCAAATATTGGAGCCTAATTAAGGAAACATGGGAAGACTTGACCATCTTTACAGATGTAAATACAACTAATAGTGGATATGAGTTTGCTGCTAACTTTCTCATTTCTCAGGGTAAATGGTGCTACAAATACAGAGGGAATATTAATTTGAGAGATAATTCAACTACATTTAATATTCAAGGAAGTCGATCAGAATTTGCAGAGTTTTGGAAGTTTGGAACAGCAATAACCAAAGATGTGCCTGAGCTGCTTATGTATGTAAATGTTGGGGAGCAAGATCAAGAACCATATGAAAAAGGGAGATTGAGAATTGGTTTACATAATCCACTAGAATTAGGAGCAGTATTAGACCATCAGAGATTTAGTGAGTGGAGCCAAGATGGTGCATTTGGCTTGAAGTTAGTAACCCCAAACATCCTCCAGTTCTTCCTTGAATATGATCCCTCATTGGATTTCAATGATGACAGGTTTATCACTAGGCTGACATCACCTGCATACAAAGTTCTGAATGCTTGGCAGCATGATATCACTTACATTGGATCTCTCTGTGAAGAGAGAATATTTTTGGAAGTTACCAAAATTTTTGAAACATTAGTTAATAAAGAAGCTATTCTAGAAATATGGGAAAGAGAAACTGGTAACTTTGATTATTTCATCAATGAATTCAACACAGCCACAACTAACATGAATGAAGATATTGATAAACTATGGACCGAAGCCATACAGCCATCACTCCATGCTGCATGTAACTTAACTACTAGTTTGTAAGTAAAATGTGAATGTTTTTTTTATTTTATGCTAAAAATTCCTATATTTAATGAACTTATTTGTTGCAATAATGAAATTATTAAAAGTTAGTGTAAAAGACCTTTTTTATTTATGTGTGGATTTTAAACATATAATTACATAGTTGAATTAGTATCAAAAGCACTAATCAATGGTTTTTCAATTTTCAAATAATTATATACTCAAGAAATTACTGTAGCCATATAATTTTATAAACTAATGTCTCTTACTTTCAGATATGAGCAATCTTTGGTGTTCTTAGAGAGTTTTGTGAATGACCTCATTCTTCAGCTCAGTCAGTTAAAAATGATATTAAAGGAAAAGTGGATACATTTAGAAGATAAGATTTCTACACTATTTACCTCTTCGGCTTTATGGTGGATGGATAAAATGCAAGAGGTATGGCAACAGGTGGAGAGCCCATTCTTAGCCAAGTACAGTCTCTTATCTGCAGTGGAAATAGAGTAAGTAATAAGTAGCATTTAGCATATTGAATTTAATGCAGGAGGGCCCCGCTTTACAGCACGTCGCTTTACAGCGGTTTTCAGTTATACCCACTCTTCATTTATTCAGACTTCCTACAATAAATATATTCAGGATGAAAATATTTTAAGGTAAATAACATGTGTACTGTATATTTATTTTTTAGGCCTAGCTCTATTGTTCACTTAATATATGATAGTGTAAATATGTTATCAGGCTTTTTTATGCATTTCAAAGTGAAAAACAGCTATGTTTCACTTTACAATGATTTTCACTTTATAGCAGTAGCCCAGACCTAACCTGCTATATAAGCAGAGCCCTCCTGTACTTAGTGTATGAATACAGGAAATAAAAAAAATCTTTATTTTTCATATAAGATATGTATAGTTTTATGGATATTGGCTCAGTGGTATTTTATTACATGAAAAGCCACTAGTTATGCAGTGCATTTCGGACAATTACAGGTAAACTTAAAATTATGTGACATTGATTAGCTCAAGGTAGATTATGAGAATGTTAGGGTTAGTATTGTTAACTGTAATTTGTGTAAGGTTAAGATTATCAATATAGTGAGTGTTCCAAGGCACTAAACTTTGACTGTGTAAACGTAATGTTTATGTGAGGGGACAGTAACACAAAATAGTATTTAGAGTTTGAGCAATCTAGTTTTTTGGACATGGTTGAGATAAGAAATACATATATGTGTATGAATGCTGATTAGAATTTGGATAAGCATGTCACATTAGACACATTTATATGATTTGTACTTACTGTCCATTCATTAAATAATTCTCTTGAAAATTCCTCCTAGATTTTCCCTGGATGATTGTGTCAAACGTTCGGATGTCTCTGAATGCTTCCAGCCTGAAGCAAGCCAACTCAGTATTTCACCGTACGTAAATAAAAAATGTTTTATGAGAAAAATACACTGTATTAGTAATGTGTTAATAGTATACTATACCAACAAGTAGCTGTGTAAGATACATGTGCAACACTTGAGTATCTTTATTGTCGACCAAAGAAGCCTGTTTAGCAGGTAGAACCTTTCAGATCAGCAATAGACACCTAGGTGTTACACAAATGTCTTATTATCTTCCTGCATTAGCATTTTTGGAGTTTCCTTGAATTTTGCAACAGGTGAATTAATGAATCCATTTATTTACTTTTACTCTAGGGCAAGTAAATTTTTAAAGGATGTGTTAATCACTGTAGTGGACATGATGAAGAGCATGGTAGAAAACATCCAAAACACAGTAGCACCAAACATGTTGTCAGTGAGCCAGGCATTAACCAGGTAGGATGCTCAAACTTTCATTCTCTGATTGTATTAAAATTAACTTTATGTATCTGTCTATGTATTAAAATATAACTTTATATATATGTCTGTGTATTAACATATAACTTTATGTATCTATGTATTAACATATAACTTTATGTATCTCTGTCTATTTATCTCTCTCTCTCTCTCTCTTTTTTCCTCCCACTTTCCCTTTCTCCCTCTCTCATTTGTGATTATACTAAAATATTTTTTCAGTAAACCCTCAATATAATAAGAACATAAGAAAGAAGGAACACTGCAACATGCCTATTAACCCATGTGAAGCAGGTCCATGCCACCCCCCAGCTTATAACAATGACCACCTAGTCAGGTCACTTCCACTTAAGGAAGGACCACGGCACCAGACCTGGTAGCACAAGCTAGTCAGGTCCAACTCACACCCACCCACACCCACTCATGTATTTATCCAACCTATTTTTAAAACTACACAAGGTCTTAGCTTCTATGACGGTACTAGGGAGTTTGTTCCACTCATCCTCAACTCTATTACCAAACCATTGCTTTCCTATGTCCTTCCTGAATCTGAACTTTTCCAGCTTGAAACCATTGCTAAGAGTCCTGTCTTGGCTGGATATTTTCAGCACACTATTTACATCCCCTTTATTTATTCCTGTTTTCAATTTATACACCTCAATCATATCCCTCCTAATTCTATGCCTTTCTAAAGAGTGCAGATTCAGGGCCCTCAGTCTATCCTCATAGGGAAGATTTCTGATACATGGGATCAGCTTTGTCATCCTCCTCTGTATGTTTTCCAGTGCATTTATATCCATTCTGTAATACGGTGACCAGAATTGTGCAGCTTAATCTAAATGAGGCCTAACCAAGGATATATAGAGTTGAAGAATGACCTGAGGACTTCTATTATTTATACTTTTTGATATGAAGCCAAGGATTCTGTTACCTTTATTGCAAACACTTATGCACTGTTGTCTTAGTTTCAGATTACTGTTAACCAGAACTCCTAAATCCTTTTTGCAGTCAGTAGTATTAAGATCTACACTGTTTATTTTATAAGTGGCTTGGTTATTGTCCTGTCCAACATTTAGAACTTTGCATTTGTCTATATGTATTAAACTGCATCTGCAACTTCTCCGACCACTGCATCAGTCTATTCAAATCATTCTGGAGTGCACTAATGTCCTCAATAGAATGAATTGGACGGCCTATTTTGGTGTCATCAGCAAATTTGCTTATGTCGCTATTTATTCCCTCATCTATGTTGTTTATGTAGATTGTGAACAACAAGGGGCCCAACACTGACCCCTGTGGAACACCACTCGTGACGTGCCCCCATTCTGATTTCTCCCCATTTATGCAAACTCTTTGCTGCCTATTTGTCAACCATGCCTCTACCCAGGAAAAAATTTCTCCTCCTATTCCATGTACCTTAAGTTTCCTCAAAAGCCTCTGATGTTGAACTCTATCAAAAGCCTTACAGAAGTCTATGTACACAATATTATATTCATTACCATGATCTACCTCCTCAAACACCTTAGTGAAAAAAGTTAGTAAATTTGTAAGACAAGAATGCCCCTTAGTAAAACAGTGTTGAGATTCATTTAACAATTTATGCCCTTCAAGATGGCTACGAATTGCCTCAGCAATTATTGATTCCATAAATTTTCCCACTATGGAGGTAAGGCTTATTGGTCTATAGTTTGAAACTAAGGACCTGTCACCTGTCTTGTAAATAGGTATTACATTTGCCATTTTCCACTTATCAGGCACTATGCCAGTTTGTAGTGATATAATGGACTAATGGAGGGGGATGGATGATCTGAGGGTCCATTTAATCATAAAAACTTTAAAAAATGGCAATAAACTAAACTAAAGAACTCTATTGTATACCTATATAATACTGTACTCTCAGTTTACTGTTATATTGCAATACATTACAATACAGTCCATTTACCCAGTAGATTTGCCCATAATTGTAAAAGTCTAATTTGTCTGGGTCCCTTGTAATAATAGTAATACTTTATTTCAGCATGTTACATTCTTTGTACAAAGTTAAATGATATTTGGATATAATGTATATGCAGAAAGTTCCTATATATGCAGGGCATTTTGGGCAATTCTTCCTCCGTAAGCCATGTGTGTCGTAAGAGGCGACTAAAATGCTGGGAGCAAGGGGCTAGTAACCCCTTCTCCTGTATATATTATTAAATTTAAAAGGAGAAACTTTCGTTTTTCCTTTTGGGCCACCCTGCCTCGGTGGGATACGGCCGGTTTGTTGAAAGAAGAAGAAAGATTTTGGGCAAACTTAAGAGGGTTCACTACATTTTCTAATATTGTCACTCTTTTTCATGATGTCACATCTGTAAACATAATGTCTATAATTGCAGCTATAGCCAAAAAATAGAAGCTGTTTTGAGAGACGAGTGTTGGAAGCGCATTGTGGACAAGCTGGAGGTGACAGCAACACTGAGAGAGGTGAGACAAGGAGTCCATTATGGCAGTTCACTAGATATCTCTATTTTTTTGAGAGTATTCAAGTTCATATTCTTGGTTTTCAGAAAATTATACGCAGTTATAATTTTTTTAAATCCCATAGTTTGCTTAGCATTTCAGGCAGACTTAACTTTTTCACTGTCCTTACCTCCAAAATTAATAGTCCTGTCAGTGTCACAGTTTTAAAAACAAAACAGAATAACTTCTAAAATGGTAGAAAATCTTTTTCTAAAGGTAATGACACAAAAACTGAAAAATTTTATGTGAAACTTATGGAAGCATACAAGCAGAAAGCTGGAGGCTTGGAGAGTACCTTCCACAACTGCAATTTTGCCCAATTTGAGATTTATTTTAGACCAGTTCCAGTGCTCAGACTTATCTAATTCTTGGCCATTTCACTAATATTCCTTCTGTTCTGTCTAGTAAGTGCAAGAAACTGACTCATCTAAATAAAAGCCTTTTTTAATTATAGGGTGCCAGCCAGGTAGTATCAGTCGTACCAGACTTCCTGCAGATGGATAAATATTATGATCATTTCATATACACAAAAGATATGGTTTTGGATTGGATTCAGAACAGCAGGATTATTTTTGAAGGTATGGACAATTCATTATTTTTTTGACCAGTTCATGATCTAAACCACTAGCTTTATTTTATGGAAAAGTAGTGATTTGCACAGTATATATGTAAATAGTTCATTACCACTATAACTTGTTTAGCTACCAAAACTTTGGAGCCTAGTTCCTGGAGGCATTATGTGCCTCTGTAATATTTTGACTACCACCCACATGATGGGCATGGGGTGCATAATAAAGATATGAAACTAACTACAGTAAATGCAAATTATTTTCTGAAACCACCCTTTTTGTTGATCTTGTAAATATTATACAGTAATGTTATTTTGGAAATTTTATAAGAGATTTCAAGGTTATTTGCTTGTGATTATTAATACTCTTTATTTGGCTAGCATTTATACACAATATTTTAGGAGTTAGTAGTCATATAATAGCTTTCTTTAGTATTCATTTTATATGACACTGGAAATTATTTTGTCATTGTGATGCACAAAACAGGTGGAATATCACAGCTGCAACAAGCAGTTCATGAGAGTTGGCAGTCAGGGGCATTACCACTAACCGAGGTTCTGAATAAGATACAAGAAGCAGTAAAGCATTCGTCAACACAAATTGAAACAGAAGGAATATTCCAGTTTGTGAGTACTGTAGCCAGTGTTTCCATACAAATAGTATATATTATTTTAAAAATATAGGGAGGCAACATCTCTAGTACTGACTAGGGACCCACTGTTTGAGTAATTTCTTTCCCTCCCCTTCCCCTTTATTTGTGAATGAAGGCTTTTTGAGCATTAATGTAGTTTCTCTTTTTTCTCTACCCCTCTGGTCATCTCCCACTAAGGTAGCATGACCCATATAGAGAGCTATTCTACTACTTACTGTTCATTCCTGGATTCAGAAACTTAGCATAGGGGGGGGAGGGAATGTTAAATATTTTGCAACAGATTCTGCATATGGTGTATGTGCTTGGAGAGCATCAACAAAATATCTTAGTAATAACAACAAAATTCTGCTATAACAAACTCACTTGCAACTTATTCAAACATCTAGGCCTACTAAGTAAATAGACCATTAATACATAATACTGTAGTCTGTACATCTACAGGAGCCTCAGTGCAAATACTATCCCAGAACCAAAACAAACTTTTTGTTCCAGTAAGTTCAGTCATGTAAGATTACAAAGCATTGTATTATGTATAATGCAACTTGACCATTAAGTCATGTGATGCTTCACATCATCTTGTTTAAAACTATCTAATGCCATGTCTAACATCATCTGTTAAGCCCGTTACAACTTTAACTTATGGCGCTTCCCGACTATTTCTTCACATTATAATACCTGTTCTAGTTTTTTCAATTTCAAATTCAAATTTGTATTTCTTTGCAGAGTTTACAGTGTGTAAATTACATATTAGAAAATATTGTTAAATAAAAAGAAAGCCACTAGCATGCCTGAGCATTTTGGACAGACTAATCGTAATGCTTAAAGACTACTTAAAACCAGACACAGGTTGTGGGGTGGTAAATTTTAGTTATTCATCTTTTTATATTATTTATATTATATATTTTACATTATATTATTTTACATTTTTTACATTATTTTTCATTATTCACATTATTTTACATTATTTACATTATTTTACATTATTTACATTATATTATTTCAAATTGAAGACCTTATTTTTAATTTATACTAATAATATTTCTGCAGTGGAAGGCCATAGATACTCTCCTGGAATGTCATATAGCATTTAAAATAAGCCACAGTGAGGGTTTGCTACACATTTTACCCATCGCTAACATGTTGATGTTTGCTTGTTGTGTCTGTTGTTAGTCAAAATCCTACCAGAGCTCCAAGACCCAGTTGTCAACAACCCATGGACTTCAAACACAATTACCTACTTCTCCTATATGGATACCTTGTCAGCCAGGGCATAATTTTACCAAACTCCTGGGGCCTCCATAGCTATCCTTAAGATTTTGGCATTCCTTCCTGCTCTTCTATATGTCCCATTCAGGCTAGTCACTTAATGTGGTTCATAGGCCACGTGATAGCCCTGCAGCCTGTCCTGTCTGGTCAGGTCAGTTCATGCACATACTTGTGTCCCTACATGGGCTTCACATGGAAAATATCCGTGCTTGTCTGCCTTGTGATATCAGAGGCCTGCACCTGCCATCTCCTCTTGTCAGTGAGCCTGGCACCAGTTAAGAGCACACGAGCCTCAGTTTCCTAGCTTCTGGGAGAGCTTGACAACTATTACCCTGAAATCAGTGGGATCCATGGGCTCTGGGGGTTTTCCAGGAACACTTCCTGGATACTTACCATATTTTGCAGAATATAAGATGCACCAGCATATAGAACACACCTTAAATTTAGCATGCAATATGTCCCCTCTTAATTTATTATTATTTTTAATTGTTCTCTTTGTTAAATGGAATTATTCATAGATCCCAAGCCTGACCTTCACTATGTAGGACACAAGGTGATTTTTGAGGGTCAGATTTTGGAAAAAAAAAAAAGTGCATCTTATATGCCACAAAATACGGTATCTGTTTTGTCTGCTAGAGGTATTGTAGCTGGCAGCTCTGTGCCTTCACAGATATTATAGTGGTAGTGGTGTGGACCCTCCCCAGTGTTCACACTACAATATAGTACTGTATACTATTCTGATTCATAAAACTCGTTTCTGCAAAAGGAGCCCCAGAAAAACAAGGTTTCCGCCACCTTCCCCAGGTGTTGCCAGCAGGAGCTTTGAACAGAACCCAGATCCCAAGTGGCACTGACCACAACAAGCAAGCATTAACTGAGGCTTAGAGGTGAGTATTGGTGTGAGTGAAGTATGACATTCCAGGCAGATCACCCAGGGCTTCTTACTCAGTAATGCATTTTTAAAATGGAACCTTCTTGTCATTACCCTTTTATCATTTAACACCATTGCCATGTGACTTCCAAGATCTCCAGTGATTCTCTCTCTCTCTTCTTTCTTCTTTTTTCTCCTTTGTGCGTGGTTCCAAGCATTATTTTGCTTTCTTCTTAGCAGTGACTGAAGTAATCTTTATACGGAAAACCCTTTAGAGAGTGGAAGACCTGTTTTTCATAAATGCCTTTCTGGTTCACCTTTATTTTGAGACATTCATTCTAACACATACTTGTCATAAAAATAAAGCAAAAATAAATAGTGTGGAAAGCAGCAATAACACCAAACAAACTTAGATCTGTGAAAATCAAGAAGCTTTTCTCTTTCATATCTAACCTGAATAAAAATGAACCATCATAATTAATCCAGTACGACTGAGTTAGTAATACTAAGTATAAATAAATATCTTCTGTTTTGCTTCAGTTTCTTAATTTATTGTTGATTTTAGGTGGAGAAGAAAATATCAGAATTGAAGCCAAAGATTAAAACAGCAACTGAAGAAACTTTTAATATTTTAAAGGAAAACCTAGAAGCCTTACAATCACACTCAAATGGTGACATTTTCTTTGATTATATCAATGTTGCTGCTGGTAATGTTTTTGACAGGGTGAGTATCCTTCTCTGTCAATTTGCTATACAATATTTGTAAATTTAAGTGATAAGAACAATAAGACCTCAGTTTAACAGCCCTTCATGAAACAGATTGAAAATAATGGGTAAAATTCTAATATATCAACCACAAAAAGTAAATAAAATTGTTCTACTGTACTTTCAACCCCATTTGTTTTCAATGTTTATTACAGTACATCTGTAAACTGTGTACTATATACAGTTGGCTACTGTATTTTTTGTTATTTTTTTAATATGCAGATTTATTTGACAGTTGGTATTCCAAACCATACCCCCGGCCGGGATTGAACCCGCGGTCATAGAGTCTCAAAACTCCAGCCCGTCGCGTTAGCCACTAGACCAGCTAACCACAATAAGATTCATCCAACTAGGTATATTTCTACACCATAGGAAGGTTAGCACAGACACCACTGTGACCACAAATGCAAGTTTTTACAGACGAATCTCCAGCTAGCGTGGCTGTGACGAACTCTAGCTCAAGTCCCTTCACTGCCGTCAACATGACTCAAGAAATCGTAATGACACGATTGCAAACAAACCATACCCCCAGCCGGGATTGAACCCGCGGTCATAGAGTCTCAAAACTCCAGCCCGTCGCTTTAGCCACTAGACCAGCTACCCACAGTAAGATTCATCCAACTAGGTATATTTCTACACCATAGGAAGGTTAGCACAGGCACCACTGTGACCACAAATGCAAGTTTTTACAGACGAATCTCCAGCTAGCGTGGCCGTGATGAATCTTATTGTGGCTAGCTGGTCTAGTGGCTAACGCGACGGGCTGGAGTTTTGAGACTCTATGACCGTGGGTTCAATCCCGGCCGGGGGTATTGTTTCTTTGCAATCGTGTCATTACGATTTCTTGAGACAGTTGGCATTACCAGACACTTCCCCCTAATAGTCCAATAAATTGAGGTTTTATTTTTAAAGAATTATGTACTCATTTGTAGTCATATAATTTCTTCCTTATGCACTAGGGATTTTGATGAGTTTTTGCATAAACATTATCTCCAAATTTTCCTTTGACTCTGAATTTTTTAATTTTGATAGTATGTATGTAAATAATGTACTTTTTTCACTGACATTGCCTGTGTTTAGATGACGTCAACATGGGAAAAGTGGAGTACATCAGAACGTAAGAATTTGGACACCCTTGAAAACTTCATCTTCCTACTTGCTGACAATATTCATGAGATATTGATCAATAAAAACTACTTCCTGGATGAGTAAGTTGCCCATTCATTTATTTTTCCACACAAGCCACTTCCCACCATAGCAGGGTAGCTAAAAAACAATGGTGGGAGGGTTACACATTCACCAGGTGTAGGTGGTGACCCTACAGACGTAAACAACTATAGGCCAATATCAAACTTACCATTGCTATCCAAAATATTCGAGAAACTCATGCACAGGAGACTGTATTCATTTATAACGGCACAAAACATACGCAACCCTTGCCAATTTGGATTCAGGAAAAATAAAAGCACTAATGATGCAATTATAAAAATGCTAGACCTGCTTTACAAAGCATTGGAACATAAGGAATATCCACTAGGAATTTTTATTGACCTAAGAAAAGTGTTTGACACAGTTGACCACGTCATCCTACTCCACAAACTTGACCACTATGGCATAAGAGGCCCTGTGCTTGCATATTTCAAATCCTACCTTTCCAATAGGTATCAGTATGTCACCATTAAAGACATAGCTTCATCAATACGGCCACTTGATACTGGAGTTTCGCAGGGAAGTGTCCGTGGACCCCTGCTCTTCCTCATTTACATCAATGATCTTCCAAACATATCCCAACACCTGAAACCCATTCTCTTTGCTGACGACACGACTTATGTCATCTCCCACCCTAATCTTGCCACCCTCAACACCATTGTTAACGAGGAGCTGCTCAAAATATTGACTTGGATGACAGCCAATGAACTTACACTTAACACTGACAAAACCTACTATATTATGTTTGGTAGCAGAGCAGGTGTTGCGCAACTTAATATTAAGATCGACAACACTCTAATTGCCAGACATAATGAGGGCAAATTCCTTGGCCTATACCTCGACAACAACCTAAATTTCAGCACCCATATCCAACACATAACAAAAAAAGTATCCAAAACGGTGGGGATCCTCTCCAAGATACGATACTACGTGCCGCAAACTGCCCTTCTCACACTATACACACTGGTGGCCTGGTGGTTAACGCTCTCGCTTCACACGGCGAGGGCCTGGGTTCGATTCCCAGCCAGAGTAGAAACATTGGGCGTGTTTCTTTCCACCTGTTGTCTATGTTCCCCATCAGTAAAATGGGTACCTGGGTGTTAGTCAACTGGTGTGGGTCGCATCCTGGGACACTGACCTAATTTGCCTGAGATGCTCAGCATAACAAGTGGCTTTCTATGTAGTAGTATGTCATTGTTGTCAGCTAGGACTGTATACCATGTACATGTACTTGTAGTAAATAAAGATTATTATTACTTATATATCCATACCTCACCTATGCTATCTGTGCTTGGGGTTCAACTGCAGCAACACACCTAAAGCCAATAATAACCCAACAAAAAGCTGCAGTAAGAATAATCACTAAATCCCATCCCTGGCAACACACCCCCCCCACTCTTCATAGATCTAAACTTACTCCCTGTTCAGTACATCCACACTTATTACTGTGCAATCTACATCTACAGGACCTTAAATTCCAATATTAACCTTGACCTAAAATGCTTTCTTGATAGTTGTGACAGGATCCACAGGCATAACACCAGACACAAACATCTCTATGACATTCCCCATGTCCGACGAAACTTTTACAAAAATTCAATGTATTTCAAAGGACCTAAAATCTGGAACACCCTACCTGAAAACTCTAGAACTGCAGACACATTCATCACTTTCAAAACTACAGTTAGAAAACATCTTATCTCCCTGATACACCCCGACAACTAACTACATGATAACCACCTGGTGGTTCACAATTACACTCACTCACCCACTGACTATAAACACAGAAATACTAATCTTAATCTTAAAATAATGAATCCTAACTAGTCATAAGTTTGCCTATGATACTCCAATATAGACACTTTGTATTGTGCTAAAACAAAAGCATTCACATTGCTAAACTCACAAATTATAATGTAGTCACCTAGCCTTAATACCATAATCTGTAAGGATTTAATGTTAAGAATTAATCTAAGTCTGCCCAAAATGCCTAGCCATGCTAGGTGTCCTAGTAGCCCCCTCTGTAATTAGTATTTTATAACATGTAAACCACACAATATCCAAATCCTGTAAACCCCACATTGTAACCCTTATAGAGAATAAACTTATTTGATTTGATTTGATTTGATTCAGTAGTTGTCTTGTGAGGAGTACATGAACATAAATAATTATAATTTTAATTTAATTATTTTAGTAATTCAAATGACCTCTAAATTTCAACATCCTTCAGAGTACAGGCCTGTACTACTTCCAAACACCAGGACTCGCATCCAGCTAACTCATCATTTATCATTAAGGAATAATGTTTTACTCAAAGCAGCTGGAGATACCTTCTTGGAATGATTGGTGCATAGAGCATGTGTAGTTCTTATTACAAGAAAAAAGGGACAAGAGAATGTAAGAATTATAGAAGAAAAAATGTCTGTTGACTATAGTAAGTAAAGTGCATTGTAGAATTAATATTGAAAGAGATGAAAGGCATAGTAGAATTGCAAAGGAGCAATGTGTGTTTAGGAAAGGAAGATGATGTGTGGATCATACGTTAATGTTAGAGCGAATTTGAGTAATATGTAGAGTAAGGTTATGAGCTATTGATTGCAGTTATTGGCTTGGAAAATGGTTAATAAGTATCTTGATACCTATAGTAGGTATATCAACTAACCATGTTAAAACTAACGTGGATTTGAATTTTAAGGTTATCATTTCGATATGATAAGATTTATTTGGATTTTTATGCCCAGAAGGTTAGCTATCCGGGATAACCCAAGAAAGTCAGTACATCATCGAGGACTGTCTGTCTTATTTCCACTGGGGTCCTTTAATCTTATCCCCCATGATGTGACCCACAAGAGTCAACTAACACCCAAGTACGTACTTAATGCTAGGTGAACAGGGCAGCAGGTGTAAGGAAAAATGTCCAGCATTTCCACCCATTCCTGCAACTGAACCATGGACATGCAGTGTGTGAGGCAAGAGTGTTGTCAACTGAGGCACAGGACACTGTCAGTGGATATCAGGGCAAAGCCAAAAGGATGGAGTAAAAACACATGCAGAGAAAGCTTTTATTGTGGCAATGTTCTCCTTCTCAACTTGATAAAATTACACACAAATCAAAAATAACACAATAAAAAGTTGCTCTGCCAATGCCGTTAATGTTGCTGTTTTGTTTACCATAATGCCTGTCAATAGTTTGTTTGGTTATTTGACTTTTGAACTACAAAAATCTTCCTTTGAGCCCCTCTATAATCATCTATTCCTTCACGGAAGGAAAGGTGCCTTAATGCCACTGAATGTGTCTTCATCAAAGGAGGTGAAGCAACGCTTTCTTCCATGAATCATATTGGATTATCCCACTGATCTCATTCCTCATGTGCTGTGTGACCCTTACAGGTTTAGTGATTTTCCATCATTATTCATCTGATTCCCATCTTGTGCCTAGTAATCAAAAAATTACAGAAGCACAAAATGGATCTAGGGAATGGGCCCCAATGTGATGGTAGATAAGTAAATTACAGTGGTAATGAACTAAATACGTCTGGTTACAACTGTAACAAATTGTTAATACAGACATGAATTCAGTCACAAAAACATTACAGTTTATACTGTGTAATCAGGATATGGGTGAAT
The DNA here is from genome assembly GCF_038502225.1 of Cherax quadricarinatus. Taxonomy (NCBI): domain Eukaryota; kingdom Metazoa; phylum Arthropoda; class Malacostraca; order Decapoda; family Parastacidae; genus Cherax; species Cherax quadricarinatus. The sequence goes on along the minus strand of NC_091359.1, from coordinate 10,032,116 downwards.
TTAGACAGGCTTAAGTGATTGAGTCATTTATAATAGATTAAGTCAGGATATTTTATTTTGTGAAGGGATTCAGGGAAACTGGTTAGCCGGACTTGAGTCCTGGAGGTGAGAAGTACAGTGCCTGCACTTTAAAGGAGGGGTTTGGGATATTTGCTGTTTGGAGCAACATCTGAACTGCCACATCTGAGTGCCAGTGCAAAGATAGTGATTATGTGTGAATGATAGTGAAAGTGTTTTTCTTTTTTTTTTTGGGTCACCCTGCCTCGGTGGGAGACGGCCAACGTGTTGAAAACAAATTTTCTATAAAGTAGTTATATATGTCAGTAACCTTAATTGTGTAATTTACTGTATTCCACTTTATATGTATAAAGTTTCTTTGTTTACATGTATCATAATTTTTCATGTGAGGATGTTCTCGACAGACTGTACGTGTTCGATCCAAAAATCTCGGGCAAGATTAGATACAACCAGTACCTACCAGTACCTTGGTCTAGCTTCTTGGAGGCTCCACAGTGGTATTATCTTACAAATGCTTTCCAGGTGAGAATAGAAAGAAAATAGTATAAATCATATAATACTGGAAAGCCACTGTACTAAATTTTCCTAATGAAACAATAGGTATTGGCAGTGTATAAATGACTCCTTTTTTCTTTCCATTTACTCCTGTTCCTATTCTTCTTTAGATCCATTTTTCTCATACATAGGCAGGCATTTCCTGTACATGGCAAGGGAGAACTGTATAGTTTTTGCATAACCTTCCTTCAGAAGAAAGTCAAGTCAAACTTGACTCAACTGCTGGACTCCGTTCTCGTGTACAAGGAATTATTTTTGTATTAAAGTGATCATGTTTATTTATATCTTATTTTGATTTACAAGAAAAAAAATTACTGTATGGCTCATTAGAAATAAAAAAAAAATAATTTTTTAAATTTGATTTTAAAGTTTTATCCATATATTTTTTTTTCAACAAGTCGGCTGTCTCCCACCGAGGCAGGATGACCCAAAAAGAAAGAAAATCCCTAAAAAGAAAATACTTTCATCATCATTCAACACTTTCACCTCACTCATACATAATCACTGCTTTTGCAGAGGTGCCCAGAACACAACAGTTTAGAAGCATATACATATAAAGATACACAATATATCCCTCCAAACTGCCAATATCCCAAATCCCTCCTTTAAAGTACAGGCATTGTACTTCCCATTTCCAGTACTCAAGTCCGGCTATATAAAAATAACCGATTTCCCTCAATCCCTTCACACTCCAGCAGCTCGTCAGGTCCCAAATACCATTCGCCTCTATTCACTCCTATCTAACATGCTCACTCATGCTTGCTGGAGGTCCAAGCCCCTCACTCACAAAACCTCTTTTACCCCCTCCCTCCAACCTTTTCGAGGATGACATCTACCCTGTACCTTTACCCCGCCTTCCTTTACCTACAGATTTATACACTCTCCATGTCATTCTACCTTGATCCATTCTCTCTAAATGACCAAACCACCTCAACAACCCCTCTTCAGCCCTGTGGCTAATACTTTTATTAACTCCACACCTTCTCCTAATTACCACACTCCGAATTCTGTGCATAATATTTACACCACACATTGCCCTTAGACAGGACATCACCACCTCCAACCGCCTCCTTGCTGAAGCATTTACAACCCAAGCTTCACACCCATATAAGAGTGTTGGTACCACTATACTTTCATACATTTCCTTCTTTGCCTCCATAGATAAGGTTTTTTGTCTTATCATATACCTCAATGCACCACTAACCTTTTTTCCTTCATCAATTCTATGGTTAATCTCATCCTTCATACATCCATCCGCTGACACGTCAACTCCCAAATATCTGAAAACATTCCATACTCCTCTCCAATTTGATATCCAATTTTCTTTATCTAAATCATTTGATACCCTCATCACCTTGCTCTTTTCTATGTTCAGTTTCAACTTTCTACTTTTACACACACTCCCAAACTCGTCCACTAACCTTTGCAACTTTTCTTTAGAATCTCCCATAAGCACAGTTTCATCAGCAAAAAGTAACTGTGTCAATTGGCAAGACAGAATATAGGATTACGGATGAGCAAGGAGGTTTTAGAGTGGATAGGGGATGTGTAGATCAAGTATTTACATTGAAGTGTATATGTGAACAGTATTTAGATAAAGGTAAGAAAGCTTTCATTGCATTTATGGATTTAGAAGGCATATGATAGTGGATAGGGGAGCAATGTGGTAGATGTTGCAAGTGTATGATATAGGTAGTAGGTTGCTAAATGCTGTAAGGAGTTTTTTATGAGGATAGTGAGGCTCAGGTTAGGGTGTGTAGAAGAGAGGGAGACTACTTCTCAGTAAAAGTAGGTCTTAGACAGGGATGTGTAATGTCACCATGGTAGTTTAATATATTTATAGATGGGGTTGTAAAAGAAGTAAATTCTAGGGTGTTCGGGAGAGGGGTGGGATTAAATTATGGGATATCAAATACAAAATGGGAATTGACACAGTTACTTTTTGCTGATGATACTGTGCTTATGGGAGATTCTAAAGAATAGTTGCAAAGGTTAGTGGACGAGTTTGGGAGAGTGTGTAGAGGTAAAATTGAAATTGAACATAGTAAAGAGTAAGGTGATGAGGGTATCAAATGAGTTAGATAAAGAAAATTGGATATCAAATTGGAGAGGAGGAGTATGGAATGTTTTCAGATATTTGGGAGTTGACATGTCAGCGGATGGATTTATGAAGGATGAGGTTAACCTTAGAATTGATGAAGGAAAAAAAGGTGAGTGGTGCATTGAGGCATGTGTGGAGATAAAAAACATTATCTATGGAGGCAAAGAAGGGAATGTATGAAAGTATAGTGGTACCAACACTCTCATATGGGTGTGAAGCTTGAGCTGTAAATGCTGCCGCGAGGAGGCGGTTGGAGGCAGTGGAGATGTCCTGTTTAAGGGCAATGTGTGGTGTAAATATTATGCAGAGAATTTGGAGTGTTGAAATTAGGAGAAGGTGTGGAGTTAATAAAAGTATTTGTCAAAGGGCAGAAGAGGGATTGTTGAGGTGGTTTGGTCATTTAGAGAGAATGGATCAAAGTAGAATGACATGGAGAGCATATAAATCTGTAGGGGAAGGAAGGCGGGGTAGGGGTCGTCCTCGAAAAGGTTGGAGGGAGGGGGTAAAGGAAGTTTTGTGGGCGAGGGGCTTGGGCTTCCAGCAAGCATGCATGAGCATGTTAGTTAGGAGTGAATGGAGACTAATTGTTCTTTGGACCTGACAAGCTGTTGGAGTGTGAGTCGGGTAATATTTAGTGATGGGATGCAGGGAAACCGGTTATTTTATATAGCCAGGCTTGAGTTCTGGAAATGGGAAGTACAATGCCTGCACTTTAAAGGAGGTGTTTGGGATATTCGCAGTTTGGGGGGATGTGTAATAAGATGGTATATATATAATTGGGGCCCTGATATTATGTTCTATGTGGAGTTTATATTATTTCAGGTCACTTTTTATATTGTATCTTTATATATGCCTCTAAGCTGTTGTATCTGGGTGCCTCTGCAAAAACAGTGATTATGTATGAGGTGAAAGTGTTGAATTATGATGAAAGTATTTTCGTTTTGGGAATTTTCTTTCTTTTTGGATCACCCTGCCTAGGTGGGAGACGATTGACTTGTTGAAAAAAAATAAATAGAAGTAGACGATTATGTATTTTAGGTGAAACTTAACAAAATCATAAGCTTTATCAAAATCATTACAGTAGATTAGTGGAGCTTTTTTTTTTTTTTTTTTTTTTTTTTTTTTTTTTTTTTTTTTTTTTTTTTTTTTTTTTTTTTTTTTTTTTTTTTTGGTACTTTCAACATAAACATTTCAATTCTTTCATTATTAAAAGTGGGTTTTTCTCCCCCAGGATTCATCTGTGGTTGATGCACATAGACTGTTAATGACTGGAGTAGATGATGTGTCTATTGGTTGGCAGGCACTCACTTTCTCTAATGCTTTCATCCCACCCTTCATGGCCACAGCTACAATAGCAGGTATAACAATATACAGCATATGTAACAATACTTACTTAAAAAAAAAAGTGAGTTAAACTCAGATGCTGCTGCAACATAACCACTTAGTTGATACACTGATAGTCACCACCACCATAAAATTAATATGTAATCATTTACTCCAACTCCTGATAGTGATTTTTTATGGATAGCAAATATATATGCAAGTGCTTTACCTTTCAGTGGGTATACATTTGATATGTTTTGGGTTTTCCTACTTCTGCAGCCTGGCCCCTGGGCCAGGCTTGTCTAGTGTTTGTCTAGTCATCCAGGCTGTTGCTGCTGGTGGCATCTTTGCCCACATGTCTTCTTGAAGACTTAAACACTTGATATGTGCTGGTGTCATTTCTTTCAGTTTTTACCGAATGGTAGTTTCTGTATGGCAAGAAAAAAAGGTGTCGTTTTAAACACTTATGTAGTTCATGCTGAAAGTGCCATTATTATTAAAAGGTATAATGTGGTAGTATTATATGTAGAAACTTGAAAAGTACAAAAGCAGTGGTTATGGTTTACTTTTTCTCATCAATTATTGCTGCACACAAGGTCAAAAATAATATGTAATGGATACACACAACTAGAACAAGATGGCATGGGTGGAAGCTACACAATAAAAAAAAAAGAGCATGACATCTGAAAACTCTCTCTGAACATAGGAATAACAAAGACGTTGAATGATCTAACCAATGATAGAGAAAGCAGCTTTTATGCAGGAGTTCAAAAGTAAAATGTGACAAAATTAACTCACTTCAGTTGGTTGAACGTTAGTGCCAGGACTAAATAGCTGAAACTACTCCCTCCTCCCTCCTTCCCAAACTCAGATAAATAAAAAAGGAACAGATGTTTTCTACAATGCCAATCTATACACCCCAGAGGCTCATGTCCCCATGAGCACACATACATGTACAGTAAAGCCCATGAAGCTAGAAGGGAGTGACTCTGATTGAAAACAAGTTGAGACATGGGGGGCCAGGAGCTAGGACTCGACCCCTGCAGCCACATATAGGTGAGTACATGCATGCACACACTCACAAATAACAGGGTTGCAGATGTGGCAACTTGACAGAGGCTGGGGCTGCCCCTATACTGAACAACGAAAGTTCATTTTCAGAGTGAATACAAAGGCAGGCTTTACATAATTGAGTTTATCATGTAAAGTTAATACAGTGAAGTGTAAAATAAAATGTGCACATCAGTTCTCTAGCTTTATTAATAGTTAAAAATGGAATAGCAGGTTCCATATATATGGTTTTTCTAATTGTATATAGGCAGAGAGATATCTAACAAACAATCATTCTGAGTATTGTTGAGATGCTATACACCTTGTTTTTATAAAGCCTAGGCATTTTTACTTGTTTTTTCCAATGTGTGGTAGTTTTTGATAGTTATTGTTCATTAGTACTATATTAGCATACACAAGAACAACTTTTATATAAGGAAGTAAAAAAATATGAGAAATATCTTTCACTTCAGGTCAACATGTAACTACCTTTGACAGTAAACACTATGAGTTCCTTGGCTCATGTTCATACCTGCTAACTAAGGACTTTGTGACTGGTGATTTTGAGGTGGTTGGTGTGTACAAGGCCAAAGATGGTGCTTCAAATTTGGAATCCATTGTTGTTCATGGCCATCACATAGATGTCACGTTGCACGTAGATGGCAGTGTCGAGACCAATCAAGTTGGGGCAGAGGTGAAGTTTTTCCACTTTATTTTGTATAAGTACCATTATTATTTTCATTGTTGAAAGTTTGTTTAGATTGATATTATACATTATTCTTTTACCAAAAATTATATTTTTTTATTGTTTCAGGCTCAAAGAGAAGATACATATACTCTTGTAATATTTAATGCATTAACCCTTAAATGGTCCAAACGTATATATACGTTTTTTCAACATCTGAAAGTATGTAAAAATGTGTAGATCTTCTTTTTTGTTTTACATTTGAAAACGTTTAAAAAAAACTTTTATCTACTTTTTTTTTTTTTATATTTGAAAATATGTAAAAAAAAGTAGATCTACTTTTGTAGCACTACGAATTTGAATGTCGATCTGTTTGGACCGTTTAAGGGTTAATAACAAAAAAAGACACAATACCATGACTGGAACGATACACAAATAACCCGCACATAGAAGAGAGGAGCTTACCCGTCCTTCTCTACTTCTCGTTTGTGTGAATTTGTAAATGGTCCAAGCCGGACCGAAACGTCGTCGTAAGCTCCTCTCTTCTATGTGCGGGTTATTTGTTTATTTAATGCTTTTTTTTTTTTTTTTTTCAACAAGTCAGCCGTCTCCCACCGAGGTAGGGTAACCCAAAAAAGAAAGAAAATCCCCAAAAAGAAAATGCTTTCATCATCATTCAACACTTTCACCACACTCACACATTATCATTAGCATTTATATCAATATACATTTAGTGTGCTCATACCTACACTCTTGAAAACTAGCAGATCATCAGGTGAGCCAAGATATCCAGTGTTCCAAATTATTTATTGCATATGCTATTCCAAAATCATATTCATTGTATTATCTATTTTTTTTTTTTTTTTTTTTTTTTTTTAAAAAAGTTGGTCGTCTCCCACCGAGGCAGGGTGACCCAAAAAAGAAAGAAAATCCCCAAAAAGAAAATACTTTCATCATCATTCAACACTTTCACCACACTCACACATTATCACTGCTTTTGCAGAGGTGCTCAGAATACAACAGTTTAGAAGCATATACGTATAAAGATACACAACTTATCCCTCCAAACTGCCAATATCCCAAACCCCTCCTTTAAAGTGCAGGCTTTGTACTTCCCATTTCCAGGACTCAAGTCCGACTATAAGAAAATAACCGGTTTCCCTGAATCCCTTCACTAAATATTACCCTGCTCACACTCCAACAGATCGTCAGGTCCCAAGTATCATTCGTCTCCATTCACTCCTATCTAACACGCTCATGCACGCTTGCTGGAAGTCCAAGCCCCTCGCCCACAAAACCTCCTTTACCCCCTCTTTCCAACCCTTTCGAGGACGACCCCTACCCCTCTTTCCTTCCCCTATAGATTTATATGCTTTCCATGTCATTCTACTTTGATCCATTCTCTCTAAATGACCAAACCACCTCAACAACCCCTCTTCTGCCCTCTGACTAATGCTTTTATTAACTCCACACCTCCTAATTTCCACACTCCGAATTTTCTGCATAATATTTACACCACACATTGCCCTTAGACAGGACATCTCCACTGCCTCCAACCGTCTCCTCGCTGCTGCATTTACCACCCAAGCTTCACATCCATATAAGAGTGTTGGTACTACTATACTTTCATACATTCCCTTCTTTGCCTCCATAGATAACATTTTTTGACTCCACATATACCTCAATGCACCACTCACCTTTTTTCCCTCATCAATTCTATGATTAACCTCATCCATCATAAATCCATCCGCCGACACGTCAACTCCCAAGTATCTGAAAACATTCACTTCTTCCATACTCCTCCTCCCCAATTTGATATCCAATTTTTCTTTATCTAAATCATTTGATACCCTCATCACCTTACTCTTTTCTATGTTCACTTTCAACTTTCTACCTTTACACACATTTTTTTCTTTATCTTGTATAAAATATAATTGCAATACTTGATAAAACTACAGTAATAAATTTTCTGATATTAATAGTTTCATTGTTCATAATACCAAATGATAGATAATGATTTAGTCATTCTTATAATACTGATCATGAGAGATATAATGTTAAATTTTCTTCTGAGAAAAACTTAACGTACAGGAGGGTCCCTTTCGCACAGCTTTTAAGGTTCACGACCCCAAACAGTAAGTGAAAATTGCTGGCAGGTGGAAAAGAGCAGTTTTTCATTACCAAATGCATCTATAAGATGTTTATACTATTATAATTAAGTGTTCAATATAGCTAGGCTAAAAAGGAAAGATCTTTCTTCTTTCAACAAACCGGCCATATCCCAGTGAAGAAGGGTGGCCCAAAAACAAAAACAAAATTTTCTCTTTTAAACTCTAGTAGTGCATACAGGAGAAGGGGGTTACTAGCCCCTTGCTCCCGGCATTTTAGTTGCTTCTTACGACATGCATGGCTTAAAGAGGAAGAATTTTTTTCCACTTCCCCATGAAGAAAAAGAAAAGATAAAAAAGTAAAATAAATATACAGTACATAAAATACTTACCTTAAAATAAGGTGCCAGTCATCCTTCCCTTATGCAACTGCTGCACAAAAGCTGAACATAATGAACAGTGCTCAATTGAAAGCCAACAAAAACATGGAACACTGAAAAAAAGGGAACTGTATACACGTGGGCCCTCCCATATTCTAGAAACAGAACATAGTATTCTAAGTTGTTCATTCAATTCTCATACTACCATAAACTTCATGTGCTAATCCTGCCTTTTCTGCAACATATTATACTGCATGCAGTATTCTCAAATACTCTTTACTCATATCGTATATAATTTAACAATGAAGAACGAGCAGTTGATTATTGTAAAGGTAATGTCAAATCCTTTCAATAGTTGTCGTGAAAGAAGTGCATGTACATCGCAGTTCCAGTGACTTTTCAGATTGCAGCATCCCAACCCCTCCTTCAGAGTACGAGCACAGTAATTCCCACCTCTAGGCCTCAAGTCCAGCTAACTGGTTTCCTTGAATCCCTTAATAAATGTTACTCTCCTCTAACTTCAACAGCACATCAAACCATAAAAATCAATTGTCTCCATTCATTCTGATATAACACGTTTGCAGAAGCTTGCTGGATGCTCAAGCCCCTAGCAATAAAAATTATGTATACTCCATCCCTGTATGGTTGTATCAAGTTTTAGTCGGTTTTCTATAAAGTTATAGTGTATACAAAAACCTAAATCACTCCTTGAACATTCTCATACTACACTGTGCTTTCCCTTATGTTCTGTATTCTTTTTTCATCAAGTATATCCCTGTCACATCCCTTGCTCCAGTAACTCTTGTCTATTATCTATGAAGACTCCCTCATAAATTAGAAACCTCCTTTGCTGTCCTGTTTTAAGGTTAATTAGCTTTAAAATAATGAATCCCCTATTCTCTTTCTCAGATCAAATCTTATTAATTTCCCCTTCTCTAATCCCATCCAATTTCCCAGGCACTGTGTTATCCCTCACAAGTTTATTGCTTCTCCATGAATATAATACAGTAATAACAATAGTGTAATTCATTTATTACCACAGTGTGTGTACTCTGATGAAACTTATAATGAAAAGCATTAATTTATTGGACACTGTATGAGCACTGTATCATGCAGACTGTTCCTCCATAGATCGACCTATTGCAGTGTGTCACATTTGTATGAATAGTGATGCATGAATCTATCCCTTTGTTTATTAGAATTATCATTTTATAAAAACATTATACATTATTGACTCTGGCACTGTTTGATTGCTATGACAAAAATACCACAAAAATAATTATTGTAAAAGGACATTAAACCACATAATGATGAAAATTATCGGTATATTTTATTAGGTTTATATGGAAGATGGATATTCTGCACTGAAGATGTCAGACTTACTTGTGACTTGCAGCAAAATATCACAAGGTTGTTCAATCACAGTTACTGGGAAATACTTCAACAGGTTAGTTCAAGAAAAATAAATTGTTTCTAATAATTATCAGACTTTTTTTAAATCTTATAATGGGTGTAAGAGAAACTTGCTTTATAAATGATAGAGGGAATATTTTGAGAAACTGTTAAATGTTGATGAAGATAGGGAAGCTGTGATTTCATGCACTGGGCAGGGAGGTATAGCATCTTGTAGAAGTGAGGAAGAGCCAGATGTGAGTGTGGAAGTGGAGCTTGAGGCATCTGGGATTGATGGAATCAAAACAGAAATATTAAAATCAGTTGAGGACATAGTTTTGGAATGATTGGGGCTTTTATTTAAAAAATGTATGAAAGAGGGGCACCTACCTAGGAATTGGCAGAGAGCATTTATAGCTCCTTTATATAAGGCAAAGGGGACAAAAGAGTAAGTGTAAAAATTATAGGGGAATAAGCTTGTTAAGTATATTTGGTAAGGTGTATGGTAGAGTTATTATTGAAAAAATTAAGAGCAAGATAGAGAACAAGATTACAGACAAACAAGGAGGCTTTAGGAAGGATAGGGGGTGTATAGACCAAGTGTTTACAGTGGAGCATATAGGTGAACAGTATTTAGATATGGGTAAAGAGATTTTTGTTGTATTTATGGATTTGGAAAAGGCATATGATAAGCATGGGTGGTGAAAGTTGTAAATCAAGGAGAAGGCTTCCGAAGCAGTGGAAATGTCTTGTCTGAGGGCAGTGGGCAGTGTGAATATTATTTATTTATTTATTTATTTATTTATTTATTTTATGTCTTTGCAAACAGTACATTGAGATTTTGTATTTACAATAGTGGGTTACAATGCAAAGAGAGCCTCTTTTATGCCTAGGCATTATGGGCCAACTTAACATTATTGGCTTACAGTCTACTTAAACTAAGGAGTATATCATAGTTGTACAGTAGGATAGTAGTTATTTCATAGTTGTACAGTAGAATGTTAATTATAAATGAATAAAAAATTTGTATAATACAAAGATATATTTATATTCGAAAATGCTTTTTGTGAAAACAATGATTCAATTATATTCATGTCCATAGCTTAGAGATTAGGAGGTGTAGGGTTCCTAAAAGTATTATCCAGAGGGCAAAGGAGGAGTTGTTAAGGTGGTTTGGACATTTGGAAAGGATGGAACAAAATAGTGACTTGGAGGGTATATAAATCTGTAGTGGAAGAAAAAGGGGTAGGAGTCATCTTAGGAAAGGTTGGAGGAAGGGGGTAATGGAGGTTTTGTGTGCAAGAGGCTTAGACTTCCAGCAAGCATATGTGAGTGCGTTAGATAGGAGTGAGTAGGGGTAAATAAATGGCTTTTATGACTTGACGTGCTGTTGAAGTGTGAGCAATGTAACATTTATGAAGGGATTCAGGGAAATCGGTTTGCCAGCCTTGAGTCCTGGAGGTGGGAAGTACAATTCCTGCACTTTGAAGGAGGGGTGTTGATATGTTGCAGTTTTATAAATGTAGTGTAGGCGTGCCTCTGGCAAAACAGTGATGGAGTGAATGATGATGAAAGCGGTTCCTCTTTTTCAGGTCACCTGCCTTGGTGGGAAACAGCTGATGTGTTGATAAATAAAAATAAAACATTTTACCAAGAGAATTTTTTTTACCATACCAGCTGTCTCCCACCGAGACAGGATGACCCGAAAAAGAAGAAACACTTCTTTTTTACATTTATTAGTTTATACAGAAGGGGTTACTAACCCCTTGCTCCCAGCATTTTAGTCACCTCTTATGACATGGGTGAGAAATAAAGTAACTAATTTTTTGAAAAAAATAATCAAATTTCTTTCATAGTTTCCAGTTTCAAAAGTGAAAATAAAATAAAAATGTGATATAATATCATATACCATATGTGTTGGGAAGTTGTGTGGGATTAATGTAGGGCAGTGTTCAAGAAATATGAGAATTCCTTTAACCCTTTCAGGGTCCCCAGGCCCTCTCCCAGACTTGTTCTCAAGGTCGCCCAAATTTAAAAAAAAATAAAAATTATTTTTTCTTATGATAAGGTAGAGAATCTTTAACCAATCATAATGGCACCAAAAGTATGAAATTTGATGGAAAACTTACAGAATTATGCTCTCGCGAAGTTAGCAGTCTCGACGATGTTTACGCATCAGCGATTTTGCCCACTTTGAGCCCTATTGTCGGCCAATTCCAGTGTACTAGTCAACAAAAATCATAACTATTTCGCTAGAACTCTATTTTTTCTATCGAATGAGTACAAGAAACCACCCATTTACCAATTTCAACTATCCAATACAGTGGTCAGAATTTAGCAATTTTGCCAATTTCACACAAATTTCAAAAGATGCCAATTTCCAAATAGGGTCCAGAATAAACAAGAAAGACATTCCTGGCACTAAAATAACATTTCCTCAGTTCATTAGTCACGTCCCCATGCCCCTCTTACATTCTTTTGCTTTCCACTTTGAATTTTTATTCTCACAAAAAATAGAAGATTTACTGTTATGCAGACTACTGCATTAGTGTAGAAATGGTATAAATAATATCGGCGCACTTGTGAAAGAATATTAGACTCACCAGTTGATGTGTATTGGACGCTTAGCATGATTTGTTTACTTTTGAACTTTGGTAAAAATCGAACATGTCTGTTACTTTGAGCTCAATTTCAAGGTACTTTTCATTGTAAAACCAGTCAAAATCATCTCAATTTTTGTAACATGTCTTCCATTCTATAAAATGAGACCAGGAAAACTAGAATACAACAATAAATACCATACGAAAATACAGTGCAAAGTCGCTGTTTTAATCCAAAAACACGGTCGAAGTTTTTTTTTTTCTCATTACACACTGTGTGCTGCAGGATTTTTTTTTATACTGTGCACATTGACCACATAGACCCATTCTTTCATATGTAGGCCTACTAGCTTTCTCTCACTAGATTTGAGGGCGCTAGAATTTAGGCGTACTAGTACGTCAAAAACCCTGGTGCATAAGCCGCACTAGTATGTCCAAAACCCTGAAAGGGTTAATTCTGTACGTACAGTGCATGTACTGTGGTACCTTGACTTATGAGTTTGATTCATTCCGTGACCGAGCTCGTAACTCAATTTGCTCGTATAACAAACCAATTTTACTTATTGAAAATTAATTGAAATGCCATTAATTTATTTCAGCCCCCCCCCCTAAAAAAAAAACAGTTTTATTATTACAGGTTTTTAAATAAGAACATTTTTTTATAAATAAAAAACGATTTTTGCCTTTTTTACCAGGTCCCAGCAATATTTTAGAAATACTGGAGTATACGTATATGAAACTCCTTGAAGCATGGTGTAAGATGAGTGTCACTCCACTGCTGGCAGTGCAGCAGTGGAGTGACATTTGATGATAATGCACTGCCTTGGCTTTATGTATTTTTCACTGTTACACATAAACATGTCTATCTGTTTCTGTCTGTCTAGCTCTATGTTTATCTCTGTCTCTGCTTATCTGTCAAATCAAATCAAATCAAATCAAATCAAGTTTATTCTCTATAAGGATTACAATGCTGAGTTTACAGAATTTGGATATTGTGTGGTTTACATGTTTTAAAATACTAATTACAGAGGGGGCCACTAGAACACCTAGCATGGCTAGGCATTTCGGGCAGACTTAGATTAATTCTCAACTTTAAAATATTACAAATTATGAGGTAAGTTGGTATTATGGTTAAGTGACTAAATACTAGTTTGTGAGTTTAGCAATGTGAATGCTTTTGTTTTTGCACAATATATAGTTTCAGTATTGGAGTATCACAGGCCAACTTATGACTAGTTAGGATTCATTATTTTAAGATTAAGATTGATATTTCTTTGTTTATGGTCAAATGGGTGAGTGAGTGTAAGTGTGAACCACCAGGTGGTATTCATGTAATTAGTTGACGGGGTGTATCAGGGAGATAAGATGTTTTCTACTGGTAGTTTTGAAGGTGATGAATGTGTCTGCAGTTCTAGAGTTTTCAGGGAGGGTGTTCCAGACTTTAGGGCCTTTGACATACATTGAATTTTTGCAAAGGTTTAGTCGGACACAGGGAATGTCATAGAGATGTTTGTGTCTGGTGTTATGCCTGTGGGTTCTGTCACAACTATCAAGAAAGCATTTTAGGTCAAGGTTAATATTGGAATTTAAGGTCCTGTAGATGTAGATTGCACAGTAGTAAGTGTGGATGTACTGAACAGGGAGTAAGTTTAGATCTATGAAGAGTGGGGGGGGGGGGGGGGGTTGCCAGGGATGGGATTTAGTGATTATTCTTACTGCGGCTTTTTGTTGGGTTATTATTGGCTTTAGGTGTGTTGCTGCAGTTGATCCCCAAGCACAAATAGCATAGGTGAGGTATGGATAAATAAGTGAGTGGTATAGTGTAAGAAGGGCATTTTGCGGCATGTAGTATCGTATCTTGGAGAGGATCCCAACCGTTTTGGATACTTTTTTGGTTATGTGTTTTATATGGGTGCTGAAATTCAGGTTGTTTTTGAGGTATAGGCCTAGGAATTTGCCCTCATTATGTCTGGCAATTAGAGTGTTGTCGATCTTAATATTAATTTGCGCATCTCCTGCTCTGCTACCAAACATAATGTAGTAGGTTTTGTCAGTGTTAAGCGTAAGTTTATTGGCTGTCATCCATTTTATATTTTGAGCAGCTCCTCGTTAACAATGGTGTTGAGGGTGGCAAGATTAGGGTGAGAGATGACATAAGTCATGTCGTCAGCAAAGAGAATGGGGTTCAGGTGTTGGGATACGCTTGGAAGATCATTTATGTATATGAGGAAGAGCAGGGGACCAAGGAACTCCAGTATCAAGTGGCCGTGTTGATGAAGCTGTGTCTTTAATGGTGACATACTGATACCTATTAGTAAGGTAGGATTTGAAATATGCAAGTGCATGGCCTCTTATACCATAATGGTCAAGTTTGTGGAGTAGTATGCCATGGTCTACTGTGTCAAAAGCTTTTCTTAGGTCAATAAAAATTCCTAGTGGATATTCCTTATTTTCCAATGCTGTGTAAAGCAGATCTAGCATTTTAATAATTGCATCATTAGTGCTTTTATTTTTCCTGAATCCAAATTGGCAGGGGTTGAGTATGTTTTGTGCTGTTATAAATGAATATAGTCTCCTGTGCACAAGTTTCTCAAAGATTTTGGATAGCAATGGTAAGTTTGATATTGACCTATAGTTGTTTATGTATTTATGTATTGGTGTAACCCTTGCTGTCTTGAGTAGTTTCGGGAAGGTGCTAGTTTCTAGTGACTTGTTAAAAAGTAATGAAATAGCATGCGAAAGGACATGTGCTGCTCGCTTGTACAATAATGGTGAGACATGAGACAGATTCCCTGAGTTATTTTTAAGTGACTTTATAATCTCTGTGACTTCCGTGGGCTCAGTTGTACAAGATAGATGGAATTTGGGAAATTCCTATCTAGGTAGTCCCCGGCATGGGCATTGGTACGTGGGATTTTATTGGCGAGATTAGATCCTATGGTTGAGAAGAAGTCGTTTATCTTGTTAGCTGTGTCAGTAGGATGCAGTGGTGTTTCATTAGGTTTAGTTAGGACAATATTCTTGTTTTTTTTCAGTTTGTGGGTCCCTAGGTTTTTTTCAGTTTGTGGGTCCCTAGAATCTGGGAGTGTGTTTTCCAGGTCTTTTTTATATTTCCTCTTGTGTCAGTGAATCTGCTGGAGTAGTATAGTTGTTTGGCTTTCTTTATTACTTTGGTGAGAACTGATGAATAGTGTTTAAGAATATCTTTGTGTATTAAGCCCTGTCAATATTGCTTTTCATATTGGTGTTTCTTATCAATGGATTTCAGAATGGTGCTGGTTAGCCATGGGCAACCATGCCGTTTATTCGTGATCTGTTTTGTTTTTATAGGACAATGTTTGTTGTATAGTCTAAGTAATGTGTTTCTGTTTTCCTGTCTCTCTACTTGTCTCTCTGTCTCAGAGAAGGAGCCACTTGTGAACCAACAGGTACATTACACACAATGCAGAGTCCTCATGTCCGATTCCTGAACAAGTGAAAATGTATATTACTTGCCAGTCATGCTTATTATGCTTTTTATCTGCAAGCATAGTATTGCACTTTGTCTGGATTTTTTGGGTTATCCTAGGTAATTCACACTATGTATAACTATTTACATGTACCTGTGAGATAGAGACAGAGACAGACAGAGACAGAGATAGACAGAGACAGACAGAGACAGAGATAAATAGACAGAAACATAGATACAGATAGAGACAGCCAAAGCAAGTCAGCCAGCCAGCTGGCCACCCAACCAGCCAGCCTGCCGAACATGTAATACAAATGTTCTAGAATTGTTTCTCTTTACTTAGGGCATACATTATAGAACATTCTGGCAGGATGACATTACCAGTGATATCAAAACTGAAACAATGTTACACATCAGTTATTATCGAGGCTTTTGATATTTCCTCGGTATCTCCTGCGAGTGCCAGCATATCTGAAGTTCGCTTGTAACCCGGATTTTGGATCGCAACTCAAAAGCAAAAAATCAACCGAGCAACAGCTCATAACTCGGAAAACTCGAAAGTTGGAGCACTCATAAGTCAAGGTACCACTGTTTTTCTAATATGACTGTGTTGCTTTTGATCAGGTTGGCTGGCCTCCTAGGTAACTACAACTATGAACCATCTGATGATTCTCATGGTCCCAGTGGAGAAAAAGCTTACAATGTTGCTGATCTGGCTAGGATGTGGGCAGTTTCTCCAAATCCTTGTTATCAGGTGGGTATGGACATACTGTAAAAATGGCCACAAACATAAGTGCAACGAAAAATAGCACAGACAGACAAGCTTTTCTTGCAACATTTCTCTAGGGGTGAACTTTATGAAGCTTGTCTTGTTTGCAAATGAAGCTTCATCATTGTGTGGTGTTTTTCTTTACATCAGGATGGTAAGAAAGAAATATAAACAGAAGAGCAATCACTATCTTGGCCACATAAAGTAAGTATAGTACCACCCATAACTGTGAAACAAGATGTCTAGATATTTTCTCCCAAATTATTATTATAATCAAAAAGAAGCGCTAAGCCACAAGGGCTATACAGCTTTTCTCCCAAAAATCTTCAGGTTGTAGTTTAATCATTATTCTTTCCCGTACTGTACAGTACCATGTTAACTGACATTACTGCATTTAGTTTCTAGTCAGAAGCAGGCCTTAAGTGGGGATAAGTAAAACACATGTATATCAGTTAAGTATCTTTAGTGTTGAAATTTTTTTACTGCTCAGCAGGCTTCTTCAGTCAAATACAGAGATGATTTAAATTTGGGAAATAGCAGAAGCAGTGGAGAGGTAAATATGAGGTGAACACTTACTAAGACTGAGGGATTAACTGTTTCATAATTACTGCTACTACTACCACTGCTTTCTTTTTCCTTCTTTCTGAAATGGCCATGTTCAAAACATGGATTTTTATTGCTACCTGTAAATATAGGTGATCTACCTACCTGGAGGTCATTCTGAAAGTCAGTGCCCCACGGCCCTGTCCTTGACCAGGCCTCCAGGTGGATCAGAGCCTGATCATTCAGGCTATTACTGCTGGCTGCACACAATCCAACATACGAACTACAGTCAACTTTGAAAACAAAACATTGGAGCAAGAAAAATATTTTGGTTGTTTCCATTATAAAAAAAAATATACTGTATTATCAAGTCATGCTCACTCCATAGCTGTATGATTATTCTTATTATAATCATAACTAAGCACTAAACCCAATAGGGTCATACAGTACTGCATGGTTGTATAAGAATATGCATTCAAAAGCACATGTTACTTCAATCTTAAAATCAGAGACATTTCCTTCTATCAGTGCAAAACATGCTGCTGGCACCTCAGTTTTAAAATAAATCAGACAAAATGGAGAGAGCCTTCACAGGTCATAGGCTTCCTGTGCCATTGAAGCCACTGGAAATAGTAGTCATCAGGTAAATACATTAACATATATGTATTTCATGTTTGCTCTCTCTTATTATAATTTTTCCTTGTTATATGGGGTTCTGTTGTTTAGGAGCTCGATTTCTTTTTAAGTCTGACAACTTCTGAAGTAGCACTAGAAAATGGTACTTAAAGTTTGTAACTGTGACCATAATTTTTAAAAGGGTGGACCTGTAAGCCAGCGGAAAGCCTCGGTCAGATGACCAAAAGCTCCAGCGGTGGGTCATCATCTGACTAAGACCCGCGTTGGGAAATACTTGTCCTGTTTCCTAACGAACCTTACCTAAGCACTAGAAACATTTGTTAAAGAATTCATTATGTTGGTGTACCATAATACAAGAAAACAAGCCCCACTTACAATACCTGCAATGTCAAATAAGGATAATTTAGGATGAAAGAAATAATATTAATTGAAATGGAAATGTAGATGTAAGGACAATGTTGCAGGCCAAAGATAACAGCATTGGGAGAATAGGTAACCTTTGTATGTACCCCACTCCATTCCCATGATAGTTGACATTCAAGGTAGTAAGCTGAATTATTAAGCAATTATTGAAGTCATAAGTGCAAGAATCATTTTTTTTTTTTATGTATGGTACAGTACATTCATCCCTCAAAATCATAATTGCTCTTCAGTGAAAAGGTAAATTTAACAGAAAATAAAACAGAGTGGAAAGAATTTCTATATTTTAGCTTCAATCAGAGACCCTCTTTAGCAGAAAATCTCTAATTATTGCTGAAATACACAGATCATTTTCACACTTTTCTTTTCCATCCATGTGGAATTTGCCTTTTCATTCATGCTTAAAGCTTAATAATTCATTGTGGGGGGATAAATAATTTGAATTATAATGGTTGTAATATTTTTTTTTTATAATTTTCAGGCAAACCAGGCAAGACAGCTGCATGACATAAGTGATGCTGAAAATTTGCCTAAGTGTTTTGACCTGTTTCTCAAAAGCAATAGTCAACTAAGTGGCTGCTTCCATGCAGTAGATCCACGACCTTACTTCATGCATTGTGTGAATGGGCAAAGTCACCCTGCATTCACTGATGAAGCCCTAAATTCTCCATGTAATGCTGTGTCTTCTTATAGGACTCAATGTTGGACTCAAGGAATTCACTTGCCGAAACTAGAGATCTGTCTTCCTAGTAAGTATAGCAGTTACAATTCTCTGTACCGAGTCATTTATTGACATGTTTCATATCTTTTCAACCAGTGTTCCTTTATTGTGTTTACATATTTCAAGACGGTTTTAAGTTGTAGGGGCTTGAGCATCTACTAAGCATGCATGAGTTTGTAAGATCAGATCAGAGTGGAGTGGAGACAAGTGATTTTAGGGATTTGTGGGGCTTTTAGCTTGTGATCAATGTAACATTTATGAAAGAACTTAGGGAAACTTGTTATCATACCTGAGTCTTTAAGGTGGAAAGTACAATGCCTGCACTTTGAAGGAAGGGTGGGGATCTTACATTTTGGAGAAGCGTTTGAACTATATTTGTACACTTCTGACAAGACAGCTATTGAATGAATGAGGGTTAATGTTTTTTTTATTATTATTATTGGAGGGTCACCCTACTTTGGTTGATGATGACCATTGTGGTTAAAATAAGTTTCAATGTAGTAATAGAAATTCATTAAATTTATACATTAATTTATGTGTAAATCTAGGGTAGATGAAAGAAGGTACTGTATAGGGATTATCAGGGAAAGGGCTGAAGGAGGTGGGGAATGAGGTTTTGAGTGATAGGGACTTGAATATATGGCAGGCATGTGTGAGCAAGTTGGAACAGATTGACTGGAGGCAGATTATTTTTTAAATTCAACATACTGTTGGAATGTTAGCAGAGTAACATTTGTAAAGGAATTCAGCAAAACTGACTAGTTGGACTTGTGTCCTGGAGGTGGGAAGCATTGTGCATGCACTCTGAAAGATGGGTTGGAATGTTGCTGTTCAGAGTGTCTTGTAAAGCATGATGTTTGTACATGTCTGGCTAGACATTTATTGAATGAATGATAGTGAATGTATTTCCTTCTTTGGGTTACTCCACCTTAATGGGAAACAGCTTCTGTGATAAAAAAAAAATTATATAAAAAGTAAGTTTTTAAGGTTTTGCTCATTTTTTTTATTTTATGTCATGAGCTGAAAAATAGACACAAATGTAGTTACATGGGTACTTTAGTGACATTCTTTTACCCGTTGAGAGACAGTATCAAATCACAAGCAGATAAACATGGGAGGAAAGGGTGGGTGTATAGTTTCTGCAGTTTAGCACAACTTCTGGCCAGAACATTTCTGGGATAGTTAGGAATGAATATTACATAGCACCCATTTCACTTACCCTTTTTATATGACTGCGAAGCATGGGTTGTGAATGTTGCAGCGAGGAAGAGGCTGGAGGCAATGGAGATGTCGTGTCTAAGGGCAATGTGTAGTGTAAATGTTAAGCAGAGAATTTGTAGTGTGGAAATTAGGAGGAGGTATGGAGTTATTAAAAGTATTATTCAGAGGTCTAAGGTGGTTTGGTTATTTAGAGAGAATAAAGCAAAATAAGATGACTTGGAGGGTGTATAAATCTGTAGTGGAAGGAAGGCAGGGTGAGTGGAGATGAATGGTTTATGGGACTTAATGAGCTGTTGGAGTGTGAGCAGGGTAATATTTTGTGAAGGGATTCAGGGAAAAAAGTTGGCCAGACTTGAGTCCTGGAGGTGGGAAGTACAATTCCTGCACTTCAAAGGAGGGATTTTGGATATTGGCTGTTAAGAGTGAAAACTAAATTGTCATATTTGCATGCCTCTGGCAAAACAATGATAGTGGGAATGTTGGTGAAAGTGTTTCATTTTTGGGTCACCCTACCTCAGTGGGAGATGGCTAGCATGTTAAAAAAAATAATATATACATACATATTCTGTTTATATAGTTGAGAGGTCCTTAGGGTAGAGCCCTGGAGAGGATTCTTTACAAATAGGTAACAGGAAGGGGTAAAAACAAGATTATCAGAGTATGTACTATGTTACTTCGAAAGTACTATATGTATACTACATTTTTTTTTGTAACGCAACAGCTGTCACCCACCAAGGCAGGATGACTCAAAACAGAAAGAAACACTTTCATCATCATTCACACATAATCACTGTCTTTGCAGAGGCTCTCAGATATGACAGTTCAGATGAAGTCCAGCCAACTGATTTCCCTGAATCCCTTCAGAAAATATTACCTCCTCACACTCCCACAGCTCATCAAGTCCCAGAAACCATTTGTCTCCATTCACTCCTATAACATGCTCACACATGCCTGCTGTATGTCAGCAGGCATGTGTGAGCATGTACTGTATAAATATATTAAAAAAAATTAAGGGGTGGCCCAATAAGACAGTGAAAGGCCTCAATCAGATGACTTTAAGCTCCACTGGCAGTTCATCAAAGGACTAAGATCCGTATCAAGAAATATTTGTCCTGCTTACTAACAAAGCTTACCTAACATATCCGAACTGTATATATGTTGACTATTGTTTAGGTGTTGGGTTAATGCTCACTAAAAACTGTAACCCATGTATCATGGAGAAGAGAGAATGTTAATATAATCCTTATGTTAAAATTATATATGATATTGCAGAAACCAGAGCCATGTGTAACATCTCGGGTGAAAGTGTAGCAAGTGGTTGGTCGCACATATATCAGAGAGAAACTCAGGGTTCTGCAGATATTGCTCTTATAGTGGAGCAATCCAGTTGCATTATGGAAAAAGATGTCCGAAAATTATTTAAATCTCTTACTGATCAGCTGAAGAAGAAAAGAATCAGTAAGTACTGTAAAATATATTTTTTTATAATTTATTGTTAAATTAATGTTTATTTTAAGAAACATAATAAGTAAGTATCCTTACATAGACAAAATACCTTATATATGTTCACCACTTTTTGTTCCTGTTTGATATCTTTGTCTCCTAACTTTAATTTGAAGCTTTTTACATTTGGGTAACTACATCCATCAAGATATTACATTGTAACCAGGCAATAAAGCCTCCTGCTGAATGATTTTAGAGATACTGAAGCAACAACTGTTATTTTTTTTTAATACACTGGCTGTCTCCCAACAAAGTAGGGTGACCCAGAAAAAGAAGAAACACTGTCACCATCACTCACTCTTTCACTATCTTGCCAGAGGTGTGCCAGTACCACAATTCAGATTCCCCTCCACACTGCAAATATCCCCACCCCTCATTCAGAGTTCAGGCACTGTACTTCCATAAATCCCTTCATAAATGTTACCAGCACATACTCCAACAGTATGTCAAGTTAGAAAAACCACTTGCCTCCACTAACTAATATCTAACATGCTTTCACACACCTACTAGGTGTCCAAGCCCCTTGCATACAAAGCCTCCTTTACCCATCTCCCTCCAACCTTTCCTAGAGCGACCCCTACCCTGCCTTTCCTCCACTACATGTTTATACACCCTCCAGGTCAACTATTATATGGAATTAAATCAAATTCGATGCACAAATTCCCTAACCTCAGCAGATATCTACAGTGATTTTGTCTTTATTTTTTTGGCCAAGAAAGTGTTTTAGTATTGGCAATTTATTGACATGTTTTGATTCTTATGGTACTAATTATTAGTATTATCCCATAAGCATGGTTAGAGAATATTATGTGGACATCCCAAGTCTATTACTCTTCTACATGAGTAGAATCAAATTGGCTTTAAACTGGAAAAATTCAGATTCAGGAAGGATATAGGAAAGCACTAGTTTGGTAATAGAGTTGTGGATGAGTGAAACAAATTCCCGAGTACCATCATAGAAGCTAAGACGTTGTGTAGTTTTAAAAATAGGTTAGATAAATACATAAGTGGGTGTGAAATGGACCTGACTAGCTTGCGCTACTAGGTCGGATGCCGTGCTCCTCCCTTAAGTGACGTGTCTGACCTCACTAGGTCAAGGCATTGGCTTAAGCCGGTGGGGGAATTGGACCTGCCTCGCATAGGCCAGTAGGCCTGTTGCAGTGTTCCTTCTCTCTTATGTTCCTATGTTCTAATGGAAATAATTTCAGTGAATTTGGTAAAGATCAGATTTTCTTGTTATTGATCTATAGTGTCAGTAATAGGACTTCTGATAACTAGTTTTTATCACTCTGTTTTGAATCCTGCAATGCATGATTTGAATTGTTTTATCTTTTTCTTTCTGTTGTCTTTTATATGTTCTTAAATGATTTTGTTTTCTTATATTGTTTCTTAAATATTAATTACTTCCTGCTTCACTCCTAATTTATCAAAA
The DNA here is from genome assembly GCF_038502225.1 of Cherax quadricarinatus. Classification (NCBI taxonomy): domain Eukaryota; kingdom Metazoa; phylum Arthropoda; class Malacostraca; order Decapoda; family Parastacidae; genus Cherax; species Cherax quadricarinatus. The sequence continues at coordinate 10,009,211 of NC_091359.1, read as the reverse complement.
CTAACATAGTTAGCTCATATATTTGATGTAATAAACATCATATTTAAAGCTTCAAAAACACTAATGGCTATATTGTAGGGTCTTTATAAAAAGCAAATGATGTTAATATAATTTTTGTTAGGAAACCACCTGGAATATATTATGCTTTTTTCCTGCCAGATAGCTACCTATTCTAGCCCTGTAATGGTCTTTAACATAATAAATAAAACTTTGACTTTGACTAATTTACCTCCACTCACCCATTATTATTCTAGTATTGTTGTTGTTTTAGTAAGACTCATACTGGATCATCTATACCTGCCAGTCAAATGTGAATTTTGATAAACTGCTTAAAATTATGGAATAATTTTAATTCTTTTTTTAACATGCTGACCACCTCCCATCAAGGCAGGGTGACCCAAAAAAGAAACACTTTCATTATCACTCAACACTGAATAATTTTAATACTACAGTACATTATATATAATTTTTTTAAAGACTGAAATAATTATATACATACATATATACTGCTTTGGTGGGAGACAGTTGCTATGTTGAAAAAAAAATGATTTTAATATTGTTTCAGGTGATGTGCGTTATGCTGTGGTGATCATGAATGAAGATGCAGTATCATCATCAGCTTTTATGAATGAGAGAGAAGTGACTGTGCATCTTGGCACAGTTACTAACAAAAAGTTAAGCATTGCTGAAGGGAATTCATCAACTGTCCAATCAGCAGCTGCAAAACTTAAGTATGTGCTAAGGAATTTTGAGGAAAATCATGAATTTTATCAAAAAATCTTCGCATATGTCTGAAACCTTATTAAACATAATAGCACTACTGTACATCTGTGTGTATTAACATTAATTTTAGCCGAAATAATTTAAATAGTGGGAATTACTGTTAACTCACTGAAAGTTGAAGTTTAATAAAAAAAAAAAAAAGAAGAGGAAGAAACACAAAGAAAAATACCATTTGGATCAATTTTAGAATATTTTGAATAATCTGTAGAGTTAGTAATATTTATATCTAATTTAGTATCATAATATAACACATTGCAATAAAGGTCTAATATTGTAGAATTTCAAAATGAATGCTATATTACAGTGTATGTTCTGCTATACAACACAGTAGGTCCCTGACTGACAATACTCTGACTTGTAATGTTTTATGCTTATGATATTGGCACTTAGGAACTAACTAGTGCAATTACAGCATATACAAACACTGATCTTCAGTTACGATCAAATATTCAGAAAGAGAGCATGCATAGCTCCTTTGTACGTATATAAAAACAAAGGGAATAAAATAGTGTAATAATTATAGGGAAATAGGCCTGTTGAGTATACCAGGTAAAGTGTATGTTAACTATTACTGAAAGAGTTAATAGTAAGACAGAAAGTAAGGTTGCAGAGGAACAAGGTTTTAGAAAGGGTAAGATATACATACAGTGGAACCTCAAATTTCAAACGTATCGGTTATCAAACTCTTCGCCTTTCGACCTCTTTTTTCGAACTAACTTTGTCCCTATTATCGAACTGGCCCCTTCTTTCGAACCGCCGGGTACCGGACCTGTCCGCCAGCCTGCTCTATCCGCATCCCCGCGCAGGCGCCGTGAGCCAGTCTGGCTTTGTTGATGCTTGAGTGAACACTAACCTGTGGTCTCAGTCAAACATTTTACAATTAATTCATTGTGTTTAGTGCTTGTGGGACTGTGAAATAAGCTACCATGGGCCCAAAGAAACTTGCTAGTGGTATAGAAAGTGAGAAACACCATAGATGTGAAGAAGGAAATAATACAGAAGTATGAGAGTGGTGTGCGACTTGTTGAGCTTGCCAGGATGTACGGGAAAAACAAGTCGACCATTGCTTCTATCCTGGCAAAGAAAGAACAAATCAAAGAAGCTGATGTTGCGAAAGGTGTTGATATGCTAACCAAAAAAAGACCACAGACAATCAATCAGGTTGAGAAGTTGTTGCTGGTGTGGATCAAAGATAAAGAGATAGCAGGTGATAGTGTTTCAGAGACGATTATTTGTGAAAAGGCAAGGAAGTTGCATGCCGATTCAAAGATTAAGGAGGTGTGCGCCAAGTGGAATGATGTCCTAATGTTTGTGGAGACGTACCACCCTGAGCAAGCTGAAACAAGCCATCTTTGCAACAAGTTCAGTGACAGAACCATGTCCCATTTTAGGGAAATCTTAGAGGTGCCAGAAACAGAGGACTGTGGACAGTTATTTTGTGAGACAGGGGTTCAGTGACTCTCAATCTGGTCCTAGTGGCATTAAAAGACAGAGAAGAGAAGTAACCCCAGAGAGGGCTTTGATACCTAAAGTCCTTATGGAGGGGGATTTCCCTTCCAAACACTAACCCGAACTCCATCTCTCCTCCTCCCTATCTTCCAGATGCCATCACCAATCTTCAATAAAGGTAAGTAAAAATGTTATTTTATATATTTATTGAAATTTATTAATAATTGTACATTATATTTGTTGTATGTAAAACTGTAATGTAATACTATCTATAAAATGTATTTTTTTTTGTGAATATTTTTGGGTTTCTGGAACGGATTAATTGTATTTCCATTATTTCTTATGGGAAATATTGCTTCGCCTTTCAAACTTTTTGACTTTAGAACTAGCTCCTGGAATGGATTAAGTTTGAAATTTGAGGTTCCACTGTATGTAGACCAAGTGTGTACATTGAAACATGTAAGTGAACATTACTTAAACAAAAGTAAGAAACTTTTTGATACATTTATAGATTTAGAAATGGCATATGACAGGGTGGATGGGGAAGCAATGCGGCAGATGTTGCAAATGTGTGGAATAGGTGGTAGCTTACTAAAAGCAGTAAAAACTTATAATGTGGACTCTGAGGCTCAGGTTAGAATATAGAGGAGAGAGGGAGATTAGACTTCAGTAGGCCTTAGACAGGGATGTGTGGTGTTACAGCAGTTGTTTAATCCTTTCACTGTCGGGATCCCTGAAATTAAAAGTGTTGACGCTATTTTAAAAAAATTCTTCTGAAATGGTAGAGAATCTTTTTTCTGAAAGTAATGACAAAAAATACAAAATTTTATGGGAAACATAAGGAATCACACAGGCACAGAGTTGGTGGTCTAGGTACAATTTACTCATTGGAAATTTCACACAATTTGAGTCCTTTTTGAAGCCAATTTCATTGCTCAATTTGACCAAATTCTTAGTTATTTTGATAGTATGACTTCCATTCAATTCATTAAACACAAGAAGCCACCCATTTAACTATCAAAACAACCCTAAAATTGAACAGAAGTCAGCAATTTGACCAGTATTACACAAAATTCAATAAATTCCAATTTAAAAACAGAATCCAAAATAAACACTGTATGCATTGCAACAATTAAAGCACCCTATCCTTTGTTCATTAATCATGTCCCCAGACCTTATCTATATTACACTTACCCTCCATTTTGAATCCATCATCTCAGATAATAAAATATAACCAGGATTGAGTAGTCATGGTTTAAGATGTCACAATAATTGTAGCAGACCTAGTAAAAACCCATAAAACAAAATAAGGGGTGTTGGGGGGGCCTTACCCTTACTCACCATACAAACCCATTCTCTCATGTCTAGGCCAATATTTACCACTCACAGCATATTTGAAGGTGCTGTGCTTAAAATGGAGATCTACATGAGTGACAATGGCATCAGTAACATAGATCTATATAAGAAACAGTGAAAGGGCTAACATTTGTAGTTGGGTTGTAAAGAAAAAAATGAATGCTAAGGTGTTGGAGAGAGGTGTGGGATTAAAATATAATGAATTTAATATAAGGTGGGAGGTGTCATAGGTGGTCTTGTTGATAACATGGTTCTGTTGGGAAATTCAGAGATTGGTAGAGGCATTTTGGAGGGTATGTGGAAGAAGGAATATGCAATTCGGTGAATTAAAACAAAAGAAGCTTTTTGCCAATGGCTTACATTGCTTTTTTTTTTTGGTATCTCATATTTGTGACTTAAGATGTAATAATTTGCCTTTGCTGCAGATGGCGCCCAGGAGTGTCTCGCACAGTAATTGAAATATCTTGCCAGCCGTGTAATGAAGGTGAGACTATTACAGAAGTCCTGAAGGCAAATGATATAACGTATCATCTTATTACCAAGCTCAAAATCATCATGGCAGGACCCAGTGATAAGAAATCAAAAGAAATGGCTCAGAAGGTGTATGGTTTTGATGAAAAACTTGTATACATGATAGGAGGTAAGATTGTTAAGCAATAGCTTGATTTTATTTATTTTTTTTTTTTTTCCACACTGGCCATCTCCCACTTAGGTGGTAGTGACCCAGAATAAGGAAACAAATTCACCATCACTCATTTAATAGCTGTTTCATCAGAAGTGTGCAAGCATCACAGTTGAAATCATCATTTAAACTCTCACCCTAATCTTGCCACCCTCAACACCATTGTTTAATGAGGAGCTGCTCAAAATATCAACTTGGATGACAGCCAATAAACTTACACTTAACACTGACAAAACTTACTATATTATGTTTGGTAGCAGAGCAGGTGCTGCACAACTTAACATTAAGATCGACAGCACTCTAATTGCCAGACAAAATGAGGGCAAATTCCTAGGCCTATACTTCGACAACAACCTGAATTTCAGCACCCATATCCAACACATATCAAAAAAAGTATCCAAAACAGTTGGGATCCTCTCCAAGATACGATACTACGTGCCGCAAAATGCCCTTCTCACACTATACCATTCACTCATTTATCCATACCTCACCTATACTATTTGTGCTTGGGGATCAACTGTAGCAACACACCTAAAGCCAATAATACCTCAACAAAAAGCTGCAGTAAGAATAATCACTAAATCCCATCCCTGGCAACACACCCCCCCACTCTTCGTAGATCTAAACTTACTCCCTGTTCAGAACATCCACACTTACTACTGTGCAATCTACATATACAGGACCCTAAATTCCAATATTAACCTTGACCTAAAATGCTTTCCTGATAGTTGTGACAGGACCCACAGGCATAACACCAGACACAAACATCTCTGCGACATTCCCTGTGTCAGACTAAACCTTTACAAAAATTCAATGTATGTCAAAGGCCCTAAAATCTGGAATACCCTACCTGAAAACTCTAGTAGTAGGTTGGTAGACAGCAACCACCCAGGGAAGTACTACCGTCCTGCCAGATGACTGTGAAACAAAAACCTGTAACTGTTTTGCATGATGGTAGGATTGCTGGTTTCTTTTTCTGTCTCATAAACACGCTAAGATAACAGGGATATCTTGCTACTCCTACTTACACTTTGGTCACACTTCATAGACATGCACATGCATATATATATATACATACATCTAGGTTTTTCTCCTTTTTCTAAATAGCTCTTGTTCTTTTTTATTTCTTCTATTGTCCATGGGGAAGTGGAAAAGAATCTTTCCTCCGTAAGCCATGCGTGTCGTATGAGGCGACTAAAATGCCGGGAGCAATGGGCTAGTAACCCCTTCTCCTGTATACAATTACTAAAAAAGAGAAGAAGAAAAACTTTATAAAACTGGGTTGCTTAAATGTGCGTGGATGTAGTGCGGATGACAAGAAACAGATGATTGCTGATGTTATGAATGAAAAGAAGTTGGATGTCCTGGCCCTAAGCGAAACAAAGCTGAAGGGGGTAGGAGAGTTTCAGTGGGGGGAAATAAATGGGATTAAATCTGGAGTATCTGAGAGAGTTAGAGCAAAGGAAGGGGTAGCAGTAATGTTAAATGATCAGTTATGGAAGGAGAAAAGAGAATATGAATGTGTAAATTCAAGAATTATGTGGATTAAAGTAAAGGTTGGATGCGAGAAGTGGGTCATAATAAGCGTGTATGCACCTGGAGAAGAGAGGAATGCAGAGGAGAGAGAGAGATTTTGGGAGATGTTAAGTGAATGTATAGGAGCCTTTGAACCAAGTGAGAGAGTAATTGTGGTAGGGGACTTGAATGCTAAAGTAGGAGAAACTTTTAGAGAGGGTGTGGTAGGTAAGTTTGGGGTGCCAGGTGTAAATGATAATGGGAGCCCTTTGATTGAACTTTGTATAGAAAGGGGTTTAGTTATAGGTAATACATATTTTAAGAAAAAGAGGATAAATAAGTATACACGATATGATGTAGGGCGAAATGACAGTAGTTTGTTGGATTATGTATTGGTAGATAAAAGACTGTTGAGTAGACTTCAGGATGTACATGTTTATAGAGGGGCCACAGATATATCAGATCACTTTCTAGTTGTAGCTACACTGAGAGTAAAAGGTAGATGGGATACAAGGAGAATAGAAGCATCAGGGAAGAGAGAGGTAAAGGTTTATAAACTAAAAGAGGAGGCAGTTAGGGTAAGATATAAACAGCTATTGGAGGATAGATGGGCTAATGAGAGCATAGGCAATGGGGTCGAAGAGGTATGGGGTAGGTTTAAAAATGTAGTGTTAGAGTGTTCAGCAGAAGTTTGTGGTTACAGGAAAGTGGGTGCAGGAGGGAAGAGGAGCGATTGGTGGAATGATGATGTAAAGAGAGTAGTAAGGGAGAAAAAGTTAGCATATGAGAAGTTTTTACAAAGTAGAAGTGATGCAAGGAGGGAAGAGTATATGGAGAAAAAGAGAGAAGTTAAGAGAGTGGTGAAGCAATGTAAAAAGAGAGCAAATGAGAGAGTGGGTGAGATGTTATCAACAAATTTTGTTGAAAATAAGAAAAAGTTTTGGAGTGAGATTAACAAGTTAAGAAAGCCTAGAGAACAAATGGATTTGTCTGTTAAAAATAGGAGAGGAGAGTTATTAAATGGAGAGTTAGAGGTATTGGGAAGATGGAAGGAATATTTTGAGGAATTGTTAAATGTTGATGAAGATAGGGAAGCTGTGATTTCGTGTATAGGGCAAGGAGGAATAACATCTTGTAGGAGTGAGGAAGAGCCAGTTGTGAGTGTGGGGGAAGTTCGTGAGGCAGTAGGTAAAATGAAAGGGGGTAAGGCAGCCGGGATTGATGGGATAAAGATAGAAATGTTAAAAGCAGGTGGGGATGTAGTTTTGGAGTGGTTGGTGCAATTATTTAATAAATGTATGGAAGAGGGTAAGGTACCTAGGGATTGGCAGAGAGCATGCATAGTTCCTTTGTATAAAGGCAAAGGGGATAAAAGAGAGTGCAAAAATTATAGGGGGATAAGTCTGTTGAGTGTACCTGGTAAAGTGTATGGTAGAGTTATAATTGAAAGAATTAAGAGTAAGACGGAGAATAGGATAGCAGATGAACAAGGAGGCTTTAGGAAAGGTAGGGGGTGTGTGGACCAGGTGTTTACAGTGAAACATATAAGTGAACAGTATTTAGATAAGGCTAAAGAGGTCTTTGTGGCATTTATGGATTTGGAAAAGGCGTATGACAGGGTGGATAGGGGGGCAATGTGGCAGATGTTGCAAGTGTATGGTGTAGGAGGTAGGTTACTGAAAGCAGTGAAGAGTTTTTACGAGGATAGTGAGGTTCAAGTTAGAGTATGTAGGAAAGAGGGAATTTTTTTCCCAGTAAAAGTAGGCCTTAGACAAGGATGTGTGATGTCACCGTGGTTGTTTAATATATTTATAGATGGGGTTGTAAGAGAAGTAAATGCGAGGGTCTTGGCAAGAGGCGTGGAGTTAAAAGATAAAGAATCACACACAAAGTGGGAGTTGTCACAGCTGCTCTTTGCTGATGACACTGTGCTCTTGGGAGATTCTGAAGAGAAGTTGCAGAGATTGGTGGATGAATTTGGTAGGGTGTGCAAAAGAAGAAAATTAAAGGTGAATACAGGAAAGAGTAAGGTTATGAGGATAACAAAAAGATTACGTGATGAAAGATTGAATATCAGATTGGAGGGAGAGAGTATGGAGGAGGTGAACGTATTCAGATATTTGGGAGTGGACGTGTCAGCGGATGGGTCTATGAAAGATGAGGTGAATCATAGAATTGATGAGGGAAAAAGAGTGAGTGGTGCACTTAGGAGTCTGTGGAGACAAAGAACTTTGTCCTTGGAGGCAAAGAGGGGAATGTATGAGAGTATAGTTTTACCAACGCTCTTATATGGGTGTGAAGCGTGGGTGATGAATGTTGCAGCGAGGAGAAGGCTGGAGGCAGTGGAGATGTCATGTCTGAGGGCAATGTGTGGTGTGAATATAATGCAGAGAATTCGTAGTTTGGAAGTTAGGAGGAGGTGCGGGATTACCAAAACTGTTGTCCAGAGGGCTGAGGAAGGGTTGTTGAGGTGGTTCGGACATGTAGAGAGAATGGAGCGAAACAGAATGACTTCAAGAGTGTATCAGTCTGTAGTGGAAGGAAGGCGGGGTAGGGGTCGGCCTAGGAAGGGTTGGAGGGAGGGGGTAAAGGAGGTTTTGTGTGTGAGGGGCTTGGACTTCCAGCAGGCATGCGTGAGCGTGTTTGATAGGAGTGAATGGAGACAAATGGTTTTTAATACTTGACGTGCTGTTGGAGTGTGAGCAAAGTAACATTTATGAAGGGATTCAGGGAAACCGGCAGGCCGGACTTGAGTCCTGGAGATGGGAAGTACAGTGCCTGCACTCTGAAGGAGGGGTGTTAATGTTGCAGTTTAAAAACTGTAGTGTAAAGCACCCTTCTGGCAAGACAGTGATGGAGTGAATGATGGTGAAAGTTTTTCTTTTTCGGGCCACCCTGCCTTGGTGGGAATCGGCCGGTGTGATAATAAAAAAAAATAAAAAAAAAACTCTAGAACTGCAGACACATTCATCACCTTCAAAATGACCGTTAGAAAACATCTTATCTCCCTGATAACTACATAAAAACCACCTGGTTCACACTTACACTCACTCACTCACTCACCCATTTGACTATAAGCGCAGAAATACGTATCTTAATCTTATAATAATGATTCCTAACTAGTCATAAGTTTGCCTGTGATACTCTAATATAGAAACTATGTATTGTGCCAAAACAAAAGCATTCACATTGCTAAATTCACAAACTAGTATTTAGTCACTTAGTATTCAGTCAACTTACTCCACAGTTTATAATGATTTAGGGTTAAGAATTATTCTAAGTTTGCCCGAAATGCCTAGCCATGCTAGGTGTTCTAGTGGCCCCCTCTGTAATTAGTATTTTATTACATGTAAACCACACAATAACCAAAATCTGTAAACCCCACATTGTAATCCTTATAGAGAATAAACTTTGGTTGATTGATTGATTGATCCCCACCTCTTTTTGAATTCAAATTCAAAATTCAGATTCAGACTTTTATTTCTCTTATGCAGTACACAGATAAAGTAGTTTACATGTAATACGTATAACCATTGTTAGGCACAAAAGAAAGCCACTAGTATACAGTGCATTTTGGGCAAACTAATCCTAGTGCTTAAAGACTACTTAAGAATTAGAAATAGATTATTAAGTAGGTTTTCTTATACAGTTAAATGTATAATAAGAAAGGTAGCTAAATGAATAATGGTACTTTCATCATAATTCAACACTTTCACCACCACTCATACATAATCACTGTCTTTGCAGAGGCACTCAGATACAACAGCTTAGACGTCCCTCCAAACTGCTAATATCCCAAACCCCTCCTTTAAAGTGCAGGCATTGTACTTCCCATTTCCAGGACTCGAGTCCAACTAACCATTTTCCCTGAATCCCTTCACAAAATATTACCCTGCTCACACTCCAACAGTTCGTCAGGTCCCAAAAACCATTCATCTCCATTCACTCCTATCTAATATGCTCACACATGCTTGCTAGAAGTCCAAGCCCCTCATCCACAAAACCTCCTTTACCCCCTCCCTCCAACCTTTTCAGGGACAACCCCTATCCTGCCTTCTTTCCCCTACAGATTTATACACTCTCCAAGTCATTCTACTTTGTTCCATTCTCTCTAAATGACCAAACCATCTCAACAGCTCCTCTTCAGCCCTTTGACTAATACTTTTAGTAACTCCCCACCTTCTAATTTCCACACTATGAGTTCTCTGCATAATATTTACACCACACATTGCCCTTAGACACGACATCTCCACTGCCTCCAGCACACCCAAATAAGAGTGTTTGTTCCACTATACTCTCATACATTCACTTCTTTGCCTCCATGGATAACGTTCTTTGTCTCCACAGATACCTCAACACACCATTCACCTTATTTCCTTCATCAAGTCTATGGTTAACCTCATCCTTCATAAACCCATCTGCTGACAAGTCACCTCCTAATTATCTGAAAACATTCACTTCTTCCATACTCCCTCCCTCCAATGTGATATCCAATTTTTCTTTATCTAAATCATTTGATACTCTCATCACCTTACTCTTATCTATGTTCACTTTCAACTTTCTACCTTTACACACCCTTCCAAACTCTTCCACTAACCTTTGCAACTTTTCTTTAGAATTCCCCATAAGTTCAGTATTATCAGCAAAAAGTAACTTTGTCTACTCCCATTTTGTAGTTGATTCCCCATAATTTAATCCCACCCCTCTCCCCAACACCCTAGCATTTACTTCTTTTACAACCCCATCTATAACTATGTTAAACAACCATGGTGACATTACACATCCCTGTCTAAAACATACTTTTACTGGGAAGTAATCTCCCTCTTTCCTACACACACTTACCTAAGCCTCACTATCCTCATAAAAACTTTTTTACAGCATTTAGTAACTTACTTTCATTGATTTACGTAAAGCTTTCGATACAGACGACCATGAACTGTTGTACTCCAAATTAATGCACTATGGTATCGGAGGCCACTCCCTCAACTACCTAAAATCATACCTAAGTAACAGAACGCAATATGTGTATGCAAATGATGCAAACTCTTCCACCCAACCAATCAGAGTAGGAGTCCCACAAGGAAGCGTCCTTGGACCACTCCTCTTTCTCATCTCCATCAATGATCTACCGAATGCATCACAGCTACTCAAACCCATATTATTTGCAGATGACACTACATGTCTTTTCCCACCCAAACACAGTCATACTAGCAAACACAGTCAATGCCAAATTGCAGAAAATATCTGCCTGGATGATGACTAATAAACTTACCCTGAATACTAATAAAACCTATTTCATTCAGTTTGAAAACAAAGCTGCAAATGATCCGACTAACATAACGCTAAATGGATCATCAGTCACAAGACTCACAGAGGAAAAATTCCTAGGTATCCACCTTGACAGTAGCCTTAAGTTCCAGACACACATTCAACAAATCACCAAGAAAATCTCCAAGACTGTAGGCATACTATCAAAGATAAGGTACTACGTTCCACAATCAGCTCTCCTGGCACTGTACCATTCACTCATATACCCTTATCTTACATATGGAATTTGTGCATGGGGATCAACAACATCCAATCACCTAAAACCCCTCATAACCCAGCAAAAGGCAGCAGTAAGAATGTAACGAATTCCCACTCCCGCCAGCATACTCCACAAATTTTCAAAAGTCTGAATCTGCTCACCATTAAGAACATCCATACTTATTCATGTGCCTACTACATACACAGAACAATACACGCAAATATAAACCCCCCACTCAAACTTCTCCTCACCAACCTAAACAGGACACATGATCACAACACAAGACACAGATCTCTTTTTGATATACCTTGTGTCCACATCACACTGTGTAAAAACTCTATGCACATAAAGGGCCCTAAAATATGGAATTCATTACCGGAATATATTAAAGTAACCCAGTCTGAAAATCAGTTTAAGACTCTTCTCAAAAGCCACTTAATCACCCTAGATTAAATGCTAAATACTCAGTACACACATACTCACTTATGTACTCCCACATCATAACTTCAACAATCACTTTGAACCTTTTATCCATCGTTGACAGGAATATAATTGAACCATTGTTTTCACAAAAAGCATTTTAGACCATATGAATATATCCTTTGTCTTTTACAAATTTAATTTGTAAAAGACATTGCTCCCCTCTCCACCCATCATATGCCTTTTCTAAATCCATAAATGCGATGAAAACTTCCCTACTTTTATCTAAATACTGTTCACATATATGCTTCAATGTAAACCCCTGATCTACACATCCCCTACCCATTCTAAAGCCTCCTTGCTCATCTGCAATCTTGCTCTCTGTCTTACCTCTAATTCTTTGAATAATAACCCTACCATACACTTTACCTGGTATGCTCAGTAAATTTATTCCCCTATAATTTTTTGAGCTACGTGATACCTAAGGACTTGGCTTTTGCAAAACTTCTTACTCTGCTAAGGCTAGATATTGCTTTGTTTGCTACTACTGCTACTGTACTGTGTGTTATATTCATTAAAAATTTAATATCCATTTTTTTGTTTTTCCCGCTATATCCATTGATCATATTTTAGAGGCTGTCACTCCATGATCACATTTGTGAAGCCTGTTTAGACCTCATCTCCATGTTGTTTTTCTTATAAACCCGCCTTAATTTTGTCATAATTATCTAGTAGTTTCAATAAGCATGATCTGCTATTAATCCATGTTGATACGAGTTGAGTAGTCATGCTTTCCTATAAAATTAATCATTTGGCATCTCTTTCCCCCCTCCCTCATTTCAAAGACTTTTATGATGTGTGATGGTAGTGCTACTGGTCTTGATTTTTTTGTCAGAGCTCTAATGCGACCTTTGTTGGCACTTTTAAAAGCCTATAGGCTTTCACCTGATTGCCGGATTAGTGATGGCCGACCTGTTCCAGCTTGTTTGTTCCTATTGTGCTTTTTCACCTGGTATGAATATCTTATTTTCTGCTCGATACAGTGTCGGTAATTTCTTGGTGTAAATTATCTTTCCTTTATTGCGATATTGCTCAATCTTAAACAATTCTGTAACTTTTTCTTCTTTCAATATTTCATCTCCTTGTAGACTTTTTCAGCAGAACATGCATTACACAGCCCTTGTATGCTTCTGGATTCTGCTTTACCATTTACTAGTGTGGGTTAAGAGTACTCAGGATTGTGTTGTAGAAAAATGTCTGTTAGTTCTTTATTTATTATTTGATCTCACTTAGTTCTTTGTTCAGTGCACTATGACTTTAATGTGTTTGCCACATTCCAGATTACAAAGACTTCAAAGGCAATGAAGGAATGAGAATGGCCCTGCAGGAACCAAATGGTGCATGTGTTATGGCTGCTCAAGCATCAGGTGGATCTGTTTTTAACATATACAAATGGAATTCTAAAAAAGCAGTAAGTTGTTCACTAAGATTCCCTGTAATATTCTGTTTTTAAAAATTATAAATCTTCAAGCTGTCATCTTAAGAAAATGTGTGTTTTCCCATTTATTATAGTATTGCATACACAAAAGGTCACATACATAGATGAGAAGAACAATGGTTTCAGATTTCTGCTAATCCAAGTTTCCTATATTTTTACCTGCTGCTATTCCATTAAAGTACATTGCCATCATCCCCACTCAGTTCAGTTTTTATTAATAACTGAATCTAATCTAATAGATAGCAAACCAGCTGGTTTGGGAAGATATTATATTGAGATAACAGTGAGAAGACTGCCTCACATCAAGGAAGGGTGACCCAAAAAAACAAAAGAAGTTTTCACCATCATTCACTCCATCACTGTCTTGCCAGAGGCATGCAGATACTACAATTCAAGTGCCCCTCCAAACTGCAAATATCCCCACCCCTAAGTGTTTCTTCTTTCAACAAACCGGCCGTATCCCACCAAGGCAGGGTGGCCCAAAAAGAAAAACAAATGTTTCTCTTTTTAACTTTAATAATGTATACAGGAGAAGGAGTTACTAGCCCCTTGCTCCCAGTATTTTAGTCGCTTCTTACGACACGCATGGCTTATGGAGATAAGAGGAAATAAACAAAAACTTGTAAGAAAGTAGAAGAAAACCCAGAGGGGTGTGTGTATATATATGCTTGTACATGTATGTGTAGTGTGACCTAAGTGTAAGTAGAAGTAGCAAGACGTACCTGAAATCTTGCATGTGTATGAGACAGAAAAAAAGACACCAGCAGTCCTACCATCGTGTAAAATTACAGGCTTCCATTTTACTCTCTTGGCAGGACGGTAGTACCTCCCTGGGTGGTTGCTGTCTACCAACCTACTACCTAGTTAATGTTTCATATTCTTGAATGATTATGAAGAATTGTCATAAATGTATAGCACTGTGATTGTTAATTAGTTCTTGTAACTGTGTTAACTCCATATGAATGTGCAAAAATGAGTAGATGTTATCTCATTTTACATTAGAGTCATGTAGAAACTATTTTTTTTTTATTATCACACTGGCCGATTCCCACCAAGGCAGGGTGGCCCGAAAAAGAAAAACTTTCACCATCATTCACTCCATCACTGTCTTGCCAGAAGGGTGCTTTACACTACAGTTTTTAAACTGCAACATTAACACCCCTCCTTCAGAGTGCAGGCACTGTACTTCCCATCTCCAGGACTCAAGTCCGGCCTGCCGGTTTCCCTGAATCCCTTCATAAATGTTACTTTGCTCACACTCCAACAGCACGTCAAGTATTAAAAACCATTTGTCTCCATTCACTCCTATCAAACACGCTCACGCATGCCTGCTGGAAGTCCAAGCCCCTCGCACGCAAAACCTCCTTTACCCCCTCCCTCCAACCCTTCCTAGGCCGACCCCTACCCCGCCTTCCTTCCACTACAGACTGATACACTCTTGAAGTCATTCTGTTTCGCTCCATTCTCTCTACATGTCCGAACCACCTCAACAACCCTTCCTCAGCCCTCTGGACAACAGTTTTGGTAATCCCGCACCTCCTCCTAACTTCCAAACTACGAATTCTCTGCATTATATTCACACCACACATTGCCCTCAGACATGACATCTCCACTGCCTCCAGCCTTCTCCTCACTGCAACATTCATCACCCATGCTTCACACCCATATAAGAGCGTTGGTAAAACTATACTCTCATACATTCCCCTCTTTGCCTCCAAGGACAAAGTTCTTTGTCTCCACAGACTCCTAAGTGCACCACTCACTCTTTTTCCCTCATCAATTCTATGATTCACCTCATCTTTCATAGACCCATCCGCTGACACGTCCACTCCCAAATATCTGAATACGTTCACCTCCTCCATACTCTCTCCCTCCAATCTGATATTCAATCTTTCATCACCTAATCTTTTTGTTATCCTCATAACCTTACTCTTTCCTGTATTCACCTTTAATTTTCTTCTTTTGCACACCCTACCAAATTCATCCACCAATCTCTGCAGCTTCTCTTCAGAATCTCCCAAGAGCACAGTGTCATCAGCAAAGAGCAGCTGTGACAACTCCCACTTTGTGTGTGATTCTTTATCTTTTAACTCCACGCCTCTTGCCAAGACCCTCGCATTTACTTCTCTTACAACCCCATCTATAAATATATTAAACAACCATGGTGACATCACACATCCTTGTCTAAGGCCTACTTTTACTGGGAAAAAATTTCCCTCTTTCCTACATACTCTAACTTGAGCCTCACTATCCTCGTAAAAACTCTTCACTGCTTTCAGTAACCTACCTCCTACACCATACACTTGCAACATCTGCCACATTGCCCCCCTATCCACCCTGTCATACGCCTTTTCCAAATCCATAAATGCCACAAAGACCTCTTTAGCCTTATCCAAATACTGCTCACTTATATGTTTCACTGTAAACACCTGGTCCACACACCCCCTACCTTTCCTAAAGCCTCCTTGTTCATCTGCTATCCTATTCTCTGTCTTACTCTTAATTCTTTCAATTATAACTCTACCATACACTTTACCAGGTACACTCAACAGACTTATCCCCCTATAATTTTTGCACTCTCTTTTATCCCCTTTGCCTTTATACAAAGGAACTATGCATGGTCTCTGCCAATCCCTAGGTACCTTACCCTCTTCCATACATTTATTAAATAATTGCACCAACCACTCCAAAACTATATCCCCACCTGCTTTTAACATTTCTATCTTTATCCCATCAATCCCGGCTGCCTTACCCCCTTTCATTTTACCTACTGCCTCACGAACTTCCCCCACACTCACAACTGGCTCTTCCTCACTCCTACAAGATGTTATTCCTCCTTGCCCTATACACGAAATCACAGCTTCCCTATCTTCATCAACATTTAACAATTCCTCAAAATATTCCCTCCATCTTCCCAATACCTCTAACTCTCCATTTAATAACTCTCCTCTCCTATTTTTAACTGACAAATCCATTTGTTCTCTAGGCTTTCTTAACTTGTTAATCTCACTCCAAAACTTTTTCTTATTTTCAACAAAATTTGTTGATAACATCTCACCCACTCTCTCATTTGCTCTCTTTTTACATTGCTTCACCACTCTCTTAACCTCTCTCTTTTTCTCCATATACTCTTCCCTCCTTGCATCACTTCTACTTTGTAAAAACTTCTCATATGCTAACTTTTTCTCCCTTACTACTCTCTTTACATCATCATTCCACCAATCACTCCTCTTCCCTCCCGCACCCACTTTCCTGTAACCACAAACTTCTGCTGAACACTCTAACACTACATTTTTAAACCTACCCCATACCTCTTCGACCCCACTGCCTATGCTCTCATTAGCCCATCTATCCTCCAATAGCTGTTTATATCTTACCCTAACTGCCTCCTCTTTTAGTTTATAAACCTTCACCTCTCTCTTCCCTGATGCTTCTATTCTCCTTGTATCCCATCTACCTTTTACTCTCAGTGTAGCTACAACTAGAAAGTGATCTGATATATCTGTGGCCCCTCTATAAACATGTACATCCTGAAGTCTACTCAACAGTCTTTTATCTACCAATACATAATCCAACAAACTACTGTCATTTCGCCCTACATCATATCGTGTATACTTATTTATCCTCTTTTTTCTTAAAATATGTATTACCTATAACTAACTGTGAACTAAATATGAATGCCTGAAATTTTCAGGTGCAAGAAAAGAAGTTCCTAAGTGTGATAAGTCAGCGTGTAACATTATCTGCCAATGCTCCAGAGTGCCAAGAGTGCCACTGTATTAATGAAAATACTGAGGCAATGGTTGTTTGCCACAAATGCTCTGCCAGTCTTGTATTCTCTATACCTACAGAGAAAAAAATAGTAAAACAAGTAAGTAATTATTTAAATTCTTGAATGTTGTACTCGATAAAAAAAGTGTGGGAATGTTTTAAACAATATTTTCTGTGTATTTTGCTAACATATTGGCCATTTCTCACCAAGGACAGGGTGATTCAAGGAAGAAACCAAAATTAGTATCACTTGCTTGTTAGTTCTAATGAGCCCAAACATTCTCACCTGAACATTGACCTCCAAAATTTTAGATCCACTAACTGGTTACCTTGAAAATTGCTCTTGATGTTACTTTATTCAGTATGCAACACCATATGAACTGGAAAGAACTACTCATCTCCAGTTATTTCAATCTGATGTGACTGCTCGTGTTCACCATGTCCTTCACACCCTTCGTGATGTTCTTCTCTTGTCTTCTGTATAATCCATCTTACTTAATTGTTTCCAGAGATTCCTCAACTTTTTTTGTATGTTTCTTTCCTTCATGTATTGTATAGATAATCTCATCTTTCACAGAAAGGCAAGTTTCAGCTTCAGATCCAACCCCACTTCTGTGGGCTTTATCCCAGGAACTGCAGTTCAACAACTTGAAATGACAGAGTCCAAAAACTCTAGGCTCCAACCCCTTCCCCAAAGAGGCCCAGAACTGTAACTAAGTAGCTTCAAGAGACTCAGGAGAATTAGCTCAGTTTTCCCAGGACCTGTAGCTCAGTACTCAAAATGCCCTTTCCTTTAATTGCCCTATTTAACAATTTTGGCATGAAGCCAGTTACTGAACTCAGGTGAGAATGTAGGTGTCTCGCTTTGCTGAGGCTAGGCAAGAGAATTCACCTGACCTCATTGGGAATATTTTTCATTCCTGTTTCTATTTGCAAAGGGAAATGCTGTTCCCTTTCATTGCCCAGCTTTTGGCTTTTTTTTTTTTCCTGTATATCAGGAAGCAGGGGTCAGTACAGCATAAGCTGTCAGTGGTCCTTAAAATTTCCAACAACAAGGAGAAATGGCTGCCACATAAAAGAAGACTTTTGATTGTGCACCACTATGGTAGTTAAAGTATCCAGAGTAGAGGTAAAGGATATGACTGCAACCAACAGTAGACAGATGACATAAAGTGTTGTAATCTGCACTATCTTCAGGTGATAACTGTGTACTACCTTTTGCTAGAAACTGTCATTACAGTAGGGGTGAACTTGGGGCATAGAGTATTCCAAGTGAATAATAGATAGGGACAGATATGACATGTTTCAAAAGGGCCCAATGTGGTCTCAAAACAGAAACCTTAAGGAGGTAGAAAGTGGAAATTCAAATGATATGGAAATGTAGACACAAATATTGTTGAGAGAGTAAGTTAATGAAGGTGAAATTGATTGGATTTAAACAAATGGTGATCCATATTTGAGGTTGTACAGGATATTGAGTTTGAGTTAGGTGAATGAGTTTCTAGTCCATACGTGTATTTGTTACAGTGAAATAAAATACGAACATTTATTACAAGGGAGTAACAATGTGTTAATAAATACCTGCTGCACTTGTTAGTGGGGTGACTAGTAGATTTAGCGCTAGGTTTTGATTATAATAATAATAATAATAAATAATGTTAGTGGAGTGATGAAAATAAATACGTAAATCTTCATGAATATTTAGTTCCTTGATGATGTTAGAAATCACTATTTTTCACAATGGTTGTTTGGCATATTGTGATATCACCTATTAACTGTGATCTTATTGTGCAAGTGCATGAAGGAAACAATATGCATGTATTCGTAAATTGAGCCTGAGTTTGGTTGGGTTGTTTATTTTATTGAGAAATTTGGTTCATATTATAAGACAAGATGCTGATATAAAAGGCTAAAGGAATGTTTGTTTCAGAATAACACCATCATTGCTGATATCAAGAAAAACTTTGAAGAAGAGTTTTGAAATGGAAATAGTGTACTGCCTTTGCACACCTTGAGACAAGATGACAAATGAGGCATAGCAGATGATGCAATGAATAATTTGTCAAGTATGAAGATTGTAGGTTAAAGCCTGAAATATGTTAGTAAAGCATTTGCTTGAGTAATGTTACTGTGTCATTGATAATAAGTATGTTTTATTAAAAAAAGGAATGTAAATGTAAAAGCTATGACTTTGTTTTGTTTGGATTTGCAGTAATTTAATGTGAAAGTAAACCATTTGACTTATATGTAGTGAAAGAATAGGAAGTACTTCAAAGTAAATTGTATGAAACATTTGTTGAATAAGTAATAATAAGTTTGTTGAGTTATGTGCACGTGGTGCACAATCTTCTATATGTTAAAATCAATTAAGAGGATGGGAACAGTACAAATATTGAGTAGAAATGGTAGACTGTATTGGAAAGAGAGTTTGTGTTAATGATGAAGATGCCTTGTTTGAAAATGTGTCTAAATGAAACAGTCATATATTGAAAGATAGCCACATAGTATAGCGAGATGTTCATGCAAACTACATTATAGAAATGGATGCTTTCGATGCGGAAAAAAATGTGAATTGCAAGTTTGTGTAATGGTTGAAAATATACTTGGTAAGTACTATGTTAGGCATGGAGTAGGATGATGAATTGAACTATTAAATGTCGTTTGAGAGTGATGCGAGTAGTAGTACTTGTATCAAGTTAGGTGATGAGCATTTGTGTTTACCCCCTTAAAGGTGTTTGAAATGGTGTTATTATTGTTGGAGTGAATGAGTCAAATCCTGCATCATCTAAGAAGGAAGCAATACTAGGGTATTCTTTTTTTTACAAGTATAATAGGATACCATTAAATTATAAGTAAGAGTTAATTTCAGGTAATACTAAAAGTTTTTCATACCAAATTAAATGTTAAGAGAGTAGGGTACTATACAGAATGGGAAAAAAAGTGTAGTTCTTTCGTACTTTAACCCTTTGACTGTCGCAACCCCCAATCCTGAGGTGTCTCCTGGTGTCGCAAAATTTAAAAAAAAAAAAAAATTATTTTTTCTTATGAAATGATAGAGAATCTTTTCCCGATTGTAATGACACCAAAAAAACGAAATATGATGGAAAACTGATGGAATTATGCTCTCGCGAAGTTAGCGACCTTGGCGCTGTTTACAAATCGGCGATTTCGCCCAGTTTGAGCCCTATTTTCGGCTAATTCCACTGTTCCAGTCGCCCAAACTCAGAGCTATTTCTTTAGAACTCCATTTTTTTCTATCGACTGAGTAGAAGAAACTGCCCATTTACCGATTTCAACTACCTAATAATGTGGTCAGAAATTTGCAATTTGGCCAATTTCACGAAAACTAAAAAATATGACAATTTCAAAATAAGGTCCAGAATGAATAATGCAGACATTCCTGGCTCTAAAATAACATTTTCTTTGCTCATCAGTCATGTCTCCAGGCCCCTCTGATATTACTCTTGCTTTCTATTTTGAATTTTTATTCAAACAAAAAATAGTAGACTTACTATTATGCAGACTACTGCAATACTGTAATAATTGTATAAATAACATCAACCCATTCATGACTGCATATTAGAATGGCTAGTTGGACATTTATTGGACAATGGCATCATTTGTTTACTTTTGAAGATTGGCAAAAATCAAACATTTCCCTTACTTTGAGCTCCATTTCTAGGTTCTTTTTATAGTAAAATCAATCAAAATCCCCTCTATTTCTATAATATGTTTTCCATTCTATCAAATGAGACCAAGAAAACGAGAATACAACCATAAATACTATACGAAAATAGACCACAAAGTTGGCATTTTAATTAAAAAAAACGGTCGGAGTTTTTTTTTTCTCATTATGCACTGCGTGCTCCAGGATTTTTTTTATATGGTGCACACTGACCACACAGACCCATTCTCTCACATGTGGGCCTACCAGCTTTCTCCTGCTTGATTTGAAGCCGCTAGAATTTATGAGTATATATATGTCAAACACGGTACCTCGTAAGACATATATATACGGCCGCGACAGTCAAAGGGTTAAAGAGATGTGGTATAATGCTCGAGTGTTATTTATCCAGTAAATGAGAAGATACCAGTATATTATGTAAATAAAGAAAAGTGCATATTGTACTGGAAAGAAAAGTGCTAATTTGTGAGGTTCTGTAAATAGGAAATACTGAGGTAGAGGGAAGCATCATCTTGGTCTCTTTTTCTGGGAAAAGTAGCACTGTATGACCTGTATGGGTTTAGCATGTTCCAAGATAATAATAATTTTCTGGGATGAGGGAGGATAACCATTTTATATGAAAAATTGCCATGTCATTATTGTTTAGAGTACAGGGAAATTTTAAAGATAATAAATGCACTGAACTGAATAAATCAATAAATTATGATGACTGTCAGTTGTTTTAATCAGTGTTAAAACCAATTATGTGTAGTGTAATACCATTATTGGAAGTGTTGTCTTGGATATAATATTTATACCATTAAAGGTAAGAATAAAAAATAAAAGGCACAATACCATGACTGGAACAATACACAAATAACCCACACATAGGAGAATGAAACATTGTCATAAGTTTCATTCTCCTATGTGCAGGTTATTTGTGTAAAGGTAACAATACTTGTGTACAGTACACAAATACATTTTTTCTTATTTTCAATGCACCAGCCGTATCCCACTGAGACGGGGTGGCCCAAAAGAAAAAAAAACAAGTTTCTCCTTTTAAATTTAATAATGTACAGGTGAAGGGGTTACTAGCCCTTTGCTCTCGCCATTTTAGTCGCCTCTTACGACATGCATGGCTTACAGAGGAAGAATTCTGTCCCACTTCCCCATGGAAAAATACAGTTGATGGTATAAATATTGTTTTCAACTGGCCATCTCCCACCAAGGCAGGGTAACCCAATTCTTATTTTTAATAATTTATATAGAAGGGGTTACTAGGCCATTGCTCCTAGAATCTTAGTCAGCTTTTATGACATGCTTCACAGAGGAAAGATTCTTTCCTTGGTGGGAGATGACTGACTTGTTGAAAAAAAAAAATGCATATGTATGTAAAGTTTGAAAGTGAACATAGATAAGAGTAAGGTGATGAGGGGTATCAAGTGATTTAGATTAAGAAAAATTGGATATCACATTGGAGAGAGGAGTACAGAAGAAGTGAATGTTTTCAGATATTTGGGAGTTGAATTGTCAATGGATGGATGTATGAAGGATGAGGTTAACCATAGAATTGATGAAGGAAAAAAGGTTAGTGGTGCATTGAGATATGTATCTGGAGAGACAAAAAACATTTTCCATGGAGGCAAAGAAGGGAATGTACGAAAGTATAGTGATACCAACACTCTTATGTGGGTGTGAAGCTTGGGTTACAAATGCTGCAGCAAGGAGGTGGCTGAAGGCAGTGGAGATATCCTGTCTAAGGGCAATGTGTGGTGTAAATATTATGCAGAGAATATGGAGTGTAGAAATTAGGAGGAGGTGTGGAGTTACTAAAAGTATTAGTCAGAGGGCTGAAGAAGGGTTGTTGAGGTGGTTTGGTCATTTAGAGAGAATGGATCAAAGTAGAATGACTTGGAGAGAGTATAAATCTGTAGGGGAAGGAAGGTAGGGTAGGGGTCGTCCTCGAAAAGGTTGGAGGGAGGGGGTAAAAGAGGTTTTGTGGGCGAGGGGCTTGGACTTCCAGCAAGCATGTGTGAGCTTTTTAGTAGTGAATGGAGACAAATAGTTTTTGGGACCTGACGAGCTGTTGGAGTGTGAGCAGGGTAATATCGTGTGAAGGGATTCGGGGAAACCGGTTAGCCGGACTTGAGTTCTGGAAATGGGAAGTACAATGCCTGCACTTTACAGGAGGGGTTTGGGATATTGGCAGTTTGGAGGAACTTCTGAACTGTTGTATCTGAGCGCCTCTGCAAAGACAGTGATTATATATGAGTGAGGTGAAAGTGCTGGATGATGATGAAAGTATTTTCTTTGTGGGGATTTTCTTTCTTTTTGGGTCACCCTGCCTCGGTGGGAGATGACCAACCTTTAAAAAAACAAAAAACGTTTGCACATGCATGTGTGATCTAAGTGTAAGTAGAGTTAGATAAGATAAGATAAGATTTCGTTCGGATTTTTAACCCCGGAGGGTTAGCCACCCAGGATAACCCAAGAAAGTCAGTGCAAGCTGTACCTGTTAGCTTGCATGTTCATGAGACAAAGAAAGACACCAGAAATCCTACCATTATGTAAAACAATTAGGGGTTTCCATTTCACACTCATCTGGCAAGACAGTAGTACTTCCCTGGGTGGTTGCTGTCTGCCTATCTACTAGTGCATAAATATTACATTAAAAATGCGATTACATTTAATTTATTAAGAGGCTTAAATGTGTTCACTTAGCACTTTATTTAGCTTATTTAAATGTATTCAGATGTTCATATGGGTGTCCCATGGCTCAGGTGGCAACACTTACCTTACACACTGACTGTCTGTGGTTCAGTCCTGGGTACAGGTGGAAACATTAAGCATGTTTCCTTACATTTGCTGTTACTGTTCACCTAGCAGTATTTACCTAGTAGTTTGTCGACTGGTGTGGGTCACATCCTGGGAACAAAATTGAAGAACCCCACTGGAAATAAGGGAGAGTCCTCGATAACATAGGTGAGAAAGATACTTGATAATATACACTTGGAAAATCCTAGAGGGACTAGTTCGAAATTGCACACGAAAATCACTCCCTACGAAAGCAAAAGATTTGGCAGGCGGTGCACCATCACCCATTGAAAAGCAGGGGCACCATGAGTAGGCTATGAGACGATAAGTGTCGGGGGCCAAGACTTCAACTGCCTCCCAGCATTCATAAGGGGAATTACCAATAGACCCCTGGCTGTCTTCAAGAAGGCGCTGGATAGGCACCAAAGTCAGTACCTGACCAGCCGGGCTGTGACTTGTATGTCAGTTTACGTGTAACCAGCAGTAACAGCCTACTTGATCAAGTCCTGATCCACCACGAGGTCTCAACACTGACTGAGCCACGAGGGGCATTGATCCCTGAAACCCCCTCCAGATGGCCTGGTGGCTAAAGCTCCTGCTTCACACACGGAGGGCCCGGGTTAGATTCTCGGCAGGGTGGAAACATTTCGACACGTTTCCTTACACCTGTTGTCCTGTTCACCTAGCAGCAAATAGGTACCTGGGTGTTAGTCGACTGGTATGGGTCACATCCTGGGGGACAAGATTGAGGACGCCAATGGAAATAAGTCAGACAGTCCTCGATGACTCGCTGACTTTCTTGGGTTATCCTGGGTGGCTAACCCTCCGGGGTTAAAAATCCGAACGAAATCTTATCCAGGTTATCCCGAGTGAGTAACCCTCCCCCAGGGTTAAAAACCAGAACATATCTTAAGATAGCAGCACTCTATGACCCTTGTGGGGTTTAGTGCTTAGTTTTAATTATAACAATTATCCTAAGACAGATGACAAGAGAATGCCTGTCCTGACTGGCCTCGAACTCGCAGAGATGTTGAGTTGTATGACCCTTCTAGGTTTAGTGCTTATTATAATAATCAGAGTTGTTGCACCTTGCTTAGTAGAATATTCCAATTAGTTTTGGGTTGTGTAGGTGTCTGTCGTTGATGGTGTGATATCAAATTTCATATGATCACTTGTGATTGCCTCCTGGTTGTCCTTAGGTAAGGTTCGTCAGTAAACAGGACAAGTGTTTCCTAACACGGGTCTTAGTCATATGATGACCTGCCGTTGCAGCTTTTGGTCATCTGACCGAGGCCTTCCGCTGGCTTACTGGTCCACCCCTTTAAAAAAAATTAGTGTTATTATTATTACCAGTTCTTGCCCCTCAAGGAAGGTTCCTTGATGTTGGCGAGGGGCTCTTGATTTAGGAAATTGGATATGTGCTCCAATTCCCCGAATTAAGCCTGAATGCCTTCCACATCCCCCCCCCCCAGGCGCTGTGTAATCCTCCGGGTTTAGCGCTTCCCCCTTGATTATAATAATAATAATATTACCAGTTCTTGATGATGAGATGAATGTCCTCAGATCTTCAGTGGTTATATAATGATGCATTAAAAGCTTACGTCACACTCTCAAGGGAAGTCCCTCCATACCAGTGAATGAGCTCTTGATCCAAGGAATTGGACTTACCATCTCCTTGTATCGTGATTATAAATGAATTATGGGAAAACACTAAATCCATAGGGGTCACACAGTGCCTGGGGAATGGGAACCAATCGAGTTTTATCCAAGAAAGTAACGGGTTGTTCAAATTCCCTATATCAAAGACCATTTACTGGCAGCCATGCATCTCTCTTAAAGGGTTTAAATGCATAAATAAAATTTATACTGTCTTATAATTCTGGCTGGGTTAGTGAGGGCCACTAACAGCTTGTGACGTATTGAGCCCTGCTTATGGGGTTTACCGCTTAGCTATGATTGTATGTAAAGTAAAAGGACACAAGTGCAACTAATGTGACATTTATTGTGGCAACGTTTCGCTCTCCAGGAGCTTTATCAAGCCATTGATTGAAAATGAAAATGTTTATTACCTTGCAAAGTCCCTGAACCCATTATGTACCTCTGTAATTCTTCGACTACCGCCCACAGGATGGGTATGGGGTGCATAATAAAGATATTAAAACTTGCAAAGCTTACAATGTGTGGTTTACATATTATAAATACCTAGGCATTTCAGAGTCCTACTTCCTGATGTAAAAATACAATTTTTTGTTGACCTTGGTGGGTTTAGCGCTTAGTTCTGATTGTAATAATAATATTTATTTTATGTGGTACAAAAATAATGTAGTTTACATGTAAAAGAATATTGGTAGTCATAAATGAAAGCCGCTAATATGCATCGCATTTCGGGCAAACTAATCCTAAGAATTATATACATATATATATTAGTCATAGTAGTATGAGTGCATATTTTGTATATTAAGTAAGTTCAAGCTTTGGAAGACTTTATGTCATAGTTACATTGATTATCATACATAGCAGCATATGTCTAGAGAACCTAGGATAACCCGAAAAAGTCAGACAGGCATTCAAGCTTAATTCAGGGAACCGGAGCACAGATCCAATTCCCTATATCAAGAGCCCCTCACCAGCGTTCCTTGAGGGGAACTTGTTCATGGTTGTGACCAGATCTACCTGGAGTTCATTACCTTTATACCTTGTTCAGCCATCAAAACTTTCGGGCCCCGCCCCCCGACCCATTTTGTACCTCTGTAATCTTTTGACTACCACTCACAGGACAGGTATGAGGTGCATAACAAAGATATTAAACTAACATCGAGTAGGTGTCAAGTGTGAGCAGCGTCCCTGGTTACCATAGCAATATTAACAAGGAAAGCATTATGGGTATGACGTCAAGCCAGGTCCATCATGGCTACCAAGACAATGTTGTTAAGAAAGGTTGCTCTCTCTTCCCCGACTGCTCAACACTTCCTGCTTGTCAGGTAGTAAATATTAGTAAATACTGATGAGCACTAAGCTTGTGCTCCAACTCTCATTACAACTTGTGTTTTAAATTCTACCTAGGCATAATTCATACTTATTTTTGTATATTGGTGTAGCGATCAGCTGTTGTGACCGTCGTCTGCCGTCTTCTGTATAAACGCTGACCAGGGAAGGTCACACAAGGTCGTATTATTAATAATATTTATGTTAATACACAGGAGATGTAGGTTGAACCTTGAAGTGTAAGTGAGGATGAAGGTTTGCCGGTGTGACTTGACAGTTGAGAGATCCCTTAGAAGTTGCCGGTGAGGTGCTCTAGATCCAGGTGTAAATCCCCTCAGGCAAGGTTCTTTGATGCTGGTGAGGGGGCTCTTGATCTAGGGAATTGGATCTGTGCTCCAGTTCCCTGAATTGAGTCAGAATACCTTCCATCACCCTCCCCCCACAGGCGGTGTATAATCCCTATGGGTTTAGAGCTCCCCCATGATTATGATTATAATAATCCAGGTGTAAATAACTTTATTTAGGTACAGGTACTCCTAAGTACATTTATGCAAATTTAGGTGGTTTCAGTTATCATATATAGTAACTTGTAAATTACCTAGGATAACCCCAAAATGTCCGTTATTTTCATTGGGGGGGTTCCCTCGGGTGAAGGGGGTCCCTCAGGTGAAGGGGGTCTTGATACAGGAAAGCTCTTCTTGATTCGAGTGAATTGGGTTTTGATCCAAATGAAGGGGCTCTTGATCCAAGTGAAGGGGCTCTTGATCCAAGTGAAGGGGCTTTGGAGCCAAGTAAAGGGGGGCCCTTGGTCCAGTTTAGTTTGTTCAGGTATAGGTACACCTAAATAGTTAATTAAATTATTTTATACAGCAGCATATTGGGGTCCTTAGGTCCCTGATTCCAGTGATGGGGTTCTTGATCTTGGTGAGGGCTCTTGATTCCAGTGAATCTTGAACCCAGTGTGGGGCCTATGGCCCTGGGAATTGGAGTTTTCCTTCCCTACTGGATTGATCCTTATTGTCTTCCATTAGGTACTCAATGGTTCATATTTCCCAATGGGAGATTCCTCAAAGCTGATGAGGGGCTCTTAATCCAGTGAATTGGATTTGTCCTCCCCTTCCTTGGATCTAACATGATTGTCTCCCATTTCCCAGGCACAGTTTGACCCTTGCAGACAGCACTTACTACTAAATATAATGATAATGTATGACCCCTGTGTGTTTAGTGCTTCTCCATTTATAATGTGAGCAAATGGTCTCTTGAATGCACAAATATTATGGGCACTTGAGGTATGTATGTATGTGTATGTATATGTATATGTATATGTATATGTATATGTATATGTATATATATATGTATATATATATGTATATGTATATGTATATGTATATATATATGTATATATATATATATGTATATATATATATATATATATATATATATATATCTATATATATATATAAAGTGCTTGAGTCTGCCCAGGTTGACATATTTCCTAAGATGTGCACCTTCATATGATAACCCTATACTGCACGAATATGACAGTATTCTGAGGCAGATTTTTACGAAAGTACTTAACCTTACTCTAGAAGACGGGCAGTGGAACCAAGCTACACTTCCAGTCAGACTAGGAGGCATTGGTGTCCGCAAGTCATCACAGATTGCGTTACCTGCTTTTCTGTCCTCGTGTATTGCATCCAGAGAGCTTGTAGCAGCGATTCTCCCTGAACATCTTAGGGACAAGGTAGGAGTCCAGGACCAAAAATTCATTGACGGAGCAATGATCTAGGATAATCTAACGGGCTCTGGAGCCAGACCTGCTCCCCCCAACAACTACAAACAATCGCACTGGGGTGGTCCAATAGTGGAAAATATTGCCTCAACAATGCTTCAGAGTGTGTCAGGGAAGGATAGAACCCGCCTCCTGGCAGTGAGAGCCCCTCATGCTGGGGACTTTCTGTTGGCTGTTCCCAACTCCAGCCTTGGCACACGTCTCGACCCACAGACCATCCGCATCGGTGTTGCCCTTCGACTTGCCGCCCCTATTCTCGCCGAACACAGGTGTATTTGTGGCAGTGAAGCAGCAGACCGATTCGGGTACCATGGTCTTGTGTGCCGTAAATCCGAGGGAAAGATTGCAAGACATGAGGAGGTTAATAACATTATCAAGAGGAGCCTCACAACAGCTGGATGCCCAGCAGTAAGGGAGCCACCCCAACTATGCAGATCTGATGGCAGCCAGAAGCGTCCAGATGGTATCACCCTTCAAGCCTGGACAGATGGGAAGCAGGTGGTGTGGGACTATACATGTGCATCTACCTTGGCTGATACCTATCTCCAATACACCAGGCAGGAAGGAGGGGCAGCTGCCAGCTTCAGGGAGTCCCAAAAGTCTAGAAAATATGGAGAACTTGCCCATCATTATATGTTTGTTCCCATAGGCTCAGAGACCCTTGGCTCATGGGGAAAGAGTGCATCTAAATTCCTTAAGGAGCTGGGAAAAAGACTCATCAGGGTAACTAGGGATCCCAGGGCAGCTAGTTTTCTGTTCCAGCGGCTCAGTGCGGCTGTTCAAAGGGGTAATGCCTGCTGTATTTTGGGCACACGCCCCAGCTCTGAGGAGCTGGATGAGATTTTCGCCTTATCGGTGATACACACGTAACAACATGTACCGTATATGCCACCTTTATATCAACAATGTATCTCTTAAATCTTCTGTACCATATTATGTAATAAAATATTCCTATTGGTAAAAAAAAAATATGCTAAAAGATGGGGTGGTAGGGGAAGTGGAATATTCAAACGGCTTCAGGAAGAAATCCAAATATTCTTCCTTGAAGTCTTTTTATGCACTTCTCCGAGGCAATGGGTCCCACAATTTACACCAGAGGTCGACCCCATCATATTATATATATATATATATATATATATATATATATATATATATATATATATATATATATATATATATATATATATATATATATATATACATGTATATATATATATATATATATATATATATATATATATATATATATATTATATATATATTATATATATATATATATATATATATATATATATATATATATATATATATATATATATATATATATATATATATATCTATATATATATATATATATATATATATATATATATATATATATATATATATATATATATATATATATATATATATATATATATACACACACACACACACATATACATACATACATATATTTTTTTTTTTTTCAACAAGTCGGCCATCTCCCACCGAGGCAGGGTGACCCAAAAAAGAAAGAAAATCCCCAAAAAGAAAATACTTTCATCATCATTCAACACTTTCACCACACTCACACATTATCACTGCTTTTGCAGAGGTGCTCGGAATACAACAGTTTAGAAGCATATATGTACGTATAAAGATACACAACATATCCCTCCAAACTGCCAATATCCCAAACCCCTCCTTTAAAGTGCAGGCATTGTACTTCCCATTTCCAGGACTCGAGTCCGACTATATGAAAATAACCGGTTTCCCTGAATCCCTTCACTAAATATTACCCTGCTCACACTCCAACAGATCGTCAGGTCCCAAGTATCATTCGTCTCCATTCACTCCTATCTAACACGCTCATGCACGCTTTCTGGAAGTCCAAGCCCCTCGCCCACAAAACCTCCTTTACCCCCTCTTTCCAACCCTTTCGAGGACGACCCCTACCCCGCCTTCCTTCCCC
>NC_091359.1:9739001-9974001 GCF_038502225.1 Cherax quadricarinatus | reverse complement strand
GTGGGCAGGTGATCATGGTAGAGCATTACCAGTGTGGGCAGGTGATCATGGTAGAGCATTACCAGTGTGGGCAGGTGATCATGGTAGAGCATTACCAGTGTGGGCAGGTGATCATGGTAGAGCATTACCAGTGTGGGCAGGTGATCATGGTAGAGCATTACCAGTGTGGGCAGGTGATCATGGTAGAGCATTACCAGTGTGGGCAGGTGATCATGGTAGAGCATTACCAGTGTGGGCAGGTGATCATGGTAGAGCATTACCAGTGTGGGCAGGTGATCATGGTAGAGCATTACCAGTGTGGGCAGGTGATCATGGTAGAGCACAAGTTAATAATATTACTGACATAGTATTTAAGGGAGGTTCCTTGATCCCAGTGAGAGGCTCTAGACCTGTTCCTTGGATAGCTCCTGATTATATTCCATTTTCTCATGCAGTATATGACCCCTGAATGTTTATTGTTTCAACAAGAATGTAATAGTAAAGACACAAGAATGTAATAATAATGAAATGTAGGCACATTAATCCTTAACTAGAGTAATAATGCCTTTGTTCTGTGAAGGAATTTAAAGTATCAGGAACATACTTAACACAGTAAGATTTTGGGTGAAGAAGACTGCTTGGATTAATAACCCTGAGAGACAGCAGCCCAGGATAACCCTAGGAAGCCAATCAGTGTGGCATATTTTCACTGAAGCCCTTTGGTCCTCTTCAAGATGCTAGCTAAGGTATCCTAAACTGAAAACCCTGTATCTACTTATTACTTGGTGAATAGGTGCGAGGAAACATGCCCAACTTCACTTGCCCCAGGATCAAACCTGGGTTTTTTTAGTAGTGAGCCAAAGGCACTTAAGATGTACCATAAAATAAATATTAGTAAAATAAGTAATGTAAAATTCTTTGCTTGCACATACACAAAAGTATGAATTTTAACACCCATTACCAACACCTACTAGGTACAGTATCAAAATAAAAGTTATATTACGTCTAATTATTTATTACACAACAAAATTCTTCAGTCAGAAATGTAACTTTTTTCATGTAACACCACGTTACATAAATCAGACCAGTCTAACCTTACAATGGAAACATTTACTTTGTCATACTTTTTCTTGCAGATATTTGTCAGCAACAGGATGCATGGCTCAGAGAGACAGTTGGTTGAACAAACTTTTGGTTCGAAAAATCGAGCCTACAAAAGAATCACATTCTCGTATGCTGTCTGATAAAGAGACTATATTTGAACTGCAAACCCATAATCTCAAACCTGGTAATGGAAGTGCTTACCTCAAGAATTAGTAAGTATTTCCTTGGCTTTTTTTTTTTATTTTTAAATAATTATAAAGTACAGGTTGACTATCACTAATCCGGCATCATTGAGACCTGTAGGGTGCTGGATTAGTGATTTTGCCGGATTACAGAGTGGTTAGGTTAGAATACACTTAACCCAACAGCGATATTTCACTCATTTTATGCCTTATTTTTGGCCCATTCCATTGTTCCAGTCTACCAAACTCATAGCTGTTTTGCTAGTATTCTTTCTATTGAATCTGTCGATGAGTACAGGAAACCGCCCATTTACCTATTTCATCTACCCAGTAAAGTGGTCAGAAATTGGTAATTTGGCCAAATTCACACAAATTTCAGGAGATGCCAGTTTCATATAGGGTCCAGAATAAACAGTGCAGACATTCCTGGCATTAAAATAATATTTTCTCTGTTCATTAGTCACATCTCCAGGCCCCTCTTAAATTACTCTTGCTTTCTATTTTGAATTTTGATTCACACAAAAAGTAGATTTACTGTTATGCAGACTACTGCATTATTGTAGTAACTGTATAAATGTCAGCCCATTCATGACTGCGTATTAGACCAGCCAGTTGGACACGTATTGGACGGTGACAT
This sequence comes from Cherax quadricarinatus, assembly GCF_038502225.1. Classification (NCBI taxonomy): domain Eukaryota; kingdom Metazoa; phylum Arthropoda; class Malacostraca; order Decapoda; family Parastacidae; genus Cherax; species Cherax quadricarinatus. The sequence goes on along the minus strand of NC_091359.1, from coordinate 9,972,099 downwards.
CATTTGTTTACTCATGAACATTGGCAAGAATTGAACATTTCCGCTACTTTCAGCTCAATTTCAAGGTACTTTCCATCGTGAAACCAATTAAAATCCTATCTGTTTATATAGTATATCTTCCATTCTAACGAATGAGACCATAAAACAAGAATACAACCATAATAACCATACAAAAATACATTGCAAAGTCGAAGTTTTTTCTCATTATGCACTTCTTGCTGCAGGATATTTTTTATATAGTGCACACTTACCACACAGACCTTTTCTCTCATATGTAGGGCCAAATATACCGGTCACAGCTTACCTGAGTGAACTGAGCTCATGGCTTCAAAGTCATGTTATCTTTTATGGACAATGTACGTGTATGTGCTTTACACAACGAGAAGCATTTCTTTTATTCGTTGGAACCATGGCTGGGGGTAAAAGTGAGCAGGGTATAACAATAAATGGAAAAAAGGAAATTGGAATGATTTCTGCAGCAAGTAGCACCACCAAACAGTAGCAGCAGGTTGGTGTGGTGACCCGGAAATTTGAAATTGTGCTAGCCTAAATTAGTGCCAGATTACTCATGGAACTGGATTACTGATTGCCAGATTAGTGATGGCCGGTCTGTTTTGTGTAAGTTTTTGAATAACTGTACTGTTTTAAGTTTACATCATTTACAGTAAATAGAAGCAGTAATAATAGTAGTGCTATAATACTTAATATATTTGAATACATGTCTAATGCATAATACAGTATGTATACAAGATATTTTTAACAATCCATCATTGTTAGATATTACTTTTAATTACAACTGTACTTTCTAATTTCAGTGAGGAATACGTGAAAGGTGTTGCTGACAAATTTGCAGACCAGTCCGTTCACCCTGAACTTCAAGGGTCGTGGACTGTTGCAGTTGGTGACCAGGATCAGTGTGTTCACTTATGGAAGTATGCTGGAGGATATGGTGCTATAGATGCTGCTAACAAATTATATGCCTCAGATCCAGTAAGCTACATGTAGTTTACTAGATATATAAATCCTCTTAGATACGACAGTAAGGGTAACTGTCTATTGCAGGGCCCCCAACTAATGAACAAGATTTGTTCTTGAGTTTTGTTTGTAAATCAAGTGTTCTGTACTCAGAACCTAAACCCCATCAAAATGTAATTGGAGATGCATTTCTGGAGAGTATTTTGTATCTAAATTTATTTTAACAGTGAAATTGAACTCCTTTTTTTATTTAGTTTATTTTCACAAAAATCCTGTAGCCTCTGCAACTTCTAAATTTGCATCAAAGGCTGTATCTTTCAGTATTGATTTAATGTCATTAATGTTGGCATTCATAAGAAAGTTTTTAAAGAATGATAAGAGATATGTGCAAAAAATTTATGAAATATATTTTTAACATGGTTAGTTTTCAGTTTAAGGGGTGTTTACCTATAGTTTACACTAAGCATTATGCTTATACAGTTGTCTGTGTTCTGAATGGTGGAATGACTTTTGTAAGAGATTAATTGGTTGTTAAGTGCCCCATTTGTAAGTATGGATGTTCATTACTGGGTTGTTCATAAGATGGGAACCTGCTGTATATGCTTCACAGCTTTTGTTGCCAAGTTTCTAGCCATTGCCAGCTTGTCTTTGAATTTTTTGCACAGTTTTGTAGATATCAGGGTTAAATCTGTATATACCATACTACTATTGTTTATAAGATACCAGTAAACCCATGCTTTATTTTTCTTTCTTACCTTTAGTGGAGAAAAATAAATGGAATGAATTGATTGATTTAGCTTTTATTGAACACCATCAATGAAACAATCGTAATACTAGCTCATATAGTACCAAGTATTTTTCATTCATTTTATGTTGTTTTCCAGGTGCAAGCTGTGTAAAACAAATGTATTAGTGAATAGTGGTGCCATCTTTGAGTGTTTCAGCAAGAAGGTCTGATAGTATGGGTTTTGAACATTATAGTGAGGAGGAGGTTGGAAGCAGTTTAGAGGTCTATATAAAGGCAATGCAGGTGGTCCCCACTTTACAGTGATTTGTTAATATGGACATTTCAAATTATGACTAAAAATTTGTTTGTACAGTTCCCTGATTCACTATTACGGCGATTGTGCGCCACTCTGTTTACATCCTCTGTGAGCTCTGCATCTCTCGATTATGTCTGGAAACATTCCTAAATTTCAAGCTTTTTAAAGTTATTGCATATTTTATATATACTCTGAATGGAGACGAATGGTATTTGGGACCTGACGATCTGTTGGAGTATGAGCAGGGTAAAATTTAGTGAAGGGATTCAGGGAAACCAGTTATTTTTGTATAACCAGACTTGTCCTGGAAATGGGAAGTACAATGCCTGCACTCTAAAGTAGGGGTTCAGGATATTAGCAGTTTGGAGGGATGTGTTGTGTATCTTTATACGTATATGCTTCTAAACTTGTGTTCTGAGCACCTCTGCAAAAACAGTGATTATGTGCGAGTGAGGTGAAAGTGTTGAATGATGATGAAAGTGTTCTCTTTGGGGATTTTCTTTCTTTTTGGGTCACCCTGCCTCGGTGGGAGACGGCCGACTTGTTAAAAAAAAAAAAAATTATATACTTTTGTGTACCAGTACCTAAATAAACATGTACTATGCTGGCATGCAGGAACACATTAAAATCTCTAAGAATGTCTTGCTAGTGTTGATGCAATAAGCGTAATAATAATAATCGCTCATGGGCACTTTAACCCTTTGACTGTCGCGGCCGTATATATACGTCTTACGAGGTACCGTGTTTGAAGTATATATACTCATAAATTCTAGCGGCTTCAAATCAAGCAGGAGAAAGCTGGTTGGCCCAAATGTGAGAGAATGGGTCTGTGTGGTCAGTGTGCACCATATAAAAAAAATCCTGGAGCACGCAGTGCATAATGAGAAGAAAAAAACTCCGACCGTTTTTTAATTAAAATGCCGACTTTGTGGTCTATTTTCGTATAGTATTTATGGTTCTATTCTCGTTTTCTTGGTCTCATTTGATAGAATGGAAAACATATTATAGAAATAGAGGGGATTTTGATTGATTTTACTATAAAAAGAACCTAGAAATGGAGCTCAAAAAGAACCTAGAAATGGAGCTCAAAGTAGGGGAAATGTTTGATTTTTGCCAATGTTCGAAAGTAAACAAATGATGCCATTGTCCAATAAATGTCCAACTAGCCATTCTGATATGCAGTCATGAATGGGTTGATGTTATTTATACAATTATTACAGTATTGCAGTAGTCTGCATAATAGTAAGTCTTTTATTTTTTGTTTGAATAAAAATTCAAAATAGAAAGCAAGAGTAATATCAGAGGGGCCTGGAGACATGACTGATGAGCAAAGAAAATGTTATTTTAGAGCCAGGAATGTCTGCATTGTTCATTCTGGACCTTATTTTGAAATTGTCATATTTTTTAGTTTTCGTGAAATTGGCCAAATTGCAAATTTCTGACCACATCATTAGGTAGTTGAAGTCGGTAAATGGGCAGTTTCTTGTACTCAATCGATAGAAAAAATGGAGTTCTAAAGATATAGCTATGAGTTTGGGCGACTGGAACAATGGAATTAACCGAAAATAGGGCTCAAAGTGGGCAAAATCGCCGATTTGTAAACAGCGCCAAGGTCGCTAACTTCGCGAGAGCATAATTCCGTCAGTTTTCCATCAAATTTCGTTTTTTTGGTGTCATTACAATCGGGAAAAGATTCTCTATCATTTCATAAGATTTTTTTTTTTTTTTTTTTTTTTTTTTTTTTTTTTTTTTTTTTTTTTTTTTAATTTTGCGACACCAGGAGACACCTCAGGATTGGGGGTTGCAACAGTCAAAGGGTTAAATGTTGTATATTATGTTAATATAGACATCTTCATTAATCCATCTATAGTTTTTCAAAATTATATGAAACATGCTACATATCTTATAATACATACAAATATATAGTAGAACAAATTGACATAAATGTGAGATAGGTAGCCATGCAGTTTGTAGGAGTGATGGCAAGAATTCCATTTTCTATAGTCCAACACCAGAGAAGCTGTGTACAGTGTAGTATTACTGGGGGTAACTGTACATAAATATCTGTTTTGTATGCCTTCACTCATAGCATCATTCTCAATCTAAATGGTGTGTTGCATAGGAATGGAAGTGTTGCTGTTATTTATTCTACTGCACCAATGTGAAGACAACTTGTACACAGTGTAAGGTGTTTGTATTGTGGGGGAAAAAGCTTCATAAAAGCGTGCATATTGTGAAATGAGCATGTATGTTCAGAAAGTGGAAAGGTCTTAATAAAACAGCCCTCAGTTTGTTTACATTCTGTGTGTGTCTCGTTCTCTCATTTATGATAATAATAATAGTTGTGATAAAAAGAGGAGTCATAAGCCTATTATTTTAAATGCTAAGTTAGAAATGATTGAGTGAGGTATGTCAGTGGCAGTAAGCATAATAATTGCCCTGAGACACTAAATGTTGCATAACTACATTATTATAGACATACAGTGGACCCCCGACATCCGAAGGCATCGACATTCGATAAATCCGACATTCGATGCATTTTAACGCAAAAATTTCACCTCGACATTCGATACAACTCATACAAGACGTGTCCACGTGTGGCCTGAACTGCCCCATGTGTGCCAGTGTTTACAAGCCAGCCAGTGTGCGTGCATCTAAGGATACATTTGGTACATTCCATATTATCCATATTATCACTGTTTTTGGTGCTTGTTTCTGCAAAATAAGTAACCATGGGCCCCAAGAAAGCTTCTAGTGCCAACCCTTCGAGAAAAAAGGTGCTAATGACTATTGAAATGAAGAAAGAGATAATTGCAAAGTAATAAAGTGGAGTGTGTGTGTGTCGGAGTGCATGATGATTTGGTAAAGAAATTGCCTGCAACTAGTGGTGATGTGAGTGAAGTTAAGGCCAACAAAGGTTGGTTTGAAAGATTTAAGAATCGTAGTGGCATACACAGTGTGGTAAGGCATGGTGAGGCTGCCAGTTCAAGTCCTAATGGAAGGGGATTCCCCTTCTAAACACTAACACCATCCACACACTCCCCTCCTCCCATCCCATCAATCATTACCAGATCTTCATTAAAGGTAAGTGCCAATTATTCTATTGTTATTAATCTATTGTTATTGTAATTATTCTATTGCATTAAACTTAATATTTCATGTGGTAAATTTTTTTTTTCATACTTTTGGGTGTCTTGCACGGATTAATTTGATTTCCATTACTTCTTATGGGGAAAATTAATTCGACTTTCAATATTTTCGACATTCGATAGCTCTCAGGAACGGATAAGTATTGAATGTCGAGGGTCCACTGTATTCATTAATCCATCTATAACATTTTTTTTTTTTTTTTCAAAATTATATGAGAATTATGTTTCATATCTATAAAGAAAATATATACATACAATCGTAGTAAAACAATTAAACAATTGTGAAGTGTGCTAGCTGGGTGGGCTATCACATTTCGCTTCCTACAATGAATACTACTCGCCTCTCACCCTACATCAAGACTACCAATATTTTAAGGTAGGTAATGAGTGTACTGTATGTATATTTTACTATATTGTTTTTAATTCCTAGTTCTGTTGCTAACTTAATATATGATAGTGTAATATATGATAGTGATTTGCTGATGGCAGTAGCCTGGAACCTAACCTGCCATACAAGCGGTGCCCTCCTGTACATGGTGTGAATATTATGCAGAGTATTCAGAACATAGAGATAAGATGTGGGATTCCCAAAAGTTTTATTTAGAGGGCTAAGGAGAGATTGATGAGGTGTTTTGGGCATTTAGAGAGGATGGAGAAAGCTAGGGTAACTAAGGTGAGTTGGAGGAAAGAAGGGGTATCGGGTGTTCAAGGAAAGGTTGGAGAGATGTTTTGAGTTTACCTGGAGAGAGTTTCGGGGGTCAACGCCCCCGCGGCCCGGTCTGTGACCAGGCCTCCTGGTGGATCAGCGCCTGATCAACCAGGCTGTTGCTGCTGGCTGCACGCAAACCAACGTACGAGCCACAGCCCGGCTGATCAGGAACTGACTTTAGGTGCTTGTCCAGTGCCAGGTTGAAGACTGCCAGGGGTCTGTTGGTAATCCCCCTTATGTGTGCTGGGAGGCAGTTGAACAGTCTCGGGCCCCTGACACTTATTGTATGGTCTCTTAACGTGCTAGTGACACCCCTGCTTTTCATTGGGGGGATGGTGCATCGTCTGCCAAGTCTTTTGCTTTCGTAGTGAGTGATTTTCGTGTGCAAGTTCGGTACTAGTCCCTCTAGGATTTTCCAGGTGTATATAATCATGTATCTCTCCCTCCTGCGTTCCAGGGAATACAGGTTTAGAAACCTCAAGCGCTCCCAGTAATTGAGGTGTTTTATCTCCGTTATGCGCGCCGTGAAAGTTCTCTGTACATTTTCTAGGTCGGCAATTTCACCTGCCTTGAAAGGTGCTGTTAGAGTGCAGCAATATTCCAGCCTAGATAGAACAAGTGACCTGAAGAGTGTCATCATGGGCTTGGCCTCCCTAGTTTTGAAGGTTCTCATTATCCATCCTGTCATTTTTCTAGCAGATGCGATTGATACAATGTTATGGTCCTTGAAGGTGAGATCCTCCGACATAATCACTCCCAGGTCTTTGACGTTGGTGTTTCGCTCTATTTTGTGGCCAGAATTTGTTTTGTACTCTGATGAAGATTTAATTTCCTCATGTTTACCATATCTGAGTAATTGAAATTTCTCATCGTTGAACTTCATATTGTTTTCTGCAGCCCACTGAAAGATTTGGTTGATGTCCGCCTGGAGCCTTGCAGTGTCTGCAATGGAAGACACTGTCATGCAGATTCGGGTGTCATCTGCAAAGGGGCCTTGGACATCAAACTGGCTTGTGTGAATGTATTGGATAGGAGTGAGTGAAGGCAAGTGGTTTTTATAATTTGACATGCTGTTGGAGTGTGAACCAAGTACCTTCTATGAAGGAATTGAGGGGAATCAGCTGGACTTGAGTCCTTGGGTCAGGAAATACAGTGCCTACAGTCTGAAGGATGGATGAGGATGGTGCAGTTTGGAGGGTCATCTGAACTGTGATGTTGGAACGCTTCTGGTGAGACAATGATTGAAAGAGTGGCGGTGAAAGTGTTTCCTCTTTCCTTGGTCATCCCCTACCTCTGAAGGATCCAGTGTATTAAAAAAGTGGTGTGAATATTAGAGCATAAAAATCAGAAATTAGAAGACACAGTAATGGTATGAAAGATATGAATGATTAAGAGGACAGGAAGGGTTCATTTAGAAAGGATGAAGCAGAAAAGGCTGACTAAGAAGGTACACCATAAAAATCTAGTGTGAAGTAAAGGACAGCACTTTTGGAATAGTGTCAGCAGTGTTAGTCAGTAGTTGTTTCTTTGTTACCATCACTCCATCAACAGATGCACCTAACAATTGGAAGTAGTCAAGTTTTAACTGAGGAAGGAGAGGGTAGCTCCAATTCCTTAGATGGAGAGCCATTTGCAGCAATGTAAAATTGCGTAAAATTAGAGGACATCCCTGGAAGAGTTTTCCTGAGGGGCTGAGGAAGGATTTTAAGTGGCAAGGGATTGAGCATTCAGCAGTCAAGTGTGAGTGGGTTAAATCACACTGATTATGCATATTGTTTATGGTATTTGGTTTGCTATCAGGGTATAAGCAAATCACAGTATGGGCAATATGTGCAATTTTGTGAGTCAGAGTATAAGCAAGTAAACTTATAAAGATACTTAGTACAGCTGGTTAACCAGACTTAAGAGTTCTGGAAGTGGGAAGCCGAGTGCCTGCACTCTGATGGTTGGGATGTTGAAGTTTGAAGGGTCATTTAATTTGTGGCATGTCTATTTTTTGTAAGACAGTTAGTGTATGGGTGATAGGAGAAGTGTTTCCATCTGTAGGTTCTTTCCTTGGTGGGACACAGCCACTTTATTGAAAATAATAATAATAAATTTTTAAAAAGATTAACGGGATGAAAATGTGTCGGTGGGTGGCTTAGATGAAGAATGTAAACATTCTGACGTTTAGCTCGGACTGGCAGGCAGTAGCAGCATCTACAGAGCTGAAAATTCACATCCTGGTTTTTAGTTGATGTAGCAAAATACAGAATGTTCAGAAATGTTTCATGGTGGCCAGAGAGAAACTGACTCCTGTAGTCAGAGAGTTAACCCTCTGGGTCAAATTTACGATACTGGCAAAAATAGCTTTTTTTACAATAAGGATTGAATGCACTAATTTTTCATAAATGTATGTATTTGTTTTTTTAGATACACAGTATTTTTAAAAGTCCACCATCTAAAAAATACTGTACAGGTAGAGGGGAAGATATCATTCCTAAACTGTACACTTTTATACAAGGTGTTACTGAGTTGTATGTTTAAATACAAGTTTCTCCTCAGGATTTGTCAAAACTGATTCAGGATAGAAATCCATATTTACGACAACGCTCAAATCAGTTCCTGCTACCCTTCAGCTTCTGGCCTCCAGTCAGTCCACGTGAAGGTGGAAATATATACGAGATCCGCTCATATTTCTTAAAGGTAGGTTAATTCTGTATACTATACTTCACAGTGAGCCCTCAATTTAGCAGACTAATAGGGAAAAGCAGGTGGCTGGTAATGGTGGTGATTGTGATGGATGTAGATAAAATTGTTTTGCTACGATTGTAACCATAATGAATAATTCTTGAAACAACGAACTTGATCCGTTGTTTCTGAATTGATTGACCTGATGGATTTTGTCAATCGAAATCTGTTAAATATAGGGTTTATTGTATGTAAGATTTGCTTTATATTGGAGGACTTCATCTTATGATGAGAATTGCATATTTTGTCTTGAGCATTAAAATTTATGACTATTACAAAAAATGTCATCTAGCACTTGACCTAGGAACATATTTAAAGTAAAATGCAATTCAGACTCCTTTCATCCAAAGGTTATGCCTTTATCCAGATAAATGACTACTGAAATACAGGATTTGTACTTTATTTAACAAGCACTACCAGTGCTCTGCATAGCCATTGGCTCTCCATGAGCAGTTGATATATACCGTGTTAGTAAGATCTGCTGGTTACACAGTGGGAGCTACAGCTCACACCTGATCTAACCCCCTTAACCCTTTCACTGTCGAGACCTCTGATCACAAATCTGCTCTCAATGTTGAAAAATATTGGAAAAAAAAAATTTTTTCTTGCCAAAATCTTAAGAATAGTTTTTTATTGTTTTAACCCTTTGATTGTTTCGGTCGTATATATACGTCTTACGAGCCAATGTGTTTGACATATATATACTCTAAAATTCTAGTGCCTTCATATCAAGCAGGAGAAAGCTGGTAGGCCCACATGTGAGAGAATGTATCAGTGTGGTCAGTGTGTACAGTATAAAGAAAATCCTTCAGCATGCAGTGCAGAATGAGAAAAAAAAATCTGACTGTGTTTTTGGATTAAAATGCCGACTTTGAGGTGTGTTTTCGTATGTTGTTTATGGTTGCATTCTTGTTTTCTTGGTCTTATTTGATAAAATAGAAAACATGTTATAGAAATAGAAGTGATTTTGATTGGTCTTACTATTACCTGGAGTTTACCTGGAGAGAGTTCCGGGGGTCAACGCCCCCGTGGCCCGGTCTGTGACCAGGCCTCCTGGTGGATCAGAGACTGATCAACCAGGCTGTTGCTGCTGGCTGCACGCAAATCAACGTACGAGCCACAGCCCGGCTGGTCAGGAACCGACTTGGGTGCTTGTCCAGTGCCAGCTTGAAGACTGCCAGGGGTCTATTGGTAATCCCCCTTATGTATGCTGGGAGGCAGTTGAACAGTCTCGGGCCCCTGACACTTATTGTATGGTCTCTTGACGTGCTAGTGACACCCCTGCTTTTCATTGGAGGGATGTTGCATCGTCTGCCAAGTCTTTTGCTTTCGTAGTGAGTGATTTTCATGTGCAAGTTCGGTACTAGTCCCTCTAGGATTTTCCAGGTGTATATAATCATGTTCGATTTTTGCCGATGTTCAAGAGTAAACAAATGACGTCATTGTCCAATAAATGTCCAACTAGCCATTGTAATATGCAGTCACAAATGGGTTGACATTATTTATACAATTATTACAATGTTGCAGTAGTCTGAATAACAGTAAATCTTCTGTTTTTTGTGTGAATAAAAATTCAAAATAGAAAGAGATGTGACTGATGAACAGAGAAAATGTTTAGTGCCAGGAATGTCTGCATTGTTCATTCTGGACCCTATTTTGAAACTGACATATTTTTTAATTTGCATGAAATTGGCCAAATTGCCAGTTTCTGACCACTTTATTGGGTAGTTGAAATTGGTAAATGGGCAGTTTCTTGTATTCAGTCAACAGAACAAATAGAGTTCTGAAGAAATATCTGAGTTTTGTGGACTGGAACAGTGGAATTGGCCGAAAATAGGGCTCAAAGTGGGAGAAATTGCTGATGCGTAAATGTCGCCGAGGTCGCTAACTTCACGAGAGCGTAATTCCATAAGTTTTCCACCAAATTTCATACTTTTGGTGTCATTATCATTGGGAAAAGATTCTCTATCATTTCATAAGATTTTTTTTTTTTCCCCAAAAAAATATTTTGCGACACCAGGAGAGACTTCGGGATTTGGGGTTGCGACAGTCAGAGAGTTGGAAGAAAAAAAAATTTGGCGATCAGTACTTATCGAGATATAGAGGCATGAAGTTGACAGATAGTGAATCGCTTAGGACAGCATCGGCAACTGCCGCTCATTCGGTAATATTATTTTTACTTTTATTTTTTTTTTTTCTTTTCTAATATTTTTTTTTTTCAAGTAACTTTTGTGGCCTGTGAGACCAATAAAATGCATCATGTATATATACCCACTCGTTGTATGCAACACAATAACCACACAAACTTTATCATTATATTGTTTACAAAACTTGTTTAGACAAACCTGTGCTGCCTTCCCCACCACCCACACTGTCTTTCCCACTGCCCACACTGCCTTCCCCACACCCACCTGGAGTCTACCTGGAGGTTATTCCGGGGATCAACACTCCCGCAGCCCGGTCCACGACCAGGCCTCACAGTGGATCAGGGCCTCATCAACCAGGCTGTTACTGATGGCCACATGCAGTCCAACGTACGAACCACAGCCCGGCTGATCCAGCACTGACTTCCCCACCATCCATGCTGGAAATAAGTCAGTTTGACTTTTTTGGGTTATCCTAGGTTCTCTACACATGCTGCTATGTATGATAATCTATGTAACTGTATTCGTGTATACCTGAATAAAGTTACACACCGTCTTCCCAACCACCCACACCATCTTCCCTACCATCCAAGCTGCCTTCTCCACCATCCAAGCTGCCTTCTCCACCACCCAAGCTGCCTTCTCCACCACCCAAGCTGCCTTCTCCACCACCCAAGCTGCCTTCTCCACCACCCAAGCTGCCTTCTCCACCACCCAAGCTGCCTTCCCCACCACCCAAGCTGCCTTCCCTTTTCACTATCTGTATCTGGTATCCTGGGCATTGCTTTTGGTCACAAACTCCTCAGAACCCTGAAATTCATCTTCACTGACACTTCCATCTGTGTTAGAACTATCACTTGGAAAGAGAAGAGTCCCAAATTCGCCGGGGAATCAGATATTTCTTACCGCTAGGCATGCTGAACAAGGACTACTGAACTGGCATTCCTACAATGCACCACTGGCTCCCTGATTTTTTTTATACTGCGCACACTGACCATGCAGACCCATTCTCTCAAATGTAGGCTACCAGCTTTCTCCTGCTAGATTTGAAGTCCCTAGAATTTTGGCGTAATATTACGGGAGCGACACTGGCTTGCAAGCCATAATACAGTACATATTACGGGACTGACAGTGAAAGGGTTAACTGTGTCCAATGTATTAGTATGCAGATGAGGACCATGTCCAATGTACCAGTACACAATTTTCCATGGTTTCTAATGTGCCACCTGCCAATATTTTTGACCTCAGCACAACTGTTGGGGGGGGTCATAAAACCTCATCATGCCTTTTAAAATTCTGAGACCAGACGAGTCCATGTAATGCATCATGAGTAATGCTGACTAACCAATATAAGTAAACAATGAACCCAGAACCTGATGTTCCACCACCAGCCAATAGGGTGTTGGACTGACAGGAAGATGCTTTATTCATTCTAAATTCACACAATGTAGATTTAACCTAGGATAACCCAATATATTCAAATACTGTAACTTATTTCCATGTTCTGAAGATTATTACACCTCACAACAAATGTGAATAAGCACACTAAGGTCAAGTGGAAAACCAAAACTGGTTAACTTCAACATGCACGTAATCCTGTATGTCACTTATAGGATTCATAAAAATATATTCAGTATTACTATAACATGTTGAAAATAATCGCCTATTATTTATTTAGTCTTCGAGATTTACAGTGGATAATTTGGAATCAAATTTATCATTTCACACTTGGTAGCCTGGCACCATGATTGAATGGGGAAACAACTGGTCAAGAGCTATTCACTTTCGGCAAGCAAATAACGAGGCCTTCGGAGGATTCTTCTCTCAGGTTGGCCGCCTCTACAATGTTCATCACATCTGGTGTAAGTGCTATACCTTGTTTTTGTGTGCACTGTATGTTTAATGTTTGATTTTGTTTTCCCAAGATGTTTGCTGTTATTTGCTTAAACTGTGCTTTAGAACTGGGTCTCATATAAATAGTAGTTGGATTTTTTTTGTGTGTGTGTGTTTTCTGACTTCCTATAAATTGTTTAGAGATGAGATGCATGGGCATATATGTATACTCTAATTATTTTTTAATTTGTATTATGTTGGACATGTAAATGCATCAAGTTAATTTGCATAAATGTGTAATTACAAAATATCAGTTTTTTTATTAATTCCTTTAATTGTACAATTTATATAGTCTTTTAACTTCAAATTTTAATATGAAATCAGATTGTGAGTTATCTTGGCATAGGTTACCGTAGAACTTTTCAAGTTACACATTGCATGGGAATGTTTTTACATTTTTTTTATTTTCACTTACTGAATTGAGACTTGAGAAATACATCTATAGAAAATTAACTGGAGAAATAATGAGTTTTTAAGTATTAGACAGGCCATGTGAAACTGTTGAATGACAATTTCATAAAATTTAACTGATCACTAATACTAGTGTATTGCTTGATGTTTTATTGAAATTATTATTTGCTGAGAGATTTGGGAATTAAAATCTTCATTTAGTGTTGTGCATCTGACTTGAGATAATTATAGTTTCAGTGCTCAGTTTTGCTCCAATCATCTTGATGCAGGCTAGTAAAGCATTGTAAATTGATTAGTAAATCTAAGGGGTTAATTATCTTAGTATACTGTGCTCCTTATGGACAAAGAATATGCTAGTATTTCTTCATAAAGGAGGAGGAGAAAATTCCTGTCATTTAATTTGAAGTGGCACCCACTTGTGAAGATATTTTCACTGTAATATTCATATCTAACTGTGGTATCTTACATGCTTTTCACACAGGTTCCTGTCTGAATATATCTGTACAATTTTTATATATATGTTTAAAATTGTTGGGGAAGCTGAGGTTTGGGTTTTCAACTTAATGAATTGGACTGTTAAACAGAAGAAAGTGAGTTTAGCCAGTTTGCCAAAGAAAGCCATGAATACCATTATATAATGTGATAATTAATAGTATCATTGCTCTATTCCTGTTCTGTTATCTGCAAATTTGATAATTGATAGGGTCATTGCACTACTACTGTTCCATCACTTGTGAATGTGATAATTGATCAGAAGCAACTGTCATTCCACTAATTCAACTGTTACCAGTGACTTCCTCCTCTTGCAATATCACCAGCACACCTTTCACTTGTGATACAGAATAAATAAATGCTCTGAATATAGGTCATGGCATCCTGTGATCTTGATAAATAAGTATGTCACACACTCAAAATATAGCTGGGAAGAATGTTGTACAACTTCATAATAAGGAAAGTGTTTCTAGGAATTACTTAATGGAGATGATCATTTAATAATTGCTGTTAGTTATCCATGGTATTTGGCTCAATATTTTAAACATGCCTTGTCACAGTGAGTGTGCTTGTACAGCATCTATAATGCAGCAGGGATTTTTGGTTGGAGCCCTTGGGAAGGAATGATGGATGGGGCATTCCTGATGCTTTCGCTGTTGGGGAAGGATGAAGTTAATCGTGGTCACCCATGTACAACTTAGTGCTGCTCTTTGTTGGACAGTTGGGTATCCAATCTGAGGAATATTAGAGAAGAGCATTTTTGTAGTGGTGTGGACCTACTTTTGCATTCAGGGGCTCTCAAGTTTGGGCACGTCCCCCTGGGGAAAGAGAGGAATCCTTACCAGGTTGTCTCGTTCTGTTGCCCCTCGCTGGGGTCATTATTTTGAATATTGTGCACAAATGCAAATACATAATCATTACTTCAAAATTACTGTACACCCAAAACATACAGTTATCTGAAGGCCTGTAGGATACATAGCATTTTGGGCAAAAATTAGACTATAGTTAAAATCCACACAACTACAATGGACCTTCGACCAACGATGGCACCGACTAACGATAAAATCGGGCAGCGATGTGTTTTTGCATAAAAATATTGGCTCGACCAATGATGAAAAATTCAGGTAAGGACATTCGTCCCGAACACATCCGCCTGTCCGTCCAGCCTGAGCGCCTCAGCAGCCCTGCCTTCAGCTAGTGTGCCATTGTTTACAAGCCAGGGCGGACAGTTTCACGCATTCATGCGATATATTTTGTATTCCGTTGTTTTTAGTGCTTGGAACTGCTAAATAAGCCACCATTGGCCCAAAGAAAGCTTCTAGTGCCAACCCTGTGGTAAAAAGGGTGAGAAATACTATCATACCACGATCAGCCATTGCTGCACCACCGTCAGCTGCTGCTGCACCACCACCACCTGCTGCTGCACCACCATCAGCAGCTGCTGTTGCTGCACCACTGTCAGCTGCTGCTGCACCACCTTCAGCTGTTGCTGCACCACCTTCAGCTGTTGCTGCACCACCGTCAGCTGCTGCTGTACCACCGTCATCTGCTGTTGCTGCACCACTGTCAGCTGCTGCTGCACCACCGTCAGCTGCTGCTGCACCACCGTCAGCTGCTGCTGCACCACCATCAGCTGCTGCTGTACCATGGTCAGCTGCTGCTGCTGCACCACTGTCAGCTGTACTACTCGATGTGGAGTGTGTGTTGTTGGTGTGGCTTAACGAGAAACAATTACTGAGAAACAATTAACCCCAGAGGGTTAGCCACCCTGGATAACCCAAGAAAGTCAGTGCATCATCGAGGACTGTCGAACTGATTTCCATTGGGGTCCTTAATCTTGTCCCCCAGGATGCGACCCATACCAGTCGACTAACACCCAGGTGAACAGGAAAAAATGCCTGGAACTAGTGCTCATATTGGTGAATTTAAGGCCAGTAAAGGTTGGTTTGAGAGATTTAAGAATTGTAGTGGCATACACAGTGTGATAAGGCACGGCGAAGCTGAAAAATTCCAACCCCAACAAGTTTTCAATTGTGACGAAACAGGCCTGTTCTGGAAGAAAATGCCAAACAGGAGCTACATAACTCAGGAGGAAGAGGCACTCCCAGGACACAAGCCTATGAAAAACTGACTAACTCTCATGTTTTGTTGTAGTGCTAGTAGTGATTGCAAAGTGAAGCCTTTACTTGTGTATCACTGAAAATCCCAGTGTATTCAAGAAAGTGTCTCATCACTCATCAATACTCTTCAGTAAAGGTAAGTGTCATTTTAGTGTTTATTTATGTATTGTGCATGTCTCATTGTTTTCTTTGTAGGGAAGTGTATATTTCATGTAAAAAAAAATATTTTTTTTCAATACTTTTGGCTGTCTGGAACGGATTAATTGCATTTCCATTATTTCTTATGGGGAAAATTAATTTGGCTAACAATAAATTCGGCTAAGGACAAGCTCTCTGGAATGGATTAAAATCGTTGGTCGAAGGTCCACTGTACTTCTTTCAACAAACTGGCCAAAGCAGGGTGACCCAAAAAGAAAAAGAAAAGTTTCTCTTTTTAACTTCAGTAATGCATACAGAAGGGGTTACTAGCCCCTTGCTCCCAGCATTTTAGTTGCCTCTTATGACACGCATGGCTCACTGAGGAAGAATTCTGTTCCACTTCCCCATGGAAATAAAATCCACATTTTTTTTTTTTAGGATCTAATTCATGGTGATAATAGGAGCTTAACAATAGCTACTGGTTACAAGTTAATTCATAAAATAACAAAATAAAAAAAGCACTTTTCTAGTTCTAGCATGGTTAATTAAATTACAATATAAAAAATGAAATAAAAGTTCTCTGAAAGTTATTTATGCAGACATGGATATAATAGGTAATGACAAAGACAAGATAATACAAAGTAAAATTATCAGTACAACAGCTATGTGAAAAAAGGGATTGCAGTATATTGCAATATATGGCAGTGGAAAGTAAAAATCTGAAACAAGTAGTATGTACTGTATAGGGATGGAATTTAATGAAAATAAGCAGGTTAGAGGTATTGGGAAGATGGAAGGAATATTTTGAGGAATTCTTAAATGTTGATGAAGATAGGGAAGCTGTGATTTTGTATATAGGGCAAGGAGGAATAACATCTTGTAGTAGTGAGGAAGAGCCAGTTGTGAGTGTGGGGGAAGTTCGTGAGGCAGTAGGTAAAATGAAAGAGGGTAAGGCAGCCGGGATTGATGGGATAAAGATAGAAATGTTAAAAGCAGGTGGGGATATAGTTTTGGAGTGGTTGGTGCAATTATTTAATAAATGTATGGAAGAGGGTAAGGTACCTAGGGATTGGCAGAGAGCATGCATAGTTCCTTTGTATAAAGGCAAAGGGGACAAAAGAGAGTGAAAAAATTATAGGGGGATAAGTCTGTTGAGTATACCTGGTAAAGTGTATGGTAGAGTTATTATTGAAAGAATTAAGAGTAAGATGGAGAATAGGATAGCAGATGAACAAGGAGGCTTTAGGAAAGTTAGGGGGTGTGTGGACCAGGTGTTTACAGTGAAACATATAAGTGAACAGTATTTAGATAAGGCTAAAGAGATTTTTGTGGCATTTATGGATTTGGAAAAGGCGTATGACAGGGTGGATAGGGGGGCAATGTGGCAGATGTTTCAGGTGTATGGTGTAGGAGGTAGGTTACTGAAAACAGGGAAGAGTTTTTACGAGGATAGTGAGGCTCAAGTTAGAGTATGTAGGAAAGAGGGAGATTATTTCCCAGTAAAAGTAGGCCTTAGACAAGGATGTGCGATGTCACCATGGTTGTTTAATATATTTATAGATGGGGTTGTAAGAGAAGTAAATGCGAGGGTCTTGGCAAGAGGCGTGGAGTTAAAAGATAAAGAATCACACATAAAGTGGGAGTTGTCACAGTTGCTCTTTGGTGATGACACTGTGCTCTTGGGAGATTCTGAAGAGAAGTTGCAGAGGTTGGTGGATGAATTTGGTAGGGTATGCAAAAGAAGAAAATTAAAAGTGAATACAGGAAAGAGTAAGGTTATGAGGATGACAAAAAGATTAGATGATGAAAGATTGGATATCAGATTGGAGGGAGAGAGTATGGAGGAGGTGAATGTATTCAGATATTTGGGAGTGGACGTGTCAGCGGATGGGTCTATGAAAGATGAGGTGAATCATAGAATTGATGAGGGGAAAAGGGTGAGTGGTGCACTTAGGAGTCTGTGGAGACAAAGAACTTTGTCCTTGGAGGCAAAGAGGGAAATGTATGAGAGTATAGTTTTACCAACGCTCTTATATGGGTGTGAAGCATGGGTGATGAATGTTGCAGCGAGGAGAAGGCTGGAGGCAGTGGAGATGTCATGTCTGAGGGCAATGTGTGGTGTGAATATAATGCAGAGAATTCGTAGTTTGGAAGTTAGGAGGAGGTGCGGGATTACCAAAACTGTTGTCCAGAGGGCTGAGGAAGGGTTGTTGAGGTGATTCGGACATCTAGAGAGAATGGAGTGAAACAGAGTGACTTCAAGAGTATATCAGTCTGTAGTGGAAGGAAGGTGGGGTAGGGGTCAGCCTAGGAAAGGTTGGAGGGAGGGGGTAAAGGAGGTTTTGTGTGCGAGGGGCTTGGACTTCCAGCAGGCATGCGTGAGCGTGTTTGATAGGAGTGAATGGAGACAAATGGTTTTTAATACTTGACGTGCTATTGGAGTGTGAGCAAAGTAACATTTATGAAGGGATTCAGGGAAACCGGCAGGCCGGACTTGAGTCCTGGAGATGGGAAGTACGTACAGTGCCTGCACTCTGAAGGATGGGTGTTAATGTTGCAGTTTAAAAACTGTAGTGTAAAGCACCCTTCTGGCAAGACAGTGATGGAGTGAATGATCGTGAAAGTTTTTCTTTTTCGGGCCACCCTGCCTTGGTGGGAATCGGCCAGTGTGTTAATAAAAAAAAAAAAACAGGTTTCAAGATGTGTTTGACATAGTACATATATTGCTGTCATGACTTGCATTAAAGTAAGGAAGCATTTTTTAACAACAGCTTTGAAATGGTTGGGAACCTTTGAAATTTTCAGGTAGAGAGTACTGTACAGTACTTCACAGGGACTTGTAAGATGGGTGATCAGATTTGCGAGTCTTGACAATAAAGTTATGAATGAGTGGAACACACTATCAAGTATTGATAACAGCTTTAATATATTTAAATATAGGTTGGACATGTATGTGAGTGAGATGTGTAATGTTTGAGAAAGATCTGTCGAGTGGTGAGGGAGTGGCCAGTAGGCTTGCTGCAGCGCTCCTCTGTTATGCTTTAGCGAATTTTGATGCGCCAGTGATATTTACGCATTAGTGATTTTGCCAACTTTGACTCCCATTTTAGGCCAATTACATTATTTCAATCGACCAAATTCTTCATTATTTCACTAGTATTACTTCTATTTTATTGATTGAGCACAAGAAATCACCCAGTCAACTGCTTCAGCTACTGAATAAAGTAATTGGAAATTGGTAATTTGGCCAATTTAACACAGAGTTCAAAATATTCCTGTTTCAAAATAACGTCTAGAATAAACGATGCAGGCATTCCTGGCACTCAGCTAACATTTCCTCTGTTCCGGATTTACAAATGAATTCCATTTTTATTTTTTATTCACATGATGAATTTTTATTCACACAAAAAAATAGAAGATTTACTGTTATGCAATATTGTAATAATTTTATAAATAATGTCAGCACATTTGTGAATGTACAGTGGACCCCCGCATACCGATTTTAATCCGTGCAAGAGGGCTCATTGGTATGCGAAATAATCGGTATGCGAATGAATTTTCCCCATAAGAAATAATGGAAATCAAATTAATCCGTGCAAGACACCCAAAAGTATGAAAAAAAAAATTTTACCACGTGAAATATACATTTTCCTACACACAAAGAGGATACATGCACAATAGTAGAGTAGTACATGCACAGTATATATTGTGCATGTACTAGTCTACTAAATGAAGAATAAATGACACTTACCTTTATTGAAGATGCAGCAATGACTGATGAGACACTGTGTCCTGGGAGTGCCTTTTCCTCCTGAGTACTGTAGGTCCTGTTTGGTATTTTCTTCCAGAACATGCCTTATCACACTGTGTATGTCACTACGATTCTTAAATCTCTCAAACCAACCTTTGCTGGCTTTAAATTCACCAATATGAGCACTAGTTCCAGGCATTTTTCCCTGTTCACCTGGGTGTTAGTCGACTGGTGTGGGTTGCATCCTGGGAGACAAGATTAAGGACCCCAATGGAAATAAGTTAGACAGTCTTCGATGACACTGACTTTTTTGGGTTATCCTGGGTGGTAAATCCTCTGGGGTTAATTGTTTCTTGGTATATTCTCAATAAGCCATACCAACAACAGTGCTACAGCAGCAGATGATGATGCTACAGCAGCAGCAGACGATGCTACAGCAGCAGCAGCAGCAGACGATGCTACAGCAGCAGCAGCAGCAGACGATGCTACAGCAGCAGCAGACGATGCTACAGCAGCAGCAGCAGCTGACAGTGCTACAGCAGCAGCAGATGATGCTACAGCAGCAGCAGCAGCAGCAGATGATGCTACAGCAGCAGCAGCAGCAGCAGATGATGCTACAGCAGCAGCAGCAGCAGCAGCTGACAGTGCAGCAGCAGCAGCTGTACCACCAATAGTAGCGATGGTTGATTGGGGTTTATTATACAACCTGGCCAGCTCGGAGACACGCACTCCACTTTCATACTTATCAATGATCTTTTTCTTCATCTCTATATTAATTCTCACCCTTATTGCTGTAGGGTTGGCACTAGAAGCTTTCTTGGGGCCCATGGTCACTTATTTTCCAGATAAAATCACCAAAAACACTGTAATAATACGAAATGTTACAATTGTATGCTTGGATGCTACCGCGGAGGCTGGCTGGTAAACAATGCCACCGGCGGAACATGTGAGGCTGGCTAAGGCGCACATTGGACGCGTCTCGGACGAACAGCGGTGAGTGGGTTTTTAAGCGGTATGCGAGGCAAAATTTTAGCGATAAAATGTATCGGTATGCGGATTAAACGTTATGTGATGCCAACGGTATGCGGGGGTCCACTGTATATTAGATCTACCAGCTGATGCGTATTAGACGCATGACATCATTTGTTTACTCTTGAACATCAGGAAATATTGAACATTTCTTCTACTTTGAGCTTAGTTTCAAGCTATTTTCAGTACTAAAACCAATCAAAATCATGTCTATTTCTGTAATATATCTTCCATTCTATCAAATTAGACCAAGAAATTGCGAATACAACTGTAAAGAACATATGAAAAACACAGCAAAGTCATTGTTTTAATCCAAAATTACAGTTGCAGTTTTTTCCTCTCATGCACTGTGCTGTAGGATTTGTTTTATGTGGTGCACACTTACCACATACGTATATGTATTCTCCCATATCTAGGCCCAAATTTACCACTCACAGCTTATCTGGGTAAGCTGAGCTCATGGCGTAGATCTATGGCCTGGACCCTGGCTTCAAAGCCGTAGATCTACAGGACAGACCCTATAAGTGTTAAGTCTGGCTACCCAGTTTACCTGAATTCTTTCCTAATTACTGCTTTGCTCACACACACCAACAGCACATCATTCCATACAAACCATTTATCATCACCCACTCTGATGTAACATGCTCATACAAGCCTATTGGAAGCTCAAGCCTCTTAGCATTCCAGATCACCTTTTTCCCCTCCCTCCCAACCATTCCTACTTCCACCCTAGATTTATATACCCTCTAGATGATTTAAGATGGTGACAAACAAATAACATTATTACTTTTGTATGAGACAAGGCAGGTAAATTCTCCATACAAGTAAGTTTAACTGTTTCTATTATCTGAGTACCACTTGGATGTTACGTAGTACAGCCTCTCCTCACTTAACGATGGAGTTCCGTTCCTAAGACCACGCCGACAAATGAATTCGTCGCTAATTGAGGAGCATACTATAATGGTAGTGGGTTTGTGTCATCTATCTTTGATAATGTTTTAATGTCACCTTTGTACCATTTATAACATTCTGGTATATTTTTAAATGTTTATACAGTAGTGTACTGTATATTGTAATAAACAGAATAGAGGAAACCAGCTCTAATATACATTCTTTAGGTATGCATACTAAGTCCAAGGCGTCAGTAAATGAGTACATCGTTAAGTGAGTAGAGGCTGTACAAGAACGTATTGAGAAATTTAACAACGCCTAACTTACTACAAACTTGTATGTACTATGGAATATTGTACTGTAATTCCAATGTTTTAACTTCTTGATGGCTAACGCGTCGGTCTGGAGTTTTACGACTCGCTAACCGCAAGCTCAAGCCCCATCCGTGGTATGGTTTGCTTGCAGTCGTGTCATGACGATTTCATGAGTCCTTGGTAATTGCCAGTAGCCTGACTGATCAGAGACCGGAATGCAATTAGCAGGTGTAGGATTAGGCAAACATATGGCCTAAGTTGAATGACCCACATGGGATTAATGCTTTCTGAAATACAGTCTACCGTGTTCTAAGTATATTTAAAACTGTAAAGGTTAAAAAATATTCATAACACTAAAAATACTGAATTACATTAAAGTACATTGCATTGCAAAATAAATGAGACCAGTTACAAAGAATGGTGAATAAGTGCAAAAAAGCAAATGAATGAGGCATTGCCAAACAAATTTTGTTGTAAATAAATTTTGAAAAGGAAATATGTGAAAACCTAAGGAAGCAAATGGATTTCCCTCTTAGACTGAATGTGGTTACGTGCTGAATAAGGTAGTAGTGTTGAAGAGATGGATAGACTACAGCCTCTCTTCACATAGCGACTTACTCGTTTACCGACACCTTGGACTTACGACGGGTCCTCTGACCAGTATGCATACCTAAATAATGTATATTAGAGCTGATTTCCTCTATTCTTTTTATTTCAATATACAGTGCACTACTGTATAAACAATTAAAAATATAACAGAAATGTTATAAATGGTGCAAAGGTGACATAAAAATGAGATCAATGATGGTTGACACCAACCCACTGAGCAACAAATTCATTTACCGATGCGATCTTAGGAACGGAACTCCATCGTTAAGTGAGGAGAGGCTGTATTTCGAATAATTGTTGAATGTAAATTACAAGATTGAGACAAATTATTTATTCTTAAGAAAAAGTATTATGGATGAGTGACATTAAGGTTGCACAACAAGCATGTGAAGATAAAAGGTATACGTGTTTTTGTCCATTTGTTTAATTTGTGTTTAAAAGAAAGATATAGCAGGTCTCCAAGTATTGGCATCAAGCCTATAGAGTTTCATTTTACTTAGGAAAAGGGAAAGGGGCAAGAGTGTATGAAATATAGGTCTGCAAATCTTTATTATATTAGGAAGAGTGTATGACAAAATTTTGGTAGTTATTAAAAAGACAGAACATAGGAATGTGGAACAGTGGATTTTAAAATGAGAGGTGTGTAAATTAAATGCTTGCATTAGAGCACATAAGCAAGCCATACCTGATGGGCTGTTGGAGTATGAGCAGGGTAATATTTTGTAAAGGGATTCAGAGAAACTGGCTAGCTGGACCCGAGTCCTGGAGGTGGAAAGTACAATGCCTTCACTTTAAAGGAGGGGTTTAGGATATTGTCTGTTTGGAGTGACATTTAAATTGTTGTATCCAGGTTCGTCTCCAAAGACAATGATTGTGTGAGAGTGAGGGTGAAAGTCTTTTTTTTTTTTTTTTTTTTTTTTTTTTTTTTGTTTTTTTTTTTTTTTTTTTGTTTTTTGGGGGGGGGGGGGTGTCACCCTGCGTCAGTGGGAGACAACCAACGTGTTAAAAAATGTATATACATACATGCTCTTGGGAGATTCTGAAGAGAAGTTGCAGAGATTGGTGGATGAATTTGGTAGGGTGTGCAAAAGAAGAAAATTAAAAGTGAATACAGGAAAGAGTAAGGTTATGAGGATAACAAAAAGATTAGGTGATGAAAGACTGGATATCAGATTGGAGGGAGAGAGTATGGAGGAGGTGAATGTATTCAGATATTTGGGAGCGGACGTGTCAGCGGATGGGTCTATGAAAGATGAGGTGAATCATAGAATTGATGAGGGGAAAAGGGTGAGTGGTGCACTTAGGAGTCTGTGGAGACAAAGAACTTTGTCCTTGGAGGCAAAGAGGGGAATGTATGAGAGTATAGTTTTACCAATGCTCTTATATGGGTGTGAAGCATGGGTGATGAATGTTGCAGTGAGGAGAAGGCTGGAGGCAGTGGAGATGTCATGTCTGAGGGCAATGTGTGGTGTGAATATAATGCAGAGAATTCGTAGTTTGGAAGTTAGGAGGAGGTGCGGGATTACCAAAACTGTTGACCAGAGGGCTGAGGAAGGGTTGTTGAGGTGGTTCGGACATGTAGAGAGAATGGAGCGAAACAGAGTGACTTCAAGAGTGTATCAGTCTGTAGTGGAAGGAAGGCGGGATAGGGGTCGGCCTAGGAAAGGTTGGAGAGAGGGGGTAAAGGAGGTTTTGTGTGCGAGGGGCTTGGACTTCCAGCAGGCATGTGTGAGCATGTTTGATAGGAGTGAATGGAGACAAATGGTTTTTAATACTTGACGTGCTGTTGGAGTGTGAGCAAAGTAACATTTATGAAGGGGTTCAGGGAAACCGGCAGGCCGGACTTGAGTCCTGGAGACGGGAAGTACAGTGCCTGCACTCTGAAGGAGGGGTGTTAATGTTGGAGTTTAAAAACTGTAGTGTAAAGCACCCTTCTGGCAAGACAGTGATGGAGTGAATGATGGTGAAAGTTTTTCTTTTTCGGGCCACCCTGCCTTGGTGGGAATCGGCCAGTGTGATAAAAAATAAAAAAAACATACATATCCGTATATTTTTTCCTCAACAACGTTGGCCGTCTCCCACCAAGGCAGGGTGACCCAAAAAAGAAACACTTTCACCATCATGCAATGCTTTCACCATCACTCATACATAATCAGTCTTTGCAGAGGAGCTCAGATATGACAGTGTAGATATCACTCCAAGCAGCATTTATGGATATGGAAAAGATGTATGACATGGTGAATTGCAGAGTAGTACTATATGGAAGTGCATGGAAAAGGCAGATTACAGGAGGCTCATGGTCCATATTGATGCTGTCTGCTGATAAAGGCTAGCTACAGTTCAGTTACATTTAATACTCTTTGGAATAGATGGTAAATTGAGAGATGTAAAGTGTGTTAGTGACAGTGACACACTCACTAGGATTTATAGGAAAAAGTTAAAATGTTTAACATTGAGTGAATGTTAAACAAGAATGTGAAACGTCACCATCATGGTTTAATGCAGTTATGTATAGGGATGTATGGCAAGTGAATGCTAGTGTGTTATGTATAGGTGGAGACAATTAGTATATTAAATCTGTTAAAAAGTGTAAGCTGTCAGAATTGCTGTTTGTAATGATTCGATGTGATGGAGGCTTCTAAAGAGATTGCAGCAGTTGGTCAAGTTAAGAAGGATTTGTAAAAGAAGGAAGCTGAAGCCTAATTTAGAATAGTGATGTAATGATTGGCAGAAGGAATATGAAAGACGTGTATATATAGATAGTAGAGAGTAGATGGGTATGCAGAGGATCAAGTAAATCACAGAATAGGTGAGAGAAAGAAAGTTGCATGTGCTGAGAAATCTGTCGAGAGAAAAAGAGGCATTATGTTACACTACAATGGTACCAGTGCTTTTGTATGGATGTTGAGGTATGGTTTTTAAATGTTACATCAAAGAATAGGTTGGCATAGGAGATGACATTTTGAAAGAAGTGTTTGGTAGGAGTCTTGTGCAGAGCTTAAGAAATTAAAAAATGAGGTGGTATAATTCAATGTGGAAGAGAATTTAAGATAGTTTAGATATGCAGGAAGAATGTCAAAAGGTTAGGTTAAATGGGTATAAAATCCTGTGGGTGAGCGACACAAATGCATAGGTAACATCTAAAGAAATGTTGGAAGGAGGTTGCAGATGAGGTATTGAGAAATAAGGTCTTGAACCTGTAGATGTGTACTCAGTATTGACAAGTTGCATTAAGTGACCTGCTGTTAAGAGTCTGAGCATGGTAATATCTCTTTAGGTATTTAAGGAAGCTAGTTAGCTGAATTAGATTTTTTAGTGGTGTGGAATGCATACCTGCAGTTTAGAAGTTACATGGTGGATCAACATTGAATTATGATTCATTTGTCTTTTTGGAAAAACAGCTAGGGGAGGCTGATGATGATGAATATATATTCTAATTTTGGTTCATTCTACCATTGTGGGAAATAGTGGATGTGTTCAGAAGAAAAAAAATTATGCACGTGAACTAAATGCTATTCCAGTAATAGCAGTTTAACAGGTATTCATGTTTTGTTGCTTTATTTTAGACACAGCTAAAAACATAGGTTGAAAATTTTAATATTATAGGTGGAAGTAGAATCAGTACTGAAGTCAAGATTAAACAGCATGATATGGAGACTGCATGGACATAACTGTCAGAGAGGGTAAATGTGAAATGCTGTACACAATTAAAAACTTTGACATTGTTTTAGTGGCAGTATCTTCTATGATATATTTTATGCTGTAGGCATTTGATGAGTGAGAAAATTTCCTGTTGGATATGTTTTTTTTTTTTTTTGTTGAGCAAATGCTCATTGTCCTAACCTTGTTGGTTGCACGCTCCTCCTTTGATCGCCCCTTAAGTAGAGGTAGGTGTATTTATGTGTAAGCTGTAACAGTTATACTCTGTTGCTAATTGTTTGGTAAGTATCAGTCATGAACATTAAACAGTAGTCAAGCCTCATTGTTGCTT
Source organism: Cherax quadricarinatus (assembly GCF_038502225.1). Classification (NCBI taxonomy): domain Eukaryota; kingdom Metazoa; phylum Arthropoda; class Malacostraca; order Decapoda; family Parastacidae; genus Cherax; species Cherax quadricarinatus. Next base: position 9,945,710 of record NC_091359.1, on the reverse strand, counting down.
TTATATTTATTAACTTACCCATTAATATTACTTGTTGGTATTGAAGTTTCATTATTTATCTTGCTCTAAGCACCAGAAATTTTCCCAACATTATAATAATGACAGGAATGAAAGTTACATTATGATGGCTGCAACAATTCGTACTTACCCAACTGTTATAATTTAGAGAGGAAACCTTGGATGATGTTTCAGTCTGTCCTTAGCCATTACCAAGGTACAACTTGATAATTGTCCAGAATGGACCAATGTGTCGTTGAAAATTTCCTTTCAAAACTCTGCATTCATTATGAATAATAGCAAGAGTTTTCTCACAGCTTTGATTTATTCCAATTCCTCCAGCTGTAAGAGTTTCATAATTCTCAGTCTAGAGGTGTTTCTATGATCTGTTCATTTGTCTGCCTTCTTTAATGTCTTCAGTGACTGTCCTCCTTTTTCTGCTTGTATTTACTTGGTTAGAGAAAGTATGCATAGCAAAAGGAGATCATTATGACATTTCACTACCAGAAAGGCTTTATCAAGTACAGAAAAAATAGGAAAATAGTGGGAAGTACATTGCTTCCAATTTAAAGGAGAGGTTTGGGATATCTGATGTTTGGAGTCACATCTGAACTGTCGTATCTGCGTGCCTCTGCGAAGACAGTGATTCACTGGTCAACAACCAAAATTCTTCCGAGACCACAGTAGCAATTTCCAACTAATTTTAGGTCACTGATAATGAATATCATGGTTAAAATTGTTTGTGAGCTCTACTTTTCAATATACTGTACACCTATGTGTTACAGCAGGTTCCAACAGGCTTGCAGCATTGTGTTTCTTACCACACTCAGTCTCACTGCCTTTCATTATTGTTCCAGCAGTCATAGAAGGTGGTTATGCTGTGCAAGTTTATATTTTGAGGCTTTCGTCTTCAACAGTGGAATCTCCTAGCAGCTGATGTGAAGATTTCAAAATTTCATGACTGTCAGCAGCAGTTCAATGATTTGTTTGTAATGGAAGGTGATTTAGTGGCCTGCAACAACATTAATGGTCTGATGGAAGCACTTGGCATCGACTATGAACCCACTGGAGGCTGTTCGTAGATTCACCAAAAACGAGTCTGAAAGGTGTCTTGCTGCATAACGGCAGTAGTAAACCATCAATTCCTGTGGGCTATGCACCACATATGAAAGAAACTTAGAATATAAAGCATATGTTGCAATGCATGAAATATGATGACCTTCAATGGCAGCTCTGTGGTGACTTATTGATTGTTGCTCTTGTGATGGGCTTGCAGAGCGGATACACCAAATACTACTGCTTTCTATGTGAATGGGACATCAGGAGAGACTGACCACCTCGTCAGTCATTGGAGCCTGGGATGGAAAATGTTCAACATCCACCTCTCATTGAACCAAACAAAATTTTGCTACCACCACTAAACATATAACTGGGGATCATGGAAAAACTTCGTAAAAGCTATGGACAAATCTGGTCAGGGATTCAAGTATTTAACATCAAAATTCCACTCACTGAGCAACATTAAGATAAGAGAGGGAGTCTTCAGTGGTCCTCAGATTTGAGAGCCTCTTAAAGATGGTGACTTTGAATCAGACCTTCATGGGGAGGAGAAAACTGTTTGGGAAGCATTCAAGTTAGTGGCAAGGGGATTTCTCAGAAACAGAAGGGAGGGCAACTATGAAAAATTGGTAGAAAACATCAAGGCTTACAAGAACATGGGATGTAACATGTCACTTAAAACCTACTTTTTGGACTCAAATTTAAACTTTTCCAGCAAACTGTGGGAGAGTTAGTGACAAACATGGTGAAAGGTTTCACCAAGATATTTCAACCATGAAAAAATGGTACCAGGGCAAATGGGGGACAGAATGCTTGCAGACTATTGCTGGACATTGGCAAGAGATGATTCTTCAGCCCATTATAAGAATCAAGCAAAAATGCACAGAGTAGGTACAGATTAAAGTTTATAACATACTGACACATATTGTACATTATAATAAAACCAAATAAGGTGATATTTGGATTCAGGACATAAAAAAAATCACACGACGCTCTAACCCACAAGACCACCCAATCCTACAAAGATCACGCACCCAGCGAAGCTAGGAGTTGTGCTGTGATCCGAGGACATACGATGGTGTAGGTACCTCAGAGCTAATTTCATTCTACTCCCTATTTGGTGTACTAGCAGTATATATCATATTGTAACCACAAACGAGTGGTATTTAATCAATAACAACACTGCGACTAGCCGAGGACTCATACAGTACAGTGGCCCCTAAGGTTAATGCTGGTGAAAAGAGGAGTTGCAAGCTTCTTACATCAAATAATAAGCTAGAAATGATCAATGAAACTACACTATCTCCTTGAACCTTCCTTTGATAATTACTTCTAAAATGTTCAATAATCAGTCGCCATAAGCAAAGGATGAAAATGTTTTAAGGTTAGTGCAGTACTGTATTTTTATTTTGCATCATCCTTTTAGGCCTGATGTTATTTAACATGTAATAAATTATAGTGTAAGCATGTTTTAAGGCTTTTATATGTACTGGTAGGTGGGGAAAAAAAGGCAGTAATTTGCTTTTCAGTGACTGTCTGGAACCTAACCTGCTGTATTAGTGAGGTATGCCTATATTTTTTTATTTTTTATTTAATTTATTTAGGTTATAGTTATATTTCTGAAAGGCAGTATCATTAGCTACTGTGTACAGTATATCAGTATTTTTTTTTTCTTGTACTTGTAGGTGAAACATTGTAATAATAGAAGCCTTCCTTTTGCTATACATGTTTTTTTGTTAATTGCTAGTTGGCTGAAAGCCATGCTCCAGCTATTTGTATTTACTTCATGAGGCACTCATCACCCTTGACTTGGTCTCCTTTGTACAAACAAATGGCAGCTGCTTCACTTTAATGACAGCTCAAGCAGCATGCAGAAATATTTAATAAAAAATTTTTAACATGAATGTCAGCCATCAAAGCCATAAGTGGTGGTGGTGGCAGCTTATAAAAAATATTTTGGGAAGTTGGTTTGTTCCACCCTCCTCATAATACAGGATAAGGTAACCTAATTTAAGACCGGTATTTTGGGCGAGTTTTGTTGAGAGTTATCTGAACTGTCTCTATTTTTCTGCGTGTTTATGAACCTTATTCCATACCTAAGTGGGGTAGAGCAGATACACTATGCCTACCCAGAATTGAAATCATAGATTAAAATAAGCAGTCATTAGTGTGAGGTTCTACAGTATTTTTAACTGTAGGTATTATTAACAGTGTTAAGTAATATTAATTTTATTTAACCTAGCAATAAGATTTTTTATAATAGTATTCATTAAGATTCTCCAGCATATATACAGCTAAGTCATTTTTTATTTTTTCATTAGACGTGGAGGTTTAAGAAATTATTCTTTCGTTAATTGCGGATTAAAAAATAATTAAAATGGTTACTTTAAAGTTGTTGCACTTCTATCCAATAAGTATTTAATTCTTTTAGCTTTAATGCTTTATTATTTATTGTGAAAAATTACATTTGAAAACCCTAATTTGGAAGTAATGTGTGTATTAATCCTAGAAGTTTGAAACTTGCATGTAAATCTTAGTTTACCTTAAAATGTACTGCTGGGTAAATGAGCTCTGCTGTTTCATCCCTATGTATGTATACTTAAAATAATTTGTATTTTTATATGTAAAGTATGTGAAGACAACCCAAAGTAACCATAATATCCCATCACTCAAGATGTGCATTGCATGCTCAGCTCTAATTTTGCTGTGTGGTGCTGCTCTCATGTCCAGGCTACAAGAGTATGGCAGACCGTAAGGAGAATCGAGAATCTGCATGGCGTAAACCCGGTTGGGACGAGGTTGTTGCCTACACTGTTCCCCTCATAGAGGAGTACTACTCTCGTATTCTCCTCCCCAACTCCTTCAGCCCCACAAATTAGGTCAGCCAATACCAAGACCAATTTGAAGTGGTCACCCTAATGTAAGACTGAATAAAGTAAGGTTTACGCAGGCTGTACATAACTGATGTGTAATGTTAATGTAGTACAATACTTAATTGATTTTATTAATTTATTTTTTTGTAACATTTAGGAGTAGTAATGGGTAATAATGTATTTCTTTGGCAAACTATTTTTGGAATTCCTTTAAATTCTGAGTGTGTTGTAAGAATGAACACAATCCAGTTCACCAGTTTTATGTAAATATTAATTATAAGATAGCAGGGGACTAATTTCAGTAGTGTGAACATTTCCTACAATGTATTTTTCAGCACCATCACTTCCCAATCATCTTCACTGCTGATCTTAGTATCACATATCTACATCTTTACCACAAAGTCTTAATGAGAGATTTCCTAACAAGACAAAAGACATGAGTGCATTAGCTGGAGGTCATATTGCACTCTGATATATTGTATCTTGACAATTTGGAAACTTTTGTGACATTAAAGTTTCATATAAAAACTCTTCATTTTCTAGAGTCACAGTGGTGCAAATCTGTTAATGGATACAGTGAGGAGGAGGCTGAAGGCAGTGGAAAACTCATGTTTGAAAGCTGTGTGTGGTATGAATATTATGCAGAGAATTCAGTGTGTAGAAATTAGAGGATGGTGTGGAGTTACCGAAGGTATAATTTAGAGGAGTGAGGAAGGGTTGTTAAGGGAAAAGAGGAGAATAAGTGATCATCCTAGAAAGGGTTGGAGGGCTGGCATAATGGAGGTTTTGAGTGCTTGGGGCTTGAGGATCCAGCAAGTGTGTGTGTGAGCATGTGAGATCAGAGTGGAGAAAAGTATTCTTTATGGCTTGACTTGATGATGAATTAGACACATTAAACAACTGGGTATCTTTACTTTGAAAATGTTTATCAAAAGCAGTTTTTTTTTAGTTCAATATAGAGCTTATAAACCGGAGACACCTTGGAGAACCAAAACGTTGTAGGCTCAACAAAATAATAATTTGGCTGTATAGATAGTGGCTGCATGAAAAAACTACTATCATGGATGCTCACCGTGCAATTTTTTAAACTGAAAATTTAAATTTCAGTAGTTATGGGAATTGAGACATGTGATGATAGCAACATATATTTCAGATATGAGGAGATGTAATCCATTACGTAAGTTGTAAAGATGAGTACAGCCTCTCCTCACTTAACAGCAGAGTTCCGTTCCTAAGACCACATCAGTAAACAAATTCATCGCTAAGTGAGGAGCACACTATAATGGTAGTGGGTTTGTGTCAAACATCCATGATCTTTCTTTCTTTCTTTCTTTCAACACACCGGCCGTATCCCACCTTTGCACCATTTATAACATTTCCGGTATATTTTTAAATGTTTATACAGTAGTGTACTGTACAGTGGACCCCCGAGTTTCGTGATTAATCCGTTCCAGAGAGCCCGCCAAAGGTCGAAATTCACGAAACTCGAAACCATTTTCCCCATAAGAAATAATGGAAATAAAATTAATCCGTTCCAGACACCCAAAAATATTAAAATAGTTTTGTTTTGTTTTTTCAAATTAAATAAAGATTTACGTAATGAAAACAATCAGAAATCAAGTACATGCATTTAAAAAAACAATAATAACATTACACTTACCTTTACTGAAGACTTCTGGATGGATGGAAGACGGGAGGAGGGGATAGGAGGAAGGTGTACACTATTGTTTGGAAGGAGAATCTCCTTTCATTAGGACTTTAGGTAGCAAGTCCTTATCTGGGGTTACTTCCCTTCTTCTTTTAATGCCACTGGGAACAACTTGAGAGTCACTGGACCCCTGTCGCACAAAATATCTGTCCAGAGAGGTCTTTTTCTGGCGTTTCTTTAAGATTTCCCTGAAGTGGGACACAACACTGTCATTGTACATGTTGCAGATATGGCTTGTTTCAGCTTGGTCAGGGTGATACTTTTCAACAAAATTTTGCAACTCATTCCACACATGTCCTTAATCGCTGAAGAAGGCACCTCTTCCACTCCCTCTTCCTCCTCCTCTGAAGCAAGTTCCTCGGCTGTGGTCTGATGCTGTTCCAGTTGAAGCTCTTGCAGTTCGTCAGTGGTTAGCTCTTCCCTATGGTCCTCCACCAACTCTTCCACATCCCCATCACTCACTTTATTTACCAAAGGGCTTGCACTAGCTTTCCTTGGGTCCATGATGACTTATTTAGCAGTTGCAAGCACAAAAAACAATGGATTATTATGAAATGTATTGTATGAACCCTAGGGGAGATGGTCACATGTTGGTAAACAATGGCACACTGAGCGTGAATGGTGTGGGAGACTGGCTTGGTGTGCGCGGTGACGGGCGGACGGGTACCGGACAGTCGCCGAAACATGAGTCTTCTCACGAAACTCGAGGCCAAATTTTTCCAAAAAAAACTCGCCAAAGGTCGAATTTCACGAAAGTCGAGGCTGCCGAAACTCGTGGGTCCACTGTATATTGAAATAAATATAATAGAGGAAATCAGCTCTATTATACATTACATATTTAGGTTTGCATACTGGTCAGAGAGCCCGTCGTAAGTCCAAGTCGTTGGTAAATGAGTACATCGCTAAGTGAGGAGAGGCTTTCTTCTCTGAAATACGAGGGCAGATGTGGCAGTTCAGAGGATCATTTGAATTGTAATATAGTCACACTTCTTGCAAGACTGCTATTGAATAACTAGTGGTGAATGTGCTTCCTTCTTTGGGTCACCCTGCCTTGGTAGGAAATGGAGTGTGTAAAAAAATAAAAGGCTTGTTCTGTATGACAATACGTTACTTTTATTTATGGCTGAAAAGATGCCACATTGTAAAAATGACCTTTAGGGTAACATCTACACCTACCACCCGACTTACAACCTGCTCGACTTACGACCACTCTACTTACAACTGTGTTTTTTATGCCAAATTTCTGGGAAATAAACAACTATTTGTGTTGTACACAGTGTTTATCCTAAACCTTACAGTATAAAATACAGTACTAACAACATAAAAAGTAAAGTAAAACATGAAATACCAAAATAAAACAATAAAATAAAATACGACCGGTTTCTCACCAAACTCAGTCGTAAGTCGGATGGTAGGTGTACCATTTTGTTTAATTTAAAAATTTATCTGTTAAAAGAGGCTTCCTTTTTCAAACTTAAAAATAAATTCAGACTAAATACTTTTGATACTTGATATACTGTACTGTAATTAATTAACCACACTGTAGAAGAGGCCAGAGTTAGGCTGTGTGAAGACACTTGAATTATTTTTACACACAGTACCTACTTCAGATATCGTATTTTATGGTCAAAATATGTTGATGTATGCCAAGACGTTTTAAAAGTACAGTAATGAAAATTTTTGCCTATTTAGTTGGGAATTAACCTTGTGTTTGGACAATTCTAAAAATTATAAAGGCTTGAATTGTGAACCATTTTAAATAGGGATGTTACACACTCACTGGTTCCTGTGACTTGTAGTATCCTACTATGAAAGTCATCAGTTGCCAGCAACAGTAACTGATCGTTGAAAAAAAAAAAAAGTCCTCGCTCATTTGCCATTTCAACAACTATCAAATGTTGTTGATGTTCTAGATCCTGTGGCTTCTTGCACAGTACATCTGGGGATAATACTAGTGGACTGGAAAGAAAAACTAAGTTATGGTAGTATAAAGCTGATGTCATCTAGTGTCCTCTCATTTGGTGATTTTTCCACTTCAACTAGCATCAAGTTGCATTTTTCTCTGTTTTTTTTATTCACTTGTTTGGGTTTACTATCATTCCACAAAAAAAAATTATGGAAGAAGTTGTTAGTCCCCCCACCTCAGGCATAGCCAAATTAACAGAATCCTACAGTTAAAAGGCTAAGTTGGACCTATAATAGTATCATAAGACTTTCAGGGTTAATAACTTCAAAATTTTCTTATAATATTGATATCACCTAAAAACTTAGCTTAAAATACTCAGACTATTTTATGCATGATCATTTTTCTTCATTTTGAATGTTTTCGCATTTGTTGAATTATTTTGCAAATTTTATATATTATTGTGTGTTATATTTTTGTTGTTGCATGCTGAATGATAATTTTTTATGAAATCACATTTATGAATCTTAAATTACAAATTACATGACTGCCTAGTTATGATTGTCTCTTAGAAAAATGAGGTTAGATTTAAAGCTTGTTAGTATTTTTAATGAACTGTTAAATATGGTTCACCATAAGTGGGTTAGTGGTTTTATCCTGCATGATCCTACTTATAGTACTCTGTTGCTGTATTCATATTAGTGTTAAATTTCAGTTTCTTCTTTCAACAAACCAGCCATATCCCACCAAATTTCAGTTTATATTGCTAAAAATATAAGTGATACAGGGGGTCCCCAACTAACAAGTGATTTATATTCCTGGTGTTCCAAATCATGAACAAGCTGCCTTCCTGGTGTGCCAACTTATGAACAAGCTGCATTTCTGGTGCTCCAAGTTACAAACAGAGCATTTTTTTATAGAAAACATTAGTATGAAAGAGGATTGCAGTTAACTGTATTAAGCACTTACTCATAGTCGAGATCCCCTGAATGTGAATGAATGTTACCTAGTACTCAAGACAGTATTGGGGGTCATGTAAAATGGGATACTGAGCACCAGCATAGAGATTCTTCTAGTCAGTTTATGAAGCATTCTTCTTTGTGTCCTTTATATTAATGGTGTCTTGGTGAGCTTGTTATCTCCATAACAAGTGAGAGGGTAGTTGATCTTGCATGATTATTTTCCTCATAGTGGCATTGCATTTATGATACTTTAGTGTAAAATTTCAGTTGATAGCACCAGTTTTGGACAGATGATGATATGCTTGATACTACTTGAGACCATCCACACAACCAACACTAACTCATCACCCCCACCCCCCTCTCCAGCATCACCCATCACCCCCACCACCACCCCAAGACTGTCACCAACAGCAGCACTGACACCACCGCAACCATCTAACTACCACAACACACCCAAACACCACATAACTATCAGCCACCCACCACCAACACTACCAACCAGTCACAGCCATGTAAACATGGAGATAATATTGAATATGTTTTGTCCAAGACTACTTCTTGAACATTACATAAGATTCTTCACTCTCACTCTCCCTCCCTCCCCCCACTCCCTCACCCCTCCCCCTCTCCCCACTCTCCCATTCCCCAAATCCCTCCCCCACTCCCTCCCCCTCTTTCTCTCCCCCACCCTCCCCCTCTCCCCACTTCCTACCCCTCCCCCTCTCCCCACTTCCTACCCCTCCCCCTCTCCCCACTTCCTACCCCTCCCCCTCTCCCCACTTCCTACCCCTCCCCCTCTCCCCACTTCCTACCCCTCCCCCTCTCCCCACTTCCTACCCCTCCCCCTCTCCCCACTTCCTACCCCTCCCCCTCTCCCCACTTCCTACCCCTCCCCCTCTCCCCACTTCCTACCCCTCCCCCTCTCCCCACTTCCTACCCCTCCCCCTCTCCCCACTTCCTACCCCTCCCCCTCTCCCCACTTCCTACCCCTCCCCCTCTCCCCACTTCCTACCCCCCCCCTCTCCCCACTTCCTACCCCTCCCCCTCATTCCCCCCCTCCCCCTCATTCCCCCCCCTCCCCCTCATTCCCCCCCCCCCCCCTCACTCCCCCCCTCCCCCTTCCTCACTCTCCCCCCTCCCCCTTCCTCACTCTCCCCCCCCCCTCCCCCTTCCTCACTCTCCCCCTCCCCCTTCCTCACTCTCCCCCTCCCCCTTCCTCACTCTCCCCCTCCCCCTTCCTCACTCTCCCCCTCCCCCTTCCTCACTCTCCCCCTCCCCCTTCCTCACTCTCCCCCTCCCCCTTCCTCACTCTCCCCCTCCCCCTTCCTCACTCTCCCCCTTCCTCACTCTCCCCCTCCCCTCTCTCACTACCCCTTTCTTGCTGTCCTCAAAGTGGAGCCAAGTGTGGTACTTTGACAATGTTGGCCTTGTACATAACAGTAATTCTGCCCACATCCCTCCTGAGTTGAAGACTGCTGAAATGACAGATCTATCCATGATGTGTCCAGGTGAGACATGAGACATCTTGCTCTGTTCTCTGTCAAGCATACTTGTGCCTCATACAGAATCTTGCAACCCCTTCTGTCAAGCAGATGCAAGATAAGTTGAAGTGCTGTAAGCTTCCTGGCTGACTTGTTTGCAAGATTTACAACGTGGTTCTTCATGGTCAGTTTGGAGTCAAATTTCACTCCAAGGATATCAACTTTTTCCCCAGGTACCAACACTCTCCCATTCATACTTATTACTGCTCTGGCATTACCATCATGGTGCCTAGAGACCATCATCATTTGCATTTTCTCAGGTGCAAATGTTACCTGCCATCGGTTTCCCCAAGGTGATATAGCTCTTACCTGGTGATTGATCTAGCTTAGAGCAGCTGGCATTTCTTCTCCCTCCCTCAATCCCTCAGTCCCTACCTCCCTCAGTCCCTACCTCCCTCAGTCCCAACCTTACTCCCTCCCTCCCTCCCTCCCTCCCTCTCTCTCCCTCCCTTTCCCTCCCTCCCTCTCTCTCCCTCCCTCTCTCTGTATGTGCATACATTTGTGCGTGCATGCGCACATGTGTACGTATAGTTATTCACCTATGTGGTTGCGGGGGTCAAGTCACAGCTCCAGGCCCCCACCCCTTCACTGGCCACAGTCTCTCTTTTTCCCTTTTTTTTCTTTCTTTTTCTTTCTATTTCTCCTTTTCTTTTTCTCTTTTTCTTTCTCAAATTCTCTTTAATTGTATATCTCTTCATATATATATACATGTATGTATATATATATATGTATATTGTAGGTAGTAGGTTGGTAGACGGCAACCACCCAGGGAGGTACTACCGTCCTGCCAAGTGAGTGTAAAACGGAAACCTGTAATTGTTTTACATGATGGTAGGATTGCTGGTGTCTTTTTTCTGTCTCGTACACATGCAAGATTTCAGGTATGTCTTGCTACTTCTATTTACACTTAGGTCACACTACACATACATGTACAATCATATACAGTATATATACACACCCCTCTGGGCTTTCTTCTGTTTTCTTTCTAGTTCTTGTTTATTTCCTCTTATCTCTATGGGGAAGTGGAACAGAATTCTTCCTCCGTAAGCCATGCATGTTGTAAGAGGCGCCTAAAATGCCGGGAGCAAGGGGCTAGTAACGCCTTCTCCTGTATATATTACTAAATGTAAAAGGACAAACTTTCGTTTTTCCTTTTTAGCCACCCTGCCTCGGTGGGATACCGCCAGTGTGTTGAAAGAAGAATATATATATATATATACGTATATATATATATAACGTATATATATATATTATTTTTTTTTTATTTTTTATTATCACACCGGCCGATTCCCACCAAGGCAGGGTGGCCCGAAAAAGAAAAACTTTCACCATCATTCACTCCATCACTGTCTTGCCAGAAGGGTGCTTTACACTACAGTTTTTAAACTGCAACATTAACACCCCTCCTTCAGAGTGCAGGCACTGTACTTCCCATCTCCAGGACTCAAGTCCGGCCTGCCGGTTTCCCTGAATCCCTTCATAAATGTTACTTTGCTCACACTCCAACAGCACGTCAAGTATTAAAAACCATTTGTCTCCATTCACTCCTATCAAACACGCTCACGCATGCCTGCTGGAAGTCCAAGCCCCTCGCACACAAAACCTCCTTTACCCCCTCCCTCCAACCCTTCCTAGGCCGACCCCTACCCCGCCTTCCTTCCACTACAGACTGATACACTCTTGAAGTCATTCTGTTTCGCTCCATTCTCTCTACATGTCCGAACCACCTCAACAACCCTTCCTCAGCCCTCTGGACAACAGTTTTGGTAATCCCGCACCTCCTCCTAACTTCCAAACTACGAATTCTCTGCATTATATTCACACCACACATTGCCCTCAGACATGACATCTCCACTGCCTCCAGCCTTCTCCTCGCTGCAACATTCATCACCCACGCTTCACACCCATATAAGAGCGTTGGTAAAACTATACTCTCATACATTCCCCTCTTTGCCTCCAAGGACAAAGTTCTTTGTCTCCACAGACTCCTAAGTGCACCACTCACTCTTTTTCCCTCATCAATTCTATGATTCACCTCATCTTTCATAGACCCATCCGCTGACACGTCCATCCCAAATATCTGAATACGTTCACCTCCTCCATACTCTCTCCCTCCAATCTGATATTCAATCTTTCATCACCTAATCTTTTTGTTATCCTCATAACCTTACTCTTTCCTGTATTCACCTTTAATTTTCTTCTTTTGCACACCCTACCAAATATATATATATACGTATATATATATATACGTATATATATATATAACATGTATATATATACAGTGGACCCCCGCTTTACGATCACCTCCCAATGCGACCAATTATGTAAGTGTATTTATGTAAGTGCGTTTGTTCGTGTATGTTTGGGGGTCTGAAATGGACTAATCTAATTCACAATATTCCTTATGGGAACAAATTCGTTCAGTACTGGCACCTGAACATACTTCTGGAATGAAATATCGTAAACCGGGGGTCCACTGTATTTTAACACTTCGGCTATCTCCTACCAAGGCAGGATGACCCAGTAAAGAAACTCGCCATCATTCAACACTTTCACTATCATTCACCCATAATCACTGTCTTTGCAGAGGCACTTAGATACAACAGTTTAGATATCACTCCAAACAGCCAGTATCCCAAACCCCTCCTTGAAAGTACAGGCATTGTACTTCCCATCTCCAGCACTCAAGTTCAGCTAACTGGTTTCCTTGAATCCCTTCACAAAATATTACCCTGCTCATACTCCAACAGCTTATATACTTTTGGGTACTTATTTGTATAAAAGAAAAAAATTCTACATTGGTTTGAATCTGAAGTGTCATTATAAATATACTACTATGATAATTTATGACATTTTTCTTGCAAGTTATTTAATTTGTACTTCCTCTCATATAGGTTACAGTTCTCTGGAGGCAAGGAAGGAAGCGCGGGAAAATGCCTGGCGTGATCCAGGATGGGACGAGGTGGTTGCATACACAGTGCCTCTAATTAGTGAGATGCACGCCAGGATTCTTGTTCCAAATTCGATATCCCCAGCTCAGTAATGATTGTAAGGTTATGGGTTGAGCACTTCCCAAGTGATGTTGATAGATATCTGGTATTGTTTATTTTTATGTATGTGCAGTTGGGCCCCGACTTCGGATGACAATGCGTTCCCGAGAACTGTTCATTACTAGTGTGTTTATACGTTGTAACCCATTTTTTCCAAAGATTCCAATCCTATAGTCAAAGATGTGGTTTCCGACCCTTTTATTCCATACATAATTTAATTTTTTCCATTAACATTAAAAAATGTGAAGTATGTACTTGGATAAGTCTCCTCCCTGCCCCCTCCCCTCCTCTCTCACATTTTCTTTCCTCCTGCTTTATACCCTTTCTGTTTCTCCCTTATCCTTTTTCCCTTTTCCTTTCTCCCTTTTCCTTTCTCCCTTTTCCTTTCTCCCCTTTCCCTTTCTCCCCTTTCCCTTTCTCCCCTTTCCCTTTCTCCCCTTCTCCCTTTTTCCCCTTTCCCATTTTCCCATCCCTTGTTGTAATGGGAAGGGAGGGAGGGTAGTGGAGTAAGGCAGGAGCAACAACTCCTCCCTCCCTCTCTCATTGTATTACACAACACTTAAATTATGCTCTCTTACATACGTTTAATGTTATGTTGAGGGAAATTAGGTCCCGAACAGGAGGATAGGGAGGGATAGAGGGTGGTGGAGGAAGGTGAGCAGAGACTGCACCTCAGCCACAGATTGCATATTAGATACACCCACCTACCCCTAACACACAAACATAATTTTTAAGTCTGTAGATATTGACCAGTCATTTTAAAACAAAAGCATTCTATCCATTCATGAATAAACTGAACATACACAAAGTATTGTAGCATTTGCTAAAAATGTAGTTGAGGATTTTTCTTATAATTTAGCTTTACCAAAAACATAATTTCTAAATTCACAGTTCTTGACCAATCTCTACTATTCATGAACTTTCTGTAAGTGCATATAATGAAGATACCCAAATTGTCAATATATTTGTTTAAAATTAACCATAAAAAAATATTTATCTCAGCATTAATAAAAACATAGTACTAATTTATAAATCTTCAGTTCTTGAACATTCTGTAACAAACATATCAATTCTCCACATTTGCATAAAATGAATATGCACAAATTATTGCATTTGTTAAAAACTGAGGATTTTTTCAGTATAAACCATCCTTACTGAATAGTGATACAGTTTTTCTCAGTGGACTTCAAGTGATATTTCCATCGCCACATACAGCCCCCACTCTGCAAGGGCGAGTTGTTTTTCAGTAATTGGTCCCAGAGTGCTTCTTTTGTAAGTCAGGGTCCTACTGTACTGTACAGTTTGTATGTGTGTGTATACTGTATAGTATTTCATTCTGCATATGAGGAGCTTTTTCCATTGACTTTCCTGAATAGTGCCTCAGGCGCTGGCCAAAAATATTCAATTCTCAATTAATTTGTGTGTATGTATACTGTATATATAAACACACACACATGCACAGATATACACACACGCAATTACACACACACATGCACATGCACACAAACACCCACATACAGGGACAGGATGTTTCAGAGATGGGACACTGCAACAAGGGTTCACAACTGGAAGTTTAAAGCTCAGATGAGTCAAAGGGATGTTAGGAAGTATTTCTTCAGTCATAGAGTTGTCAGGAAGTGAAACAATCTTGTGATGTAGTGGAGGCAGGATCCATACATTACTTTAAGAATAGATAAAGTAAAGCACATGGAGCAGGGAGAGAGTGGACCTAGTAGCGACTAGCGAAGAGGCAGGGCCAGGAACTGTGACTCAATGCCTGCAACCACAAATAGGAGAGTAAACCATACCACACCACACCAAACATCACACCACATGCATGTACATATACACACACATGCATACATCCGTGGAAAGGGAAGCATTGTAGTGAACGATCCGTGTGTTCATCAGAAAGTAGGTGGTGTCATTTACCTATGTACAGTATATAAGGCACAATGTACAAATCTCTTCATACCTCCTCGACAACTAACTTTTACAATACACGTATATGTTTTTATCTTAAAGGTATATACGACTCATTTTACATTAGGCTGACAATTACTGTGGTGTACCATACTTTTGGCATTTCATGGAATTACATAAGATGCCTTATGTTGAGTATATAGTGATGATGGAGGTTATGCTGGAAAGGGGCATATCTGAAAGTCCAGTTTTTTTTTTCTTTCCCTAATGGTAAAAGGCTGATTTATAATTTACACTGTTGGGTAAATCTCAGTCTCTCTCTCTCCCTCATCTGTCTTCATACACTACTTGAAATATGTACTTGAAATGACACTTTATTCATACCTCATTTGGTCTAACTTTTACCCAAGTGATAAGGAGTACATGCTTGTCATCTTTGTTTTATCACATGTACAGATAGTCAACAAGTATTTTTATTGGCAATTTTATTTTTGCCATTTGCTTAATACAGCTGTATCAAGTACAAAGCTCTGTTTGTTTATTGCTACTGCATTCTTGCATTAAATTGTAATAGAAATATTTTTTCATTTTAGAAAGAATATTACATGGATTTTTAGTGGCAATTGTTGTATAATATATTGGTAATGTTTTAGTTTAGTGAACTCCTGCTTCTCTGGCTCTTTTTGGATCAAATCTTGATGCAACAGACAAGATCTTAAGTCATTTACCTGAATACTATCCAGTGGAGAAGACTCTTCTACTAATTTAGCATTGAGTTAACAGAGATAACAAATTCACTAAATGATGAAAGGCAGTCTGTGATTACTGTTTAGTATAACAAATGGTATCTATGGTGTTTTGGTATACTTCAAACATCTAGGAGTTAAAATAGCAAGAAACAATACACTGTACATAGAAAAGAAACTATAATATGACTATTTAAAAACTGCAGTTTTCATGTTCTCTGATTCCCTTCCTCACTTATTACATTTGTTACTGACTGCAGGGTGTTAACAAATGGATTTGAAATACCATGAATGTGGCATTTAGCTTCTTTGAAAATGCTCTATCTTGGTTCAGAAAAATAGGGAAAAATAAAAGAGCTCACTTGAACATATGGAGTTTATTCACCAGTTAATCTGGATAAGCAAGAGTTTACTCTTTAATGTGATGGTAATTACATTATAGCAGTGCATGTGGTATATTGGTGAACAAAGTTATTTAAGGAACAGAATATACAATCCCTCAAAAATTATCAGTTGTGGACTGAGTTTCAAGTATCGTGACAAATTTGTTGCTAATTTATATTTTTGTGAGTCTTTTTCTATTAAACTGTGCAATCTGAGAAAATTATTATCAATATGTGTGACTAGGGATTACATAAAACTGTCTGTTGTATAAGTTTTACATGAAAATTAATACTAGTTTATATATTAGAGTTTTATCTGACAGTGTTTTTATGTCTCAACTTGTTCTCTTACCTAGAGAGAATGTCCTTCAGTAATGTATCTTAGGAGTTTGCCGTGACAATTAACTAGTACCAGCAAATATCCTGATTGAAGCATTGTGATAAGTGATTGTACATTGCTCTGTATCTATAATACAGGTTTCAGTCTTTTTCCTTCAGATGTATTATTTGCCTTGACACAACTACAGAAGAGAAGTGAATGCTTCCAGATTCCTAATGTAATCACCAGCCAATAATGTTTACTTGCAAACCCCCTTCCATCTTGTTTTTATTCATGCTGTTGCATTCTGTGGTCTGCCTAATATGATCATGTGCATCTCTGCATGGTGTTTACCACCACTGTTTGACGTCTTCAACTTAATTTGGCCTCCAAATGCCAAAACCTAGAAATATAAACATCTGTAAAATGCCTGACTAAGAATATGAAAAAATACTACAAACACCTGAGTACTTTCAGGTTTTCACACACCTTTCTTGAAAAGTACAAGTAAATGCAGAGAGGCACTTACCATATAAGACGCGGCTTATACGACTTGTTTTAGTTTCATTGGCTCGGCATTTGATGCAACTGGGAGAGCTACAACCCACCCCACACCCCAAACTTATAGCTACTGTCACTGACTTTCAGTTTATAGGATGCAGGGTGGTTTTTGAAGACATTTTATGGAAAAAAAAATGCGTCTAATAAGCCACGGAATACGATACATGTTTTTGTTCAACTAATTTTTGCTGAGATTTCTTTCTCATACCTTAACATTAATAAAATGTATCTAGATAACCTGATGTACCATAGGTTACAGCAAGCGCACTGATTATTATGACTTATCTTTATTTATTATTATTTTTTTAAGACTGGCTATCTTCCACCGTAGTAGAGTGACCTGAAAAATTTTATCCATTTTTTATTATATAAGTTAGTCTGTTTAGTCCCGGTATCACCAGTATTGCTGCTCATTCAGATTACTGTGCTGATTGTGATGTATGTGCCAGCTCTTGATATTGCCTTACTTCTGATCGTAATTTTGCTTTCGAAGTGTGTGGTGCCATTCAGGCAGACATACTTCCCACTGGTAGGCTGAATGATAGAACTAAGCAAAGACTAATTATCAGAAGAGTAATGTGATTGATATTGGTGTTTGAGGAAAAGTGTATTAATTGAAAATATTCTGTGATACTTCCCTCTAGGGAGGTTCCTTGATGCCGGTGATGGACACTTGATCTAAAGAATCATACCTGTGCTCCCCTTCCTTAGATCAAGCAAGAATGCCTCCTGTTTCCCCAGGTGCTGTATGACACCCAGTGGTAATGAAATATTTTGTTATACTGTGATTCTTTCATTTTTTGAGAGCAGTTAATCCTTTTGTATTTATAAAGCATTTAACTTGATAATAATAAAATGAGAACAGTATGAAAGAGAGATGGAGTTTAGTAGGTAAGTACTTAACTGTAGATAATGGTACAACAACTGAATGGTGACACAGTGCACCACTGTCTCAGTCAGTTACAGTTGTCTTTAAAGTTAATATCAAGATTCTCGTCCCCACAGAGATCTCTACAGGTCTGTCGCTAAGTAGCTGTAAAAATGTATCCCATGTGATTGGTGGAATGATGAAGTAAAGGGTCTAATAAGAGAGAAAAAGGTAGCTTACGAGAGGTTTTTACAAAGCAGAAGTGTTATAATAAGAGCAGAGTATATGGAGAGTAAAAGAAAGGTGAAGAGAGTGGTGAGAGAGTGCAAAAGGAGAGCTGATGAAAGAGTGGGAGAGGCACTGTCAAGAAATTTTAATGAAAATAAGAAAAAATTTTGGAGTGAGTTAAACAAGTTAAGAAAGCCTAGGGAAAGTATGGATTTGTCACTTAAAAACAGAGTAGGGGAGTTAGTAGATGGGGAGAGGGAGGTATTAGGTAGATGGCGAGAATATTTTCAGGAACTTTTAAATGTTAAGGAAGAAAGGGAGGTGGTAATTTCATGCACTGGCCAGGGAGGTATACCATCTTTTAGGAGTGAAGAAGAGCAGAATGTAAGTGTGGTGGAGGTACGTGAGGCATTACGTAGAATGAAAGGGGGTAAAGCAGCTGGAACTGATGGGATCATGACAGAAATGTTAAAAGCAGGGGGGGATATAGTGTTGGAGTGGTTGGTACTTTTGTTTAATAAATGTATGAAAGAGGGGAAGGTACCTAGGGATTGGCGGAGAGCATGTATAGTCCCTTTATATAAAGGGAAAGGGGACAAAAGAGATTGTAAAAATTATAGAGGAATAAGTTTGCTGAGTACACCAGGAAAAGTATACGGTAGGGTTATAATTGAAAGAATTAGAGGTAAGACAGAATGTAGAATTGCGGATGAGCAGGGAGGCTTCAGAGTGGGTAGGGGATGTGTAGATCAAGTGTTTACATTGAAGCATATATGTGAACAGTATTTAGATAAAGGTAGGGAAGTTTTTATTGCATTTATGGATTTAGAAAAGGCATATGATAGAGTGGATAGAGGAGCAATGTGGCAGATGTTGCAAGTATATGGAATAGGTGGTAAGTTACTAAATGCTGTAAAGAGCTTTTATGAGGATAGTGAGGCTCAGGTTAGGGTGTGTAGAAGAGAGGGAGAATACTTCCCGGTAAAAGTAGGTCTTAGACAGGGATGTGTAATGTCACCATGGTTGTTTAATATATTTATAGATGGGGTTGTAAAAGAAGTAAATGCTAGGGTGTTCTGGAGAGGGGTGGGATTAAATTATGGGGAATCAAATTCAAAATGGGAATTGACACAGTTACTTTTTGCTGATGATACTGTGCTTATGGGAGATTCTAAAGAAAAATTGCAAAGGTTAGTGGATGAGTTTGAGAATGTGTGTAAAGGTAGAAAGTTGAAAGTGAACATAGAAAAGAGTAAGGTGATGAGGGTATCAAATGATTTAGATAAAGAAAAATTGGATATCAAATTGAGGAGGAGGAGTATGGAAGAAGTGAATGTTTTCAGATACTTGGGAGTTGACGTGTCGGCGGATGGATTTATGAAGGATGAGGTTAATCATAGAATTGATGAGGGAAAAAAGGTGAGTGGTGCGTTGAGGTATATGTGGAGTCAAAAAACGTTATCTATGGAGGCAAAGAAGGGAATGTATGAAAGTATAGTAGTACCAACACTCTTATATGGATGTGAAGCTTGGGTGGTAAATGCAGCAGCGAGGAGACGGTTGGAGGCAGTGGAGATGTCCTGTCTAAGGGCAATGTGTGGTGTAAATATTATGCAGAAAATTCGGAGTGTGGAAATTTGGAGAAGGTGTGGAGTTAATAAAAGCAGAAGAGGGGTTGTTGAGGTGGTTTGGTCATTTAGAGAGAATGGATCAAAGTAGAATGACATGGAAAGCATATAAATCTATAGGGTAAGGAAGGCGGGGTAGGGGTCGTCCTCGAAAGGGTTGGAAAGAGGGGGTAAAGGAGGTTTTGTGGGCTAGGGGCTTGGACTTCCAGCAAGCGTGCATGAGCGGGTTAGATGGGAGTGAATGGAGGCGAATGATACTTGGGACCTTATGATCTGTTGGAGTGTGAGAAGGGTAATATTTAGTGAAGGGATTCAGGGAAACCGGTTATGTTCATATAGTCGGACTTGAGTCCTGGAAATGGGAAGTACAATGCCTGCACTTTAAAGGAGGGGTTTGGGATATTGGCAGTTTGGAGGGATATGTTGTGTATCTTTATATGTATATGCTTCTAAGCTGTTGTATTCTGAGCACCTCTGCAAAAGCAGTGATAATGTGTGAGTGTGGTGAAAGTGTTGAATGATGATGAAAGTATTTTCTTTTTGGGGATTTTCTTTCTTTTTTGGGTCACCCTGCCTCGGTGGGAGACGGCCGACTTGTTGAAGAAAAAAAAAAAAAAATATTTCTACAAGTACAGACCTAGTTGACATCAGTGACATACTATATAGAAATCCCTGGTTATGCTGAGCATTTCAGGCAACTTAGGTTAATTTTGTTCCCCGGTTGTGACTCACCAGTCAGCTAACACCCAGGTACCTACTTAATGCTAGGTGAACAGGGGCAGCAGTTGTCTTAAGGAAAAACGCCCAGTGTTTCCACCCGTACTGAGGAACGAATCGTAGACCTCAGTGTGTGGGTTGTGCGTTATTATTATTATTATTGTGTGCCTCATCGGTGCAATTGTAATGTAGGGTACAACTGTAGCACACACCTTAAGAATTTCAACTAATCTTGCTTCATAGTCTCTCACCTTGGTATGGGTATCTGCCTACCATGAGATATACAGGTCAATGCTCAGACCCCTCAGAGCTAGGGCAGTGAACCAAAATACTGAAGATACTGGAAGATACTGACTATACCGTCCCCTTCTTTGAGTCAAATCTGATAACCTTCCATTCCTCAGACACTGTATAACCCTTATCCTTCAAGGGAGGTTCCTTAACTTTCTTGATGCTAGTGAGGGGCTCTTGGTATAAGGAATTAGACATCTCATGAATGTATAGTCATTAACCCTTAAACTGTCCAAACGTAGATCTACGTCCATGTACGGGGAGGGGGGCTCCGAATGTAGATCCACATTTTTTTATATGCTTTCAAATGGGGAAAATCAAGGTCGGAGTGCTATGCACGTGAATGTAGATCTACGTTTGGACAGTTTAAGGGTTATGGGTTTAGTGCTTAAAATGACTGTTATTATTATTTTTTCCCAAAAACCAGCTGTATTCCACTGGGAGAAAAGGTTATTAACCCCTTGCTCCCAGCATCCTCCCACAACATGCACAGCTTACAAAGGAAGTATTCTGTCCCACTTCCCCATAGAGATTAGAGGAAATAAAGAACAAGAACTATTAAGAAAATAGAAAACCTAGATGGGTATGTATATGTACATGCATGTGTAGTGTGACCTAAGTGTAAGTAGAAGTAGCAAGATATACCTGGTATCCCACATGTTTGAGATGAAAAAAAAAAGACACCAGCAACCCTATCATCCTGTAAAACAATTACAGGTTTCCATTTCACACTCACTTGGCAGGACGGTAGTACCTCCCTGGGTGGCTGCTGTCTACCAACCTACTAACTAGGATCATTATTATTATTTTTAAAATTCACTATCATGATGTGATAACTTCACACACAACCATCAGACCTGAGGTAGCCACTCAAACCCACATCTCTCTGTGCACCTAAGTTAAACCATTTATGGTAATATTTAAAAACTTAGTTAATGCTTGTGTATTAACATACCATCCACCAAAGATTAGGAAGTGGCTTTTTCTGTGGATCCAACCAGACTGCCTCTCATTTCCCCAGACACTGTATGGCCCATATAGATATAGAGCTTCCCATCCATAACTTGTCATTCTCGCCTCTTTTCATCCATAAACTAACACCACCACCCGCTGTATGAGCCTTATGGGTTTAATGCTTAGTTATGATTATAATAATCAGCATTACACATGTATCACCAACACACTGACAAATACCAACATCAGCACATCCAATGGAAATAAGTCACTGACTCTCTTGAGCTATCCTAGGAAATTTACACATGTTGCTATGTATGACAATTATACTTATGTGCCTATACTTAAATAAACTTCCTTACCTCATCACTAGCAACAGCACTCAAATATCAGTATTAATACACCCACATCAAAACATAGGAAGCCACGTAACAAAAAGGATAGAGGTGTCCCTGTTTGCAGATAATATGAAACTGAGAATACAAGCAGGAGAGGACCGAAAAAAGGCTACAATCAGATCTTGAACACTGTAAGTCTGGTCTGACAAGTAGCTAGTGGAATTTAACCCTAGCAAGTGCAAAGTTATGACAATTGGGGGCTGTATAACCCTAGATGTTTTTAGTTACTGATTTTGATTATAATGAAGAATGGGGAAAGCAAAGAAGGCTGCAAACCTCACTTTGGGGTGAGTATTGTACCAAACATATTGTCTGAGGTGTACATCAACCAAATAACTGCTGCAGTAAAGGCATGTCTGGCAAATAAAAGACTAGCTTTTAGAAATCTGAGCAGTCATGCATGACACTGTATACAATGTACGTCAAGCTTATGTTGGAGTATGCAGCACCAGTATGGAACCCCCACCTGGTCAAGCATGTCAAAGTGGTGATCCCCTCTCCACCTAGCTGTTTATAGCCCCGGCTCTATTTTCTGCCTGCAGTGCTGCATGACCCTTGCCGGTTTAGCACTTTCTTTGATTATAATAATCCCCCCAGAGGTGCTGTATAATCCTATGAGTTTAGTGCTTCCCCATGATTATACTACTACATTTCTACTATAATAGGGAGGTTAATTGCGTTGTTGCAAGCGGGAAGCAATGATAAAAGGGCTTCGGAGGCTTCTTTATTTGCAATATCGTGGGTACACAGGCAGTTAGTACCTATGGCCCCGAGGGGCCATGCCCAGCGAGGGAGAGAGGAGTAGACTTCGTTGACTATGATGCCTGGATGCCGAGTGAGAGGGAGGCAAGTTTGGGCATACCCACCCAGAGACCTGCCCCCTGGTGGGAACTAGGCATGTAGGCTTAGTCTACATTTCAGTCCGCTACTTACAACATGGTCGTCCTCGACGATAATTGACTGTAAAAAAAACTCAGTCTCTCTCTCGCAGGAACAGGGCACAGAACACACAATAAAAACATATATACATATAGATATAGGAAAAAAACTTCCTACAGGGAGGGAAGAAAAAAAGGGGGGGGGGTGCTAAAAAAGCATCATGGTCCAAGGCTGAGAGCATCGCTGCATGCCTTCCTGCATCTGGACAGATACTGTACGGTGTCCTGTGGAGCGGTGAAGCAGTCATCGTAGTAGTCGCTGCAGGGTTCACTCATCCTGGGGTACAACCTGCTGGTGCCCTCGAGTGAGGCATCGCCAGTACTCGGCAACTGGGCAGGGATCTTCTGGCAAGCAACTCAGGAGGACATTTCTCGACTGGTACTGTCACTGGGGCTGTCACTGCCAGTAAGTGTGGAGCGAGTCGTGGCAGGGACGACTCTGCGAACATTTGGGAGTCTTGACAACGTACACCGTACTGCAGTGAGCAAGCTAGCAGTTAAAGTGACATCATCTTTGTGCAGGCTGCTCACTGAAGCCTTGATACGAGTTACAGTCGCCTGTCGACAGGGCTACTTGCAGCTTGACGAGTGTCATTCTCTCGACAGTTGGAGTTACAGCAGAGGTTAGTCTAAGCATCCTCAGGCTGGTTCTCTACATATTTTTATTTATTTATTTTTATTTGGACATGATACATAGTTGTACAAAGAAATAGTGATTGGGTGTACATGCCAAAAGCCCCTTGTATGCAGAGCATTATGGGAAAGCTTAAAATTAACTTAAAATTAGCTAAGCACTGATATATTCAGTGGTAAAAATTACAGTAAATAAATTACAACATGAGGGTGTTCGGGAGAGGGGTGGGATTAAATTTTGGGGAATCAAATTCAAAATGGGAATTGACACAGTTACTTTTTGCTGATGATACTGTGCTTATGGGAGATTCTAAAGAAAAATTGCAAAGGTTAGTGGATGAGTTTGGGAATGTGTGTAAAGGTAGAAAATTGAAAGTGAACATAGAAAAGAGTAAGGTGATGAGGGTGTCAAATGATTTAGATAAAGAAAAATTGGATATCAAATTGGGGAGGAGGAGTATGGAAGAAGTGAATGTTTTCAGATACTTGGGAGTTGGCATGTCGGCGGATGGATTTATGAAGGATGAGGTTAATCATAGAATTGATGAGGGAAAAAAGGTGAGTGGTGCGTTGAGGTATATGTGGAGTCAAAAAACGTTATCTATGGAGGCAAAGAAGGGAATGTATGAAAGTATAGTAGTACCAACACTCTTATATGGGTGTGAAGCTTGGGTGGTAAATGCAGCAGCGAGGAGACGGTTGGAGGCAGTGGAGATGTCCTGTTTAAGGGCAATGTGTGGTGTAAATATTATGCAGAAAATTCGGAGTGTGGAAATTAGGAAAAGGTGTGGAGTTAATAAAAGTATTAGTCAGAGGGCAGAAGAGGGGTTGTTGAGGTGGTTTGGTCATTTAGAGAGAATGGAGCAAAGTAGAATGACATGGAAAGCATATAAATCTATAGGGTAAGGAAGGCGGGGTAGGGGTCGTCCTCGAAAGGGTTGGAGAGAGGGGGTAAAGGAGGTTTTGTGGGCAAGGGGCTTGGACTTCCAGCAAGCGTGCGTGAGCGTGTTAGATAGGAGTGAATGGAGACGAATGGTACTTGGGACCTGACGATCTGTTGGAGTGTGAGCAGGGTAATATTTAGTGAAGGGATTCAGGGAAACCGGTTATTTTCATATAGTCGGACTTGAGTCCTGGAAATGGGAAGTACAATGCCTGCACTTTAAAGGAGGGGTTTGGGATATTGGCAGTTTGGAGGGATATGTTGTGTATCTTTATATGTGTATGCTTCTAAACTGTTGTATTCTGAGCACCTCTGCAAAAACAGTGATAATGTGCGAGTTTGGTGAAAGTGTTGAATGATGATGAAAGTATTTTCTTTTTGGGGATTTTCTTTCTTTTTTGGGTCACCCTGCCTCGGTGGGAGACGGCCGACTTGTTGAAAAAAAAAAAGAGGTACAAATGAGTATTTCAAATAAGAAGCATTAAAGTTGTACAAATTTGTAGCATAACCATGTATAATACCGAATCAAATAGAGTAAAATCAATGATTTGTAGTGCAGAAACAGGTCATATCGTCATTAGATGTCACTGTGCATTCAAGAGAATGGAGTGTTCTGTTAGGTAATGTAGTTAAAAAAAAAACTGTTTGATAGGGTCACAATTATGAGATACAGTTATTCAGTATTTATTTAGTTGTGGTTGAGTAAGTGGTTTTTAAGAAGAGTCTTGAACTGATAGACAGTATTTCTTTTATATTCACAGGTAATGAATTCCAGATTTTTGGGCCTTTTATGTGAATTGAGTTTTTTTATAGTGTGAGATGGACACGGGGAACATCAAAGAGTGATCTGTGCCTTGTGTTATGGTCATGTGTTCTCTTGAGGTTGGTAAGGAGAAGTTTGAGGGCAGGGTTTATATCTGAGTTTGGTGTTCTATGTATGTAGTAGGCACAATAATAAGTATAGATGTTTTGTACGGTGAGTAAGTTTAGAGTTTTGAATATTGGAGTATGCTGCCTGGAGTGGGAATTTGTTATTCTGACTGCAGCCTTTTGTTGGGTACTTAATGGTCTGAGATGATTTATTGTTGTTGAGCCCAATTCACAAATTCCATAGGTGAGATAGGGGTAAATGAGTGAGTGATACAGGGCCAGGAGGGCTGATTGACTGCACTCTGATGGTCAGGAGGTGAAGTGGAACGAGTCTCGACGGGAATCGTAGCAGTTACGACTCAGCAGGGCATCTATGAGCGATGAGCAATAAGAGCTTTCTGTACAAGGGGCTCAGATGCTCATAACTGACGCTGGGGCTGACTAATGTCAGCTGTCAACGGTCACACACTGGGTGACAAGTAACACGAGGTGCTACACAGTGAAGGGCTCAAAACATGCTGTTGTTTACACACAGCTGGGCACAGACCACTTAATCAGGGGCACACACAAAACTTACACACACCCGCACTGCACATGCGGTACATGGTTTGCACACTACTATACATTACTACTACTACTACTACATTACTCCTACTACTACAACATTACTACTACTACTACTACTACAACATTACTACTACTACTACATTACTACTACTACTACTACATTACTACTACTACTACTACATTACTACTACTACTACTACATTACTACTACTACATTACTACTACATTACTACTACTACTACTACATTACTACTACTACTACATTACTACTACTACATTCCCCTCATGGAAGGTTCCTTGATGTTGGTGAGGGGCTCTTGATTTAGGGAATTGGATCTGTGCTCCAGTTCCCCGAATTAAGCCTGAATGCCTTCCACATCCCCCCCTGGGCGCTGTATAATCCTACGGGTTTAGCGCTTCCCCCTTGATTATAATAATAATACTACTACATTACTACTACTACTACCTGGAGTTTACCCGGAGAGAGTTCCAGGGGTCAACGCCCCCGCGGCCCGGTCTGTGACCAGGCCTCCTGGTGGATCAGAGCCTGATCAACCAGGCTGTTGCTGCTGGCTGCACGCAAACCAACGTACGAGCCACAGCCCGGCTGGTCAGGAACCGACTTTAGGTGCTTGTCCAGTGCCAGCTTGAAGACTGCCAGGGGTCTGTTGGTAATCCCCCTTATGTATGCTGGGAGGCAGTTGAACAGTCTCGGGCCCCTGACACTTATTGTATGGTCTCTTAACGTGCTAGTGACACCCCTGCTTTTCATTGGGGATGTTGCATCGTCTGCCAAGTCTTTTGCTTTCGTAGTGAGATTTTGTGTTTTCAAGTTCGGTACTAGTCCCTCTAGGATTTTCCAGGTGTATATAATCATGTATCTCTCCCGCCTGCGTTCCAGGAAATACAGGTTCAGGAACCTCAAGCGCTCCCAGTAATTGAGGTGTTTTATCCCCGTTATGCGCGCTGTGAAAGTTCTCTGTACATTTTCTAGGTCAGCAATTTCACCTGCCTTGAAAGGTGCTACATTACTACTACTACATTACTACTACTACATTACTACTACTACCACTACTACATTACTACACTACTCACAACACACATTGCATAACACTACATTACTACACTACAACTTACTACTACTACTACACTACACATTACTACACCATCACATACTACTACTCACTTACTACACAACTACATTTCACTACTACCACCATACATTCCACCACCACATACACTCACCCACCACCATCACACCACCACTTCACCACCTACATCACACCACACATCACCCACCCCACCACACCACCACTACATCACTCACTACCACCACTACCCCACTCACTACCATTACATTCACACCCCACACTCCACTCATCATCCACCACCTACATCACCACCTACCACCACTACATCACTCACTACCACCACATCACCTACATCACTACCACCACCACATCACCACCACATCACCACCATACATCACCACCACCACCACCACCACACCACCATCATCACACCACCACACCACCACCACCACATCACATACCACCACCACCACATCACCACCACACATCACTCCACCACCACATCACCTACCATCACATCACCACACACCACCACAACCACCATCACCACCACCACATCACTACCACCACATCCACCACCACCACATCATCCACCATCACCACCACCACATCACCCCACTCACCTCCACCACATCATCACCACCACCACCACACCACCACCACCACCACATCACCACCACCACATCACCTACCACACATCACCTACCACCACCACCACTCACCACCACCATCACATCATCACCACCACATCACCACCACCATCACCACCACATCACCACACTACCACCACCACCATCACCACCACCACATCACTACCATCACCATCACACCACATCACACATCACCACTACCACCACCACACCACCACATCACCACACCACATCACTCACCACCATCATCCACCACCACATCACCACACCACCACATCACCACCACCACCACCACCACACACACTACACATCACTCACCACCACCACATCACCACCACCACACTCACTCACCACATCACCACCACCACACCACCACCACCACATCACCACCACCACATCACCTCACCACCACATCACTACCACCACACATTAGCATACATAGAGGTACAAAAAAATACAGGTAAGAGCAGCATGACAGCCTCGTGCAGATCCTAGTATCATCCGCAAAGGATGATACGGTGCTGTGGTGTATATCTCTGTTTATGTCTGATATTTTCTTTAATTCGATGTTTACAGTATTGGCTAGCGTGACTGGGCTCGGGTGAGAGAAGACGTATGTAGTGTCATCTGCAAAAAGTGTGGATTTGAGTAATTGCGAAGCATTTGGTAGGTCATTTATGTATAGGAGAAAGAGAAGAGGGCCAAGGACACTTCCCTGTGGGACACCAACTGTAATTGGTTGAGCGGAAGAGCTTGCCCCATTTGCGTACACATATTGGCTTCTGTTGCTGAGGTATGACTTGAGGTAGTTGAGGGAGTCATGGTCAACTGTATCACTACTACTACATTACTACTACTACTACTACATTACTACTACTACATTACTACTACTACTACATTACTACTACTACTACATTACTACTACTACATTACTACTACTACATTACTACTACATTACTACTACTACTACTACATTACTACTACTACATTACTACTACTACTACATTACTACTACTACTACATTACTACTACTACATTACTACTACTACTACTACTACATTACTACTACTACATTACTACTACTACTACATTACTACTACATTACTACTACTACATTACTACTAGTACATTACTACTAGTACATTACTACTACTACTACATTACTACTACTACATTACTACTACTACTACTACATTACTACTACTACTACATTACTACTACTACTACTACATTACTACTACTACATTACTACTACTACATTACTACTACTACATTACTACTACTACATTACTACTACTACTACTACTACATTACTACTACATTACTACTACTACATTACTACTACTACTACTACTACATTACTACTACTACTACTACTACATTACTACTACATTACTACTACTACATTACTACTACTACATTACTACTACTACTACTACATTACTACTACTACTACTACTACATTACTACTACTACTACATTTTATTTATTTATTTATTTATTTTATTTAGTAATTTTAGCATACATACAGAGGTACAAAAAAATACAGGTAAGAGCAGCATGACAGCCTCATGCAGATCCTAGTATCATCCGCAAAGGATGATACGGTGCTGTGGTGTATATCTCTGTTTATGTCTGATATTATTTTTTTTTATTATCACACCGGCCGATTCCCACCAAGGCAGGGTGGCCCGAAAAATAAAAACTTTCACCATCATTCACTCCATCACTGTCTTGCCAGAAGGGTGCTTTACACTACAGTTTTTAAACTGCAACATTAACACCCCTCCTTCAGAGTGCAGGCACTGTACTTCCCATCTCCAGGACTCAAGTCCGGCCTGCCGGTTTCCCTGAATCCCTTCATAAATGTTACTTTGCTCACACTCCAACAGCACGTCAAGTATTAAAAACCATTTGTCTCCATTCACTCCTATCAAACACGCTCACGCATGCCTGCTGGAAGTCCAAGCCCCTCGCACACAAAACCTCCTTTACCCCCTCCCTCCAACCCTTCCTAGGCCGACCCCTACCCCGCCTTCCTTCCACTACAGACTGATACACTCTTGAAGTCATTCTGTTTCGCTCCATTCTCTCTACATGTCCCAACCACCTCAACAACCCTTCCTCAGCCCTCTGGACAACAGTTTTGGTAATCCCGCACCTCCTCCTAACTTCCAAACTACGAATTCTCTGCATTATATTCACACCACACATTGCCCTCAGACATGACATCTCCACTGCCTCCAGCCTTCTCCTCGCTGCAACATTCATCACCCACGCTTCACACCCATATAAGAGCGTTGGTAAAACTATACTCTCATACATTCCCCTCTTTGCCTCCAAGGACAAAGTTCTTTGTCTCCACAGACTCCTAAGTGCACCACTCACTCTTTTTCCCTCATCAATTCTATGATTCACCTCATCTTTCATAGACCCATCCGCTGACACGTCCACTCCCAAATATCTGAATACGTTCACCTCCTCCATACTCTCTCCCTCCAATCTGATATTCAATCTTTCATCACCTAATCTTTTTGTTATCCTCATAACCTTACTCTTTCCTGTATTCACCTTTAATTTTCTTCTTTTGCACACCCTACCAAATTCATCCACCAATCTCTGCAACTTCTCTTCAGAATCTCCCAAGAGCACAGTGTCATCAGCAAAGAGCAGCTGTGACAACTCCCACTTTGTGTGTGATTCTTTATCTTTTAACTCCACGCCTCTTGCCAAGACCCTCGCATTTACTTCTCTTACAACCCCATCTATAAATATATTAAACAACCACGGTGACATCACACATCCTTGTCTAAGGCCTACTTTTACTGGGAAAAAATTTCCCTCTTTCCTACATACTCTAACTTGAGCCTCACTATCCTCGTAAAAACTCTTCACTGCTTTCAGTAACCTACCTCCTACACCATACACTTGCAACATCTGCCACATTGCCCCCCTATCCACCCTGTCATACGCCTTTTCCAAATCCATAAATGCCACAAAGACCTCTTTAGCCTTATCTAAATACTGTTCACTTATATGTTTCACTGTAAACACCTGGTCCACACACCCCCTACCTTTCCTAAAGCCTCCTTGTTCATCTGCTATCCTATTCTCCGTCTTACTCTTAATTCTTTCAATTATAACTCTACCATACACTTTACCAGGTACACTCAACAGACTTATCCCCCTATAATTTTTGCACTCTCTTTTATCCCCTTTGCCTTTATACAAAGGAACTATGCATGCTCTCTGCCAATCCCTAGGTACCTTACCCTCTTCCATACATTTATTAAATAATTGCACCAACCACTCCAAAACTATATCCCCACCTGCTTTTAACATTTCTATCTTTATCCCATCAATCCCGGCTGCCTTACCCCCTTTCATTTTACCTACTGCCTCACGAACTTCCCCCACACTCACAACTGGCTCCTCCTCACTCCTACAAGATGTTATTCCTCCTTGCCCTATACACGAAATCACAGCTTCCCTATCTTCATCAACATTTAACAATTCCTCAAAATATTCCTTCCATCTTCCCAATACCTCTAACTCTCCATTTAATAACTCTCCTCTCCTATTTTTAACTGACAAATCCATTTGTTCTCTAGGCTTTCTTAACTTGTTAATCTCACTCCAAAACTTTTTCTTATTTTCAACAAAATTTGTTGATAATATCTCACCCACTCTCTCATTTGCTCTCTTTTTACATTGCTTCACCACTCTCTTAACTTCTCTCTTTTTCTCCATATACTCTTCCCTCCTTGCATCACTTCTACTTTGTAAAAACTTCTCATATGCTAACTTTTTCTCCCTTACTACTCTCTTTACATCATCATTCCACCAATCGCTCCTCTTCCCTCCTGCACCCACTTTCCTGTAACCACAAACTTCTGCTGAACACTCTAACACTACATTTTTAAACCTACCCCATACCTCTTCGACCCCATTGCCTATGCTCTCATTAGCCCATCTATCCTCTGATATTTTCTGTAATTCGATGTTTACAGTATTGGCTAGCGTGACTGGGCTCGGGTGAGAGAAGACGTATGTAGTGTCATCTGCAAAAAGTGTGGATTTGAGTAATTGCGAAGCATTTGGTAGGTCATTTATGTATAGGAGAAAGAGAAGAGGGCCAAGGACACTTCCCTGTGGGACACCAACTGTAATTGGATGAGCGGAAGAGCTTGCCCCATTTGCGTACACATATTGGCTTCTGTTGCTGAGGTATGACTTGAGGTAGTTGAGGGAGTGCCCTCTAATACCATAGTGTGACAATTTTACGTGGAGCAAGTCATGGTCAACTGTATCACTACTACTACATTACTACTACTACATTACTACTACTACTACTACATTACTACTACTACATTACTACTACTACTACATTACTACTACTACATTACTACTACTACATTACTACTACTACATTACTACTACTACTACTACATTACTACTACTACATTACTACTACATTACTACTACTACATTACTACTACTACATTACTACTACTACATTACTACTACTACATTACTACTACTGCATTATTACTACTACATTACCACTACTACTACATTATTACTACTACATTACCACTACTACTACTACATTATTACTACTACATTACCACTACTACTGCATTATTACTACTACATTACCACTACTACTGCATTATTACTACTACATTACCACTACTACTGCATTATTACTAGTACATTACCACTACTACTGCATTATTACTACTACATTACCACTACTACTGCATTATTACTACTACATTACCACTACTACTGCATTATTACTAGTACATTACCACTACTACTGCATTATTACTAGTACATTACCACTACTACTGCATTATTACTATTACATTACCACTACTACTGCATTATTACTACATTACTACTACTACTACATTATTACTACTACATTACCACTACTACTACATTACACAGCGCTGTATAGCCCTTGTGGCTTAGCGCTTCTTTTGATTATAATAATAATACTACATTACTGCTACTACTACACAACTACATTAAATCTACTACTACAGTACTACATTAATACTACTACTGCATTACTATTCCATTAATACTACTACTTTTGCCTCGCTTCACTCCCCTTCCTGTCCCATGTGCCACTACCACTACTCCCCTACCTACTACTACCACTACTACTGCAACTACTACTTCCACTACCAGCATTACCTCTACCACTATTTCTCCATTTCATTCTTGTTTTTGTCCAGTCCCTGTCTACATTTTCTATATATACTGCCTCTCTCTCCTTCATGTGTTAGTGTGACTTGTAAATGGTCCAAGTCAGACCGAAACGTCGTCATAAGCTGCTTCTCTCCTATGTGTGGGTTATTCGTGTAATGATCTAGTATCGGCATTGTGCCTTTTTGGCCCCTCAAGGAAGGTTCCTTGACGCTGGTGAGGGGCTTTTAATCTATGGAATTGGATCTATGTTCGAGTTCCCTGAATTAAGCCTGACTACCTTCCACATTATCCCCCCCCCCCCCACAGGCGCTGTATAATCCTACGGGTTTAGCGCTTCCCCTTGGTTAAATAATGTGCCTTTTTTCTTCATTACAGGTTTAGCGCTCCCTATGAATATAGATGCTGTACCTGGTATCTGTAGACTTTAAACTAAAGTTTGGCCAAAATGCAATTAATCCTATGGGCCTTCAGATTATTGCATATTTTGAATGTATGATAGTTTTGCAATAAAGAATTGTATTGGAAATAACTCACTGACTTTTTTGGGTTATCCTAGGTAATTTACACATATGTTATAAGTACAATAATTGTACTTATGTGTACCTGTACCTAAATAAACTTGTGTGTACCTGTACCTAAATAAACTTGTGTGTACCTGTACCTAAATAAACTTGTGTGTACCTGTACCTAAATAAACTTGTGTGTACCTGTACCTAAATAAACTTGTGTCTACCTGTACCTAAATAAACTTGTGTGTACCTGTACCTAAATAAACTTGCTAAGTGAGCAGAGCTTGCAGAAGCAGTCACTGTTGTGTCAGTGTGTGTGTGAAGGTTACGGTGGGAGGATGTGCGCGCTCACTCCCGTCAACCCATCTTGACATGGATCCTTATTTATCCGAAGAACTTGCCGAAAATAATTTGTGATAAGCTAGAGGGTAGTTGAACATGTATGATCTTGCTATTAAAAAAAATTGTTTTTAGTGTGCGCGTTTTGAAAAGTTTTTGACACATTTGAAATGCTAGTGCAACATTAATTAGTATATCAATATATAAAGATTAAAAGTTTGATAACAGTTTATGTTTAAGATAAATATGAAAATCCAAGTGTTTTCAAAGCCAGTTAATGTGTACATCCAACAGAGTCGTGAATGCAGAGGGTGTTGAAAAATGCTTGCCAAAGTGCAGTGATATTCTTACCATAGGACTACACACACTCATTCCTCACTCTGTATACTCTAAGGTATGTTATTGTAATTACCTGTTTGTATCTACAGGAACAGAGCTGTGCTCATGGTGTCTCGTCTTTAATAATGTTAGTAAGTTTATTTGGGTACAGGTACACTAAGTACATTTATCATACCTAGTAACGCGTAAATTACCTAGGATAACCCCGGGGTCCTTGTTCTCAAAATAAATTGTATATAACAATACAATATACCCTTTTGAAGTTTACTCGAAATTGAAGATTCGATGTTGCGATAAAAACCTGAAATTGGACCCATATTCTGCATTTAAGATCAACTTGCAATTCAGTTTTCTCAAACCAGTGAGCTGTATAGTCCTTGTGGCTTAGCGCTTCTTTTTGATTATAATAATAATAATAATCAAACCAGTGAGTTGCGTTACTAGCCTCTCGCACAATTAACATTTTGTCCTCATCACTTAACACTTCCTGTGGGAAGTTCCTTGATGCCGTTCAGGGAGCTGTATGATTCCTAAGGGCTTAGTGCTCCTACATGAATATAATATTCATTACCATTAAAACAAAAACGAGGCGCTGGCGTCACTAAGCCACTCGCGCACAATTATATACTCATTCTCTCTCATTGGAAGCGAATGAAATCCCAGAAATCAATAATTATACAGGTTAGGAGCAAAATAATACAGTATTGAAGTCACTAGTGACATGGTCCTGTCAGACAACCTGAAATATTAAAGCCAAACAAGTCACCAGCTCCAAATGAGTTGTTTTGAAGGTTTCTAGAGGAATGCAAAGAGAAACTTGGCAAAATCTTAGCTAGTCACTTCAACAGATCACTACAGACGGGCATCGTACCGGATAATTGAAAAATGGCTAATGTGATACTCATTTATAAAGTAGGGACAGGTTCTTAGCTTCAAATTATAGATCATTCGGCTAATCTCAATTGTGGGAAAGTTAATGTTATCAGTACTTGCGATACAATTCGAAACCACCTTGAAAGATATTTGATCAACCAGTCTCAGTACGGTTTTATAAAGGAGCGTTCGTGCCTTAAGATTTTGATAATCTTCAATCACTGAAGTATTCGAGGCTGTACATCAAGATGAAGAATACGATATTGTGTATACGGTCTTCGCTAAGGCGTTTGATGAGAATCTAAATGGGTGATCAATAGGCAACAATTATCAGTACTGGGAAAAATCAGAATAGGGACCCATTAAAAGTGGTGTGTCAAAGGGGTCGGAATTGGGACCCTTATTATTCACATTCTGCGTGAATGACATAGATGAGGAAATAAATAGCGGTATGAGTAAACAAATGGCAGATGCAGTTCATTGCAGGCAAGTGTATTGTTTTAGTACAAGGAAAAGAAAATAACTATAATACCTATTGTGGATAATTGCATTTACTTGGATGTGTAATTATATACATAACAGTAAATGAACAATGATAACTATTATTTATCAGTTAGACAAGTAGGAATTTGGGACACTTAGGTCGCAAAAAATGTCCCCCTTCGATACCTACCACTGTCATATCCTCAAGTTGCTCTGGACCTATTAATTAAATGAAATATACATACACCAGGAATACTGGTAAATATATAAATTTGTGGACTGTATATTAAAAATAATAAATGGTTATATATATACACAATTACATAACAGAAGGAAAATATATCTTAATATCACTCACCAATTTGACTGGATATTAAGTTGTATCATACTCAGAAAAACCTCACTAACTAAATTTATGAAAACACTGGCCAGAATTATACACAAATCTAGAGAGCTTATCTGAGGTTCCTGGAGCTGTCTTGTCCAGTCGTCTGATATTTCAAGTTATGCAGGAATGCATGTCCAACAATTTCGCCTCCTATTTGAGAGGTGTCAGCACAATTTCAACCTTTAGAGCACGAAAATTCCTTCCCATTACACTAACGTTGTATCCAATTCAAAACCAAGATGGCGAGTCCCCTTCTGCGCAGACGCAGACTCTCCGTTTTCTATGACATAAATATTATAAATATACATATAAATACTGAATTTATGGAAAATATATACAGTATTTTCCACACCTATAATATAAATCTTTGCCGAAGGAATGAGAAAAAGATTTTGGAGCGCGGGTTAGCAGAAATGGAGTTACGAAGATTAACAGCATTCTGACTGACGAGAGACGGGGCCGTGATTAACAAAGGTAGAATCAAGCTCCCAGGACCACACGTTAGTTAAGAATCCATTGCCACTAGAGACTGATCATTGATTATCAAATATATAAACAAAGATAAATATTTGTGTTTATATATCTTGGGATGCTTTATCATCACAGTATATTTTTTTATAATTTGAAGGTAATAGGAAAATTGAAGCATTTCTTTGGTATTTTATATAAAATCTTGTAATCTGTAAACACTGATCAAACCGTTGTGAGAGTTTGGATGTGATGTTTATGAAATGAGTGAGTGTGAGTTTGTGTGAATGAATGTGTTTTTTCATTGCAGGATTGTGGATTCATTTGTCTCGCTGCATGATGTGGGGTTGTGTGAATCAATCCACTGCGCAATTGTGGGTTTATAGTACTTATTTCCAGTGCGTGATTGTGGATCTGTGAGTGTTTTTCCATTTTGCAATTGTAGGTTTGTGTGAATGTTTCCAAATTCTGATTGTGGGTTTGTGTGAATGTTTTCAATGTCTGATTCTGGGTTTGTGTGAGTTTCTACTGCGTGAGTGTGGGATTGTGTGAATGTTGTCAGTGTAAAAATAAAAGTACATGTGGCCGAGGTGGTGATGACAACTGCAGTACTTGTGTTCCATGAGGCTGACAGTTTCCACGCTGTTTACCTGGAGTTTACCTGGAGAGAGTTCCGGGGGTCAACGCCCCCGCGGCCCGGTCTGAGACCAGGCCTCCTGGTGGATCAGAGCCTGATCAACCAGGCTGTTGCTGCTGGCTGCACGCAAACCAACATACGAGCCACAGCCCGGCTGATCCGGAACTGACTTTAGGTGCTTGTCCAGTGCCAGCTTGAAGACTGCCAGGGGTCTGTTGGTAATCCCCCTTATGTGTGCTGGGAGGCAGTTGAACAGTCTCGGGCCCCTGACACTTATTGTATGGTCTCTTAACGTGCTAGTGACACCCCTGCTTTTCATTGGGGGGATGGTGCATCGTCTGCCAAGTCTTTTGCTTTCGTAGTGAGTGATTTTCGTGTGCAAGTTCGGTACTAGTCCCTCTAGGATTTTCCAGGTGTATATAATCATGTATCTCTCCCTCCTGCGTTCCAGGGAATACAGGTTTAGGAACCTCAAGCGCTCCCAATAATTGAGGTGTTTTATCTCCGTTATGCGCGCCGTGAAAGTTCTCTGTACATTTTCTAGGTCGGCAATTTCACCTGCCTTGAAAGGTGCTGTTAGTGTGCAGCAATATTCCAGCCTAGATAGAACAAGTGACCTGAAGAGTGTCATCATGGGCTTGGCCTCCCTAGTTTTGAAGGTTCTCATTATCCATCCTGTCATTTTTCTAGCAGATGCGATTGATACAATGTTATGGTCACGATGAAAATTCTCATGTACAAAGTATACTTACTTTTAAGAGTATTTCTTTTAATTGCCAACCTCCCCTCCCCCTCCTCTCTCTCACTACCCTGAATATACCTATGGTGACAGGTTTCGAGTTTTTTTTTTTTCTTCCCTGGCAGCTCGCTCGCGGGCTGTTGGCGGCCTCTTGTCCTTGCGATCACAACTAAGTTATCTGGCGCTTAGCGGAGGTAGTGGTTCAATTTTTTTTTTCAAGACTTCCGTTCTTGTTTTGGTAACATTTATATTGAAGAGGCTTGGACCATGGCTGTCTTATTGTTTCTATACTTTTCACTGGGTCTGTTTCATATTTCTTTCTATATTACTCCAGTACGCTGTTATGGTAGTGTGTGTGTAAGTATAGGACCTGGCCCTCCAGTATCTCACTTCAGTACTTTGGTATGTAATTTTAGGGCCTGACCCTCCAATATCTCGCTGCAGTACGTTGCTCTGGTAGTGTGTAAGTTTAGAACCTGGTCCGCCAATATCTCATTCCAGCACGTTGTTATGGTAGTATATAAGTTTAGGACCAAGCCCTCCAATATCTCACTCCAGTACATGGTTATGGTAGTAAGTTTAGCACTTGTCTCCAATATCTCACTCCAGTACTGTACCTAGTACCTAGCCCTCCAGTATCTCGAGTACATTGTTATGGTAGTGTTTAAGTTTAGGACCTGACCATCCAATATCTTCCAAATTTACTTTCTTATTCATTCATTAGAGATTTGCCGGTACTTCCGGCCCGGGTCTTCTCCAGATGGTGACCCGGCGTTTCTTTCTCAAACTTCAAACAAGTTTGTAGTAAGACAAGCCTCTTCATTTTTAATCAGTTAATGAGTCAGCGTGAATTTTCATTTTTATAAATAATTATGAAAAGTGTCGGCCAGGTAAGGAACAGGTGATTAACAGGTGTAGTGTGGCCGGCTCTGAAGAATGGTGATAAGTATAGAGAGCTTGGGTAATTGTCAGTGATCACTGACTTGGAGTTCAAAATTTTATTTATTTAATCTGTTTACTGTTTCATTGATTTGGATGGGAGATTTAATTTGGTTTAGTTACTATAATTTTTATTTTAGCGTATATATTTGAAGCCTGTACTTGAGAAAGTGTTGCCTAGGTCATTTTTTATCTTTTGCTTAAACCTGTTAGTATAATACAATTCGAATTATTTATTAGCTGTATAACTTTCTGCTAGTTCTGGCATCAAGCCCAATATACACTTTTTCATAGTTATGTTTTTGTCAGTGGATGTGAGGATACTATTGATTAGTCATGGGCTATTTAATCTCTTCGTTGTGACCTCTTTGATTTTTACGTTTGGTTTTAGAGGTTTTGAAATTTATTTTATAAATAAGGAGATATATGAGTTAAACTTGATTAGTGATACATTTTTCTCTTACATTCATTGTTGCTTATTAATATGATAATATTCAGTGATGCCTCACACACAAATAACCCTCACATAGGAGGCAAACTTATGATGTGTATTATGATGTTTCGGTCTAGCTTGGACCATTAACTACTCTCCCATGTGCAGGTTATTTGTGTATTGTTCCAGTCACGGTATTGTGCATATTTCCTTTTAATGATACCTCATCATTGAGCTGAATGAGATTTTATTAGTTCCAAATATTAATTTTGTTATGTTGATAACGTGTGTCTATGGTAACCAGCTTTTTGCGGGTCTTCCTATTGAATGAGGTTGATGCTTGAGTATATTTCAAAACCAAGGTAGACTGCTAGAATGGGATTTAGGAGAAAATCGTAAGTGTTGTTACCACTGGAAACTTACCTGGAGTATACGTGGAGAGGGTTTCGGGGGTCAGAGCCCCATCGGACCGGTCTGTGACTAGGCCTCACGGTGGATCATGGCCTGATCAACCAGGCCACACGCAAACCAACGTACGAACTACAGCCAGGCTGGTCAGGTACTGATTTTGGGTGCCTGTCCAGCGCCTTCTTAAAAAAAAAACAAGGGTCTGTTGGTAATCCCCCTTGTGTATGATGGGAGGCAGTTGAACAGTCTTGGGCCCTTGACACTTATTGTGTTGTCTCTTAGCGTACTCTTGGCGCCCCTGCTTTTCATTGGGGGTATGTTGCATCCCCTTCCCAGGCTTTTGCTTTCGTAAGGAGTGATTTTCGTGTGCAGATTTGGGACTAGTCCCTCTTAAGATTTTCCAAGTGTATATTATCATGTATCTTTCTTGCCTGCGTTCCAGGGAATACAAACCAAGGGACATCAACTGTTCCCAGTAATTTAGGTGCTTTATCGTACTTATACGTACCGTGAAAGTTCTTTTTTTCATTCCCCAGGTCGGCAGTTTCGCCTGCCTTGAAAGGGGCCGTTAGTGTAAAGCAATATTCCAGCCTAAAGAAAACAAGCGATTTGAAGAGAATTTATAATGGGCTTGGCATCCCTAGTTTTGAAGGTTATCATTATCCATCCTATCCTTTTCCTAGCAGATGGGGTAGATACATTTTTGTGATCTTTGAAAGCGAGATCTTCTGACATTATTACTCAGAGGTCCTTCACATTAGTTTTTCGTTCTATTATGTAGTTGCAATCTATTTTATACTCCGATAGTTTTTCTTTCCTCGAGTTTTCCATATCGAAGTAATTGAAATTTCCTTTCATTGACCTTCATATTGTTTTCTGCGGCTCATTTAAAGATTTGGTCGTGTCCGCTTGGAGACTTGCAGTGTTTTCGATGGAGGACACTGGCATGAAAATCTGGGTGTCATCCTCAAAGGAAAACACGGTGCTGTGGCTTACATCTCTGTCTATGTCAGATAAACAGAGATGTAATCCACAGCACTGTGTCTTGAAGCAAATAGTATATAAACTATATCGTGAAATGGAACTTTAGGAGAATAACTCGGCTCCCATAACTCTCTCTCTCTCTCTCTCTCTCTCTCTCTCTCTCTCTCTCTCTCTCTCTCTCTCTCTCTCTCTCTCTCTCTCTCACACACACACACACAGCCTTACAGTTGTTAGGAAGTGGAACAATCTGGAGAGTGAAGTAGCGGAGGCAAGATCCACACATAACTTTAAGAAGAGGTACGATAAGGCTCTTGGAGCAGGGAGTGTGTGGACCTATTAGCGATCAGCGAAGAGGCGGTGCCAGGAGTTGTGAATCGACCTCTTCAACCAAAAATAGGTGAGCACATACATACACACACACATGGACGGACCGTTGAATCTATGCACATACTGTGCACGTCTCCCTAATACGGAGCACGCCTACCTGCACTGCTACCGCCTCCAGCGAGCAAAACTGGTCCGAGGACGCTTTGGAAAAAAAAAAAAACTTGCTACAGGGTGAAGAAACCGCATCATCGTCATCGTGTATATCACAGATAATCAGGTTTTATTGTCAATTTCCCGCCTTCCGTTGCTAATGTTGAATTACTATACAAATATATATATATATATATATATATATATATATATATATATATATATATATATATATACATATATATATATATACGGCCAGCAGTAACAGCCTGGTTGATCTGACCCTGATCCACCATGAGGCCTGGTCTCAGACCGGGCCGCGGGGGCGTTGACCCCCGAAACCCACTCCAGGTAATAAATAAATAAATTATATATATATATATATATATATATATATATATATATATATATATATATATATATATATATATATACACACACACACACACTTTGTGTCAGAAATGAGTATGCACATTCCCCTTTGTCTTTTTAACTGACGCTTTCTAAAGCAGTTATTTACGCTTCAAGTTAGTTTGAGCTATTCTAAGAGGGAGATATAAAGTTCCAAGACACTTCTTTCATGTGATACATAAAAGAAGATGCATGGAGAGTTTTACTGGCGTTGTATGTATCTTCATTTATTCGTGGAATGTTTGAGTTAGAACAAGTTGAGTCTATAGGTATCTCATTGCTTTGGTGTGAGCGCAGGTTGGGTTTGAGATATGTGGGTGTTCCTTGTGCTCTTACTCACTGCCCCTGACCGTGACCCTGAGCCAGCTCAGGCGTTCCCAGAGGAGAGGGAAGCAAGAGCAGGATGTACACTAAGGAGAAGAGGAATACAAAATGTGGAAGAGCAAGTATGGGAAAGAGGAGGAAGAGAAGAGGTTTCATGTGGTACAAGAGAAAAGTAAAATGCAATAGCAAGATATTGAGGTTGAAATATAGATATGCAAGAAGAGGTAATTGGAAATGTAAGTGATTATGGGGGGAATACGATGAATAAGAGGACTAGGCATATGAAACAACACACTGAATGTCCGGGGTTCGATCCCCGGTACGGGTGGAAACGTTGGGCATGTTTCCTTACGCCTGCTGCCCCTGTTCACCTGGGTGTTAGCATCCTAGCGTG
Organism: Cherax quadricarinatus; assembly: GCF_038502225.1. Lineage (NCBI taxonomy): Eukaryota > Metazoa > Arthropoda > Malacostraca > Decapoda > Parastacidae > Cherax > Cherax quadricarinatus. The sequence continues at coordinate 9,903,541 of NC_091359.1, read as the reverse complement.
GGTCGCATCCTGGGGGTGATAGTATACTTTATTTAAGGCTGGGGCTCTGAAGTGAGCCGAGGTAGGATAACAGCTCTTAGCCTGTAAGACTGATTTGTGTAAACCAAAAAAAAAAAAAGGTGGCCCGGTGGCCTGGTGGCTAAAGCTCCCGCTTCACACACGGAGGGCCCGGGTTCGATTCCCGGCGGGGTGGAAACATTTCGACACGTTTCCTTACACCTGTTGTCCTGTTCACCTAGCAGCAAATAGGTACCTGGGTGTTAGTCGACTGGTGTGGGTCGCATCCTGGGGGACAAGATTAAGGACCCCAATGGAAATAAGTTAGACAGTCCTCGATGACGCACTGACTTTCTTGGGTTATCCTGGGTGGCTAACCCTCCGGGGTTAAAAATCCGAACGAAATCTTCTGATATCTTATATCTTGATGGCAGGGCAAGAGAGGGCATTATACGTGAGGCCGTCTGCTGCCCGGGGCCGGGCTGATACCCGTCTGGTCACTCCAGAGTCACTGGGTCGTTCAACTCACCTGTCCCACTGCCTCACTCTTGCTGCTCTTCGACTCTTTTCTGCTGCTGTGTGGGTGGTTACTGTGCTATGAGAATTCCGCTGCTGTGTAGTAGATGGTGTTTTGTTTATTTTGCAGGTGTTTGTGGGGACGGGAGAGTTTTTGAACATTTGTAGTTGTCGGTGCTGTTTATGACAGTTGCTGCTTGTATATGTGTGTGTGCGTGTGTGAATGACATTCTTAAGTTTGCCAATGCAAATATTCAACCACAGTTATTTGGTTCATGTGTGCGTCCGGTGATAAGCTTGGTATTATGCCTATTGCTAGTTTACTTTTCTAAAGTTTGCCTTTGTTCATCCAGTCTATATTCCGTACCTCGTCTTTTCTTTTTTCGAATTGTATGACCTTGCATGTGCCACCTGTGTTATCCTTCCTAAAGTTTCTCCAGGTCCTCTTGTAGCCTTGGCCTGTTTTTTTTTTTTGGCATTTAGCTGTACATCATTCTCAAACAGAAATAAACAAGACGATCTCATCAAGCATATCGTTTAACTGTTTAAGTGTATCAAGAAGATAATGGGTTCCAGTGTGGAATCTTGTAGGGCACCGTCACACTCGTACATTTGAACACGTCTTTCTAGAATATCACTCTCCTACATCTCAAATATTCCCGTTGCCCCTATGTTTTCTTCTAGCTTGTAGACTAGTTTCTTGCAGGGAACAATATTAAATATTGTATTACAGTTGGGAAATATTGAGTCCACTAATCCCTCTCTTTCCTTCTTAATCCTTGTTGCTGCCATAAAAATCCAGTAAATTTATGAGACAAGGTTTACATAGGCTTATTATACGTCCAGTTTTGACCGGGATTGTCCCGGTTTGTTATTTGAGAGTCCTGTGCCGAGGTCCGTCCTTGTCAGTATGTAATTTTGTCCCGGACAGAAACATCGCAGATGAACAACGTATGTCTCAGGAAAGAGGTAGAATGACTGAATCTACAGTAAAAAGGCTAATGTGCTGAAAAAAATAAACATTGATTTAAGTTGCAGTGAGTTTTATGACAAAATTGCAAATATACCATTAATAAGGAAGGTTCATTGTAGTGAAAATTACGAATGATTATCCAAAGAACAACATTCTTTTTCATTTTGTAGTCTTTAATTGAGGAATTGGGACATTTTAACCTTCGTTTGTATTGAAGAAAATATATCTATTATATATTTCATGTATTTTTTTTTCAAAACCTTAAAAATATCTTGGTAAGCCTAAGTTTTCTTAACCTAAAGCTCAAATTAGTTGTCATTAAAGATCCAGGTTGGTATAGTACTAATGTTTAATATAACAATAGTAATAATAAAAATAATAATAACAGCTATAATCTAAGGCTCATTGGCTCCAGTAGTTCCAACATTCTAGTATTATGTGCTCCATCAGATAATTTGCTGGGAAATTGGACTGGCCTTTAACTGAATGCTAGAACAGCATTCGCTATTTTCCAGATTTCTGAAATATGCACTGTCTCCTTCGAGGTTTGGTAGATTTTTGCTAGCAGTTCACATTGTGCTTTTGCTCGGTTACTCTTAAACCTGTGTGGAGTTTGCTTCCACCACTTTCTCATTAGTACTACCCCGAGACGGAAAAACTGTGATTCGTCTATTTTTAACTTCCATCTCTCTTCTCTTGAACGTAGTACTCGCATTAAAAAATGTTCATTGTTATTCGCTCCATCAGTTCCTCGTGTGTGTGGGGGGGGGCATTAATATTGTTAACAACCTTTAATGACTCACGAAATCGTAATGACACGATTGCAAACATTTTTAGCTATAGTAGTTATTTTGTAGCTCTTCTTTGGAATTTTTGTAACTTACCCACATTGTTTTAGACATGGTCACCACACATCACCAGCATATTCCAGTTTTGGACTAGCATATGTTGTACATAGGTTTCCATATATTCATTTAAATGATTTTCCAGCAACAATTTTTTTAATAACTCCTTGATCCCTCTCTCTGCCTGATGCATGATATGGATTATATATATTCTCAATGTAGCATTATTGGGTTTTCACCCGTTTCCATTACATGGTATTTATCTACCTTAAATTCATTTATCCATCTGTCACTATATTAGTTCAGTTGATGTAAGCCATCGTAGTGATTTACTCGTTTTTGGTGTTTATTTTACCTAAGACTTTTCTACACATTCATATAGTTTTCTGTTCTGTTTGGTAAGTCATATAAATAAAGAAACCATTATTAATCTATAAATTCTTATGGCACCCCATTTTTGACAACTGAGCACGAGGACACTTTTACCCTTCTTGTAGGTTCGCCGGTGCTGTCCCGGCTCGAGTCTTCTCCGGATGGTGACCCGGTTGCTTTTATCATTATGAATGTTCCATTTTCCTTTCGTCCATTGCAATGATTTACGTTTAGCTTCTCTTATAATTTGCAGCTTCCAAACTAGTCATGAAAATTTCATGGGAACTGTCAAAAGCTTTCTTAACGTCTAGATTAATACAGTCGGTCCATCCGTATCTTTCTTGAGCAGTTTATATACATGAATTTGCAGATCGAAAACCGAATTGTTTAGAAACTAATAAGTTTTTGCTCTCCAAGTATTTTATCTACTTTCTGTGTGTATGTGTGTGTGTGTGTGTGTGTGTGTGTGTGTGTGTGTGTGTGTGTGTGTGTGTGTGTGTGTGTGTGGTTACTAGTTGTCAAAGGCACTTCTCGATAAAAACTTGGCCTGATATATTTTGTTGTTTGCTGTGGTGTGGTGATTTGTGTGTGTGTGTGTGTGTGTGTGTGTGTGTGTGTGTGTGTGTGTGTGTGTGTGTGTGTGTGTGTGTGTGTGTCTAAATGTGATTACTCGTGTTTGTTGGACTCGAGCTCTTGAGTTTTAAACCCCTTTTCTTCGAGCCCTGAATTGCAATGTATGTTTGGAAGTGTTTGTACAGTGTGTTTGCACGTGTTTACTTGCAAACTTTTGTTAGTGGGGGTGTGCTTGCCTGGGGTGAAGGAGGAAGTAGGGCAGGTGTGGTGGGGAGAATGTGTGGTGGGTGTGGGAAAGGTTTGGTGGGTGTGGGAAAGGTTTGGTGGTGTGGGAAAAGTTGGTGGATGTGGGAGAGGCCTGGTGGGTGTGGGAAAGGTTTGGTGGATGTGGGAATGGCTTGGTGAGTGTGGGAAAGGTTTTGTTGGTGTGGGAAAGGTTTGGTGGGTGTGGGAAAGGTTTGGTGGTGTTGGAAAAGTTAGTGGATGTAGTAGAGGTTTGGTGGGTGTGGGAAAGGTTGGTGGATGTGGAAAGGGTTTGGTGGGTGTGTGAAAGGTTGGTGGATGTGGAAAGGGTTTGGTGGGTGTGGGAAAGGTTGGTGGATGTGGAAAGGGTTTGGTGGGTGTGGGAAAGGTTGGTGGATGTGGGAGAGGTTTGGTGGACGTGGGAGAGGTTTGATAGGTGTGGGAAAGGTTGTGGTAGATGTGGGAAAGGTTGTGGTGGTTATGGGAAAGGTTGGGTGTGGGAAAGGTTGAGGTGAGTGTGGGGAAGGTTGAGGTTTGTGTGGGTTAGGTTGTGGATGGTGTGGGGTGGGGGGTGGGGGCAGGGGCAATGGAAGGGAGGCTGGCCGCAGTAAAATCGGGCTCATCGTCCATTTACCGACAGGTCGTGGCGCAGCCTGCAACTGGTCTGTACCAGCCCGCCTACACGCCCACAACCAAATCAGCTACGCCCATACCCACACCAGCTCCCTGCAACTGGTCTGCGTCAGGCTGCCCACACTCCCTTAACTAAACCAGTCCACCCATATCTATACCAGCATTTTGCACGTTTCTGCAACACAACGCCCGAACGTCCGCAATCACAGTATCACGCCCACACATCCATAATTGTATACTCACACCCTAAATGTCTCTTTGTTATGTGTTATCTTAAAGTTATCGTGACTTATTTTCTTATTTCATCGTTAAAGCTAGCAAGCAAGTTATATTTACACTGTAACACAGGAGAGTTTTAAAATGGAGAAACAGACCGGGTGACATAAGTTGCTAAAGGAATAAGGAAGTACTCTACCTTGCTAGCACAGTGGTCTCCAGGAGCATGATTGTTGATGACTTAGCAAAACTCGCATTAAATAAAGAGAATGTCGAAGATACTTTTGGTTTCTTAATCAAGTTTAAAGAAAATTTCAGAAAATTACTAGCAAATGAGTTTGAAAATAACAAAGTCAGTAGACTGCAAGACACTGTTACTGCTAAATTATGGTCGGGATATAAGTATCTGGCAGTATGCGTTGTATGGATATGCCAGTGACAAAATGCAAAATGTTCTGACAATGACTGGGCCATACACTGGAACACTACAAGGTGCTCTCAAAAAATTCTCAGACTCGAACTTTCGCGCACTTCCTGGGTGAAATATGGAATCGGCGTAAATTACGCTACTTAGTACATTCCTTTGTGAAGTAATGTGGCGAGTTTCTGTGTGGTCGGCCATTCCGTTAAGGTTAGACGGGAATTTCTTTGTCGTTTTGTCAGTGCATTGTTACGCTTTTTTGTAAATCGTAATGAAATACTATTTAAAAAAATTAACAGTGTATGTGTGTGTGTGTGTGTGTACACTTCTGTTTCAAGCTCAGTAAAACATCTAGTAAAAGTCATAAAATGCTTCCGCAAGCATTTGACGACGAAACAATGGGTCGGACTCAGTGTTTTGAATGGTTTTCTCGATTCAAAGCAGGACGAACGTCTGTTGATGATGAATGCTGTTGTTATCCATCAGTGTCAGAAACACGCTAGTGTTGAAAGAGTGAGGAAGGCCATTTACGAAGATTGTCGTCAGAGAATCCAGGACATTGCAAGTGCTGTGGGAATTTCTTGTTCATGTCAAAGTATTTTGACTGAAAATTTGAACATGAGGTGAGTGGCTGCGAAATTTGTGCCCCGCTTGCTGGCTCAAGACCAGAAAGATCATTTTCTTGCCAGAATCATGGCGATCATTCCCCACCCTCCTTACTCCCCAGATCTAGCTCCCTATGACTTCTTTCTCTTCCCAAAAATAAAAATAGCACTCAAGGGGCGGCGTTTTAATGACGTAGAGGAGATTCAAGCAGAATCGCAGGCTGCGCTAAACGCTTTTAATAAAGAGTTCCAGAAATGTTTTGAGAAGTGGCAGAGGCAATGGGATCAGTGCATTGCCTCGCAAGGAAAGTACTTCGAGGGACACCGTTTCAACTAGGTGATTAGGTAAGCCTGTATTTTTTTTTTTTTGCAGCAGTCCAGGAAGCTTATGAAAGCACCTCGTACATCTTAGTGTCCAAACATCCAACTTTTCAGAGACACCTCCATGTAAATCATATAGGAACTGACAAACCACATCATTGATAATAAAATATATATTTGAAGTCTCGAGACTGTATCCGCATTTTGCATCGACTAAATAGATGAACATATTTTTTACGAGACTGCGAAGTAATAATGACCAGTGTTTTTGAGTAGTAATAAGATATTCATTTTTTCGTTATGTTTCTGTAGTGTATTGTGTACATTAATTATGGGAAGTAATTTACAGTGTTTACAGTGAAACATATAAGTGAACAGTATTTAGATAAGGCTAAAGAGGTCTTTGTGGCATTTATGGATTTGGAAAAGGCGTATGACAGGGTGGATAGGGGGGCAATGTGGCAGATGTTGCAAGTGTATGGTGTAGGAGGTAGGTTACTGAAAGCAGTGAAGAGTTTTTACGAGGATAGTGAGGCTCAAGTTAGAGTATGTAGGAAAGAGGGAAATTTTTTCCCAGTAAAAGTAGGCCTTAGACAAGTATGTGTGATGTCACCGTGGTTGTTTAATATATTTATAGATGGGGTTGTAAGAGAAGTAAATGCGAGGGTCTTGGCAAGAGGCGTGGAGTTAAAAGATAAAGAATCACACACAAAGTGGGAGTTGTCACAGCTGCTCTTTGCTGATGACACTGTGCTCTTGGGAGATTCTGAAGAGAAGTTGCAGAGATTGGTGGATGAATTTGGTTGGGTGTGCAAAAGAAGAAAATTAAAGGTGAATACAGGAAAGAGTAAGGTTATGAGGATAACAAAAAGATTAGGTGATGAAAGATTGAATATCAGATTGGAGGGAGAGAGTATGGAGGAGGTGAACGTATTCAGATATTTGGGAGTGGACGTGTCAGCGGATGGGTCTATGAAAGATGATGTGAATCATAGAATTGATGAGGGAAAAAGAGTGAGTGGTGCACTTAGGAGTCTGTGGAGACAAAGAACTTTGTCCTTGGAGGCAAAGAGGGGAATGTATGAGAGTATAGTTTTACCAACGCTCTTATATGGGTGTGAAGCGTGGGTGATGAATGTTGCAGCGAGGAGAAGGCTGGAGGCAGTGGAGATGTCATGTCTGAGGGCAATGTGTGGTGTGAATATAATGCAGTGAATTTGTAGTTTGGAAGTTAGGAGGAGGTGTGGGATTACCAAAACTGTTGTCCAGAGGGCTGAGGAAGGGTTGTTGAGGTGGTTGGGACATGTAGAGAGAATGGAGTGAAACAGAATGACTTCAAGAGTGTATCAGTCTGTAGTGGAAGGAAGGCGGGGTAGGGGTCGGCCTAGGAAAGGTTGGAGGGAGGGGGTAAAGGAGGTTTTGTGTGCGAGGGGCTTGGACTTCCAGCAGGCGTGTGTGAGCGTGTTTGATAGGAGTGAATGGAGACAAATGGTTTTTAATACTTGACGTGCTGTTGGAGTGTGAGCAAAGTAACATTTATGAAGGGATTCAGGGAAACCGGCAGGCCGGACTTGAGTCCTGGAGATGGGAAGTACAGTGCCTGCACTCTGAAGGAGGGGTGTTAATGTTGCAGTTTAAAAACTGTAGTGTAAAGCACCCTTCTGGCAAGACAGTGATGGAGTGAATGATGGTGAAAGTTTTTCTTTTTCGGGCCACCCTGCCTTGGTGGGAATCGGCCAGTGTGATAAAAAAAAATGTAATACATGAAATGACTGTAAGAGTTATGCAGTAACTATGCCCATAGGGGCTGATAAAGACCCATAGTGCATCGGACACATTACTACAAAAAAAAAATACTAGGAGAAAAATACTGGGAGGAAATTCCATGTTGAGAAAACGAACCAATTAGATTCATGATTTGTCCTCGTACTATTTTTTTTTTTTCACAAATCAATTTTACAGACTAGGAGTTATCCTTCCTCACCTAATTTCAAAGCCCAGTCCTATCTGAGGTATACTACCACACCTCAGGACGCCACCCACACCAGTCGACTAACACCTTGGTACTTACTGCTAGGTGAACAGGGACAGCAGCTGTAACGAAACATGCCCAACGTTTCCACCCATACCAGGATCGAACCCCGGATACTCAGTGTTATATGTAAATAAATTATATACAGATAATAGAGAAGCTATTAGTATTGAGAATCAGCAAGTGAAAATAAGCTTAGAGATAGTGTACCATATGGAGATAATTTATCCATGGAACTAGTTTCTATTTTTGAATAATTATGTTCTTCTTGAAGGCTCTCGCATGGTGACTGATGGACCCATCAAGATAATCACAGTCTGGAAAATGCACAATTACTTCACTAATTACGGCATTAAGTAAATTGCACTAGTTAATTAGTCACAGTATGACTTCATGATTACGGTCCAGAACTCCATAAGAAACTGGATCTGTTACTGTTGCTGCGCGATTCGTGAACGATATTCCCGTATCCCATAAGCTCACCCCTTTCTACCTCACTGCATGCAGAAGGAATAATGCAGAGTGGCATAAGTTTCTAATGTAGTTAAATATCATCGGTGAAGCCTTGATGCCAGTCAGAAGAGATATTCACAAATTATCTCATGGAAACTAATAATTTATTCAATAAAAATGGCAAATTGGCACCTGCACAGTCCCAAACCATTGCGAACCCTTCCACTAGGATAAACCAAACCATACCACGGACGGGGATAGAACCCGAGATCAGAGAGTCTCAAAACTCCAGACCGTCGCGAAGTTTCGTTCTGAAGCTATCAGCGCTGAGAGTTCGAAGCTGATTTCTTCAGAAAAAATCGTAGTAATGTGATTGTAGTTTTTAAGAAATGGATGAGATTCTAACTCCAGGTCCAGTGTGTGGTAGTCCTGAGCTCTACTACTGTACTCTGATAACGACAGAAAGTTTTCATCCTTATTCCTAGTGATGTTTACAGACGACCCCATCTAGACGTCTCTGTAAGATTAGATTTTAGATTTTGCCGCCGAAGTGGCTAATTTATTATGCACCCCATTTCCATCCTGTAGACGGTAGCGCAAGAGCATATGGATACACATAAGGCCTAGGAACTAGGCCCCAAAAGGTCTAACAATGAGTACATCTGCAATTGACTTATGTGTGGCAAGGAAATTTAGGAATTTTGGTTAATATGTCTGGTATCTTATTTTCATTAATATCTTAACATATCACATAGGCCAATAAGTGGACAATAAAGCAATGGGGCTGTCCACATGCTTTGCATTTGGTTCGATCATCTGTGGATCTGCTAAACTGCCAGAAATATTTGTGACTATGCCACTGTGAATGGTTCAGAAAAATCGTAGTAACACAGCTGTAACTTTATCAAGGAAAGATTATATTACAAAGGAATTATGAAAACACATCTACATAGACCGTGGTTGATCTGGGTGTTCCTCATTCATCTACTCCCTCAGTTACTAAATTATTATGATATATAGGAAAGAGCGTTGTTATTAATATATTAAAAATAAGCACTGACTATCATACAGTGCCTGGGAAATGGGATGATTGGGGGTAATGAATCTTAATCCGACGAACCGGGGCGCAGCTCAGATTTCTTTACAAACTTTTTTTCAAATTCAAATTCAAATTCAAAGTTTATTCTCTATAAGGATTACAATGCTGAGTTTACAGAAATTTGGTTATTGTGTGGTTTACATGTAGTAAAATTGTGATTACAGAGTGTACCACTAGAACGCTTAGCATGGCTAGGCATTTCGGGCAGACTTAGTTTTATTCTTAATTGTAAAATATTACAAATTATGAGGTAAGTTGGTATTATGGCTAAGTGACTAAATACTAGTTTGTGAGTTTAGCAATGTGAATGCTTTTGTTTTGGCACAGTACATAGTTTCAGTATTGGAGTATCACAGGATTCATTATTTTAAAATTGAGATTAATATTTCTGTTTATGGTCAAATGAGTGAGTGAGTGTAAGTGTGAACCACCAGGTGGTATTCGTGTAGTTAGTTGACGGGGTGTATCAGGGAGATAAGATGTTTTCTAATGGTAGTTTTGAAGGTGATGAATGTGTCTGCAGTTCTAGAGTTCTCAGGTAGGGTATTCCAGATTTTAGGGCCTTTGACATACATTGAATTTTTGTAAAGGTTTAGTCGGACACGGGGAATGTCGTAGAGATGTTTGTGTCTGGTGTTATGCCTGTGGGTTCTGTCACAACTATCTAGAAAGCGTTTTAGGTCAAGGTTGATATTAGAGTTTAAGGCCCTGTAGATGTAGATTGCACAGTAGTGTGGATGTACTGAACTGGGAGTAAGTTTAGGTCTATGAAGAGTGGGGGGGTGTGTTGCCAGGGATGGGATTTAGTGATTATTCTTACTGCAGTTTTTTGTTGGGTTATTATTGGCTTTAGGTGTGTTGCTGCAGTTGATCCCCAAGCACAAATAGCATAGGTGAGGTATGGATAAATAAGTGAGTGGTATAGTGTGAGAAGGGCATTTTGCGGCACGTAGTATCGTATCTTGGAGAGGATCCCAACCGTTTTGGATACTTTTTTGGTTATATGCTGGATATGGGTGCTGAAATTCAGGTTGTTGTCAAGGTATAAGCCTAGGAATTTGCCCCCATTATTTCTAGTAATTAGAGTGTTGTCAATCTTAATGTTAATTTGTGCATCTCCTGCTTTGCTACCAAACATAATATAGTAGGTTTTGTCAGTGTTAAGCGTAAGTTTATTGGCTGTCATCCAAGTCGATATTTTAATCAGCTCCTCATTCACAATGGTGTTGAGTGTGGCAAGATTAGGGTGAGAGATGACATAAGTCGTGTCATCTGCAAAGAGAATGGGTTTCAGGTGTTGGGATACGTTTGGAAGGTCATTGATGTATATGAGGAAGAGCAGGGGACCAAGGACACTTCCCTGCGGAACTCCAGTATCAAGTGGCCGTGTTGCTGATGCTGTGTCTTTAATGGTGACGTACTGATACCTATTAGTAATGTAAGATTTGAAATAGGCAAGCGCATGGCCTCTTATACCGTAATGATCAAGTTTGTGGAGTAGGATGTCGTGGTCTACTGTGTCAAAAGCTTTTCTTAGGTCAATAAAAATTCCTAGTGGATATTCCTTATTTTCCAATGCTGTGTAAAGCAGATCTAGCATTTTTATGATTGCATCATTAGTGCTTTTATTTTTCCTGAATCCAAATTGGCAGGGGTTGAGTATGTTTTGAGCCGTTATAAATGAATACAGTCTCCTGTGCACGAGTTTCTCAAAGATTTTGGATAGCAATGGTAAGTTAGATATTGGCCTATAGTTGTTTAAGTCTGTAGGGTCACCACCTTTATGTATTGGTGTAACCCTTGCCATCTTGAGTAGTTTCGGGAAGGTGCTAGTCTCTAGTGACTTGTTAAAAAGTAATGAAATAGCATGCGAAAGGACATGGGCCGCTCGCTTGTACAGTAATGGTGGGACATGAGACAGATTCCCCGAGTTATTTTTAAGTGACTTTATAATCTCAGTGACTTCGTGGGCTCAGTTGGTGCAAGATAGAAGGAATTAGGGAAATTCCCATCTAGGTAGTCCCTGGCATGGGCATTGGTATGTGGGATTTTACTGGCGAGATTAGATCCTATGGTTGAGAAGAAGTCGTTTATCTTGTTAGCTGTGTCAGTGGGATGTAGTGGTGTTTCATTAGGTTTAGTTAGGACAATATTCTTGGTTTTTCTCAGTTTGTGGGTCCCTAGAATCTGAGAGAGTGTTTTCCAGGTCTTTTTTATATCTCCTCTAGTGTCTGTGAATCTGCTGGAGTAGTATAGTTGTTTGGCTTTCTTTATTACTTTGGTGAGAGCTGATGAATAGTGTTTAAGAATATCTTTGTGTATTAAGCCCTGTCTATATTGCTTTTCATATTGGTGTTTCTTGTCAATGGATTTCAGAATGGTGCTGGTTAGCCATGGGCAACCAAGCCGTTTTGTTTTTATAGGACAATGTTTGTTGTATAGTCTAAGTAATTTGTTAAGAAAAATGTCTGTCCAGTCATCAATACCATTGGCCATGGAGAATTCTGTAGGCCAATCAACAGTCTCTAGGTCAGCTGTGAACTTCCTTACTGAGGCCTCGTCATGGAGTCTAAATGAGACTTTGTTGTATTCAAGTGGTGGTTTACTAATGTTTGTCAGGAGGAAGGTAGGGTAGTGGTCTGTAGTGCTATCTGTGATTATCCCTGATTTAAGGGGGGCTAGTATATTGGTCCATATGTGGTCTATTATGGTTGCACTTGTCTCAGTGAGCCTGGTTGGTTTAGTTATTGTTGGTATGAGAAGTGTGTTGTTCATATTGTTGATGAAATCAGTTACAGGCTAATCATCTAGTAAGCCAAGGTTGATGTTGAAGTCTCCAGCTAAGAGAAGGTGGTGCTTATTCATTTGTCTGTTTGTTATTAGTGACTTTAATTTTTCACTGAAATTTGGGATGTTTGTGTGAGGTATCCGGTAAATGGCACCGATTGTTATAGGCGTCTTAAGGTTTTTTACAGTAAAATTAGCAAAAATGTATTCCCCATATTCATCACTAAAGCAAGTGGTGCTAATACAAGATAATTGGTTAGAGTAATAGATTGCAATACCACCCCCAACTTGGTTTGGTCTGCAGTTGTGAATTGCTGTGTATCCTGGTAGAGGGTAGATATCTATTGTGTCCTGCTTAAGCCAGGTCTCAGTAAGAATAATGCAGGAGAAGGGTGTCTTTAGTGATTCAAGGAGTGCTAGGAGGTCATCATAGTGTTTGCTTAAGGACCTGATGTTGTAGTTAAGTACTGATAGACTTTTAGCATTGTTTAGGATAGTGGTGGCTTGTGATGCTGTGTAATAAAGGCAGTTACTTTCCAATAGGTTTTGATTGGGTGTCAGATTATGGAGGTTTAGATCAGGGTCAACGTGATCAATCATCTTCTAGGTTTAAATTATGGCTATTTATATCCTGAGTTGTGTGTTGAGTTCTAGTACTGATATCTGTAGTGGTAGGAAGTTTGGACAAGTATATAGCTAGAGTATTTTGGTCATGTAGGGTATAGTCACTACTTCACATAATGAAGTTGATGTTGTCTATGTGTTGTGCTGGAATGAACTAAAGTACAACTAGGTATAAACTAGTAATATAAAAATACAAATTAAAAATAGAACAAGACTCTCACTTGTAATTGCACTAAGGTCTAATAATGACTTTTGTGGAGTCTATGTTTTGAGCTAGAATGAGCTATAGTACAATAGGTTTAATCTAATAATATAAAAATACAAATTAAAAATAGCACTAGTCTCTCACTAGTAATTGCACTATGGTCTAATATAGTGAATTTGGTATTGACTATGTATTGAGTTAGAATGAGCTATGGTACAACTGAATTTAATCTAATAATATAAAAATACAGATTAAAAATAGCACCAGTCTCTCACTAGTAATTGCACTATGGTCTAATATAGTGAATTTGGTATTGACTATGTATTGAGCTAGAAAGAGCTATAGTACAACTAGGTTTAGTCTAATAATGTAAAAATACAAATTACAAATAGCACCAGTCTCTCACTAGTAATTGCACTATGGTCTAGTATAGTGAATTTGGTATTGACTATGTATTGAGCTAGAATGAGCTAGAGTAAAACTGTGATTAATCTAATAATATAATAAAGGAACAAGACTCTCAATTGTAATTGCACTAAGGTCTTATATAAGTTGTTTACAAGAATTAGAGTATAATTAGATTTAAATTGACAGGATAAAATACACAAATTAAGGTAGCAAAAGAATAATAAAAAAATGATAAAAATAAAAATGGCAATGACTTGGTTATAATATGCTAGTAAGATGGTAGACAGGATATTATAAAAGTTGTAGTTAAAAATACTAGTTTAAAAAAGTATGGAATAAAAATGGTCAATAAAAGAAGTTTACAATAAGTTTGATCAATATAGTTTAAAGTAAAATTGGGCAATAATAGGGATTTAGAATAAAATTGGGCAATTGAGTATTTTTTAAAGTGAGGTAGAATTATTGAAGACAAGTTATGGTTAGTTTATAATAAAATAAGATGGAACAGTGATGTGGTAAGTTGTAAAAAAGGAGATAGATTCTGTAGATATTAAACACAATTAAGACTATGAGGTAGAAGGGTCGTTGAATACAACAATGACAATCAAAAGTAGTTGGGGTATTAGAATTTTAGGGGGGCACAAATTTATGACAATATAACACTAACGGTGGACTATGGGTATTTATTTCTTACTGCAATAATGCGAAATGTAGTTTACATGTAATAAAATATTACTGAGCACAAAAGAAAGCCATTAGCATGCAGTGCATCTCGTGCAGTATCAATTCACCCATCGGTTCCTTGTAGGGTGATCCACTGAGACCATGCTTACACCTGTGGATCACTGTAGTGTGTATGTGGATGTTCGTGTTGCATTCGTCTATGTGGAGGCCGAGTTCCAGCTCCTGACCCCGACTCTATCTTTAGTCAACCTAAGTGGTTACTAGTCTGCTTTTGAAACCATGTACAGGTACAGAATTTGTCTCCACAATCTCTTCATCCAGCTGGCTGCCCTTTTTCACCACCTTTATACTAATTAAATGTTTCACAATAACTCTGATGAGGAACAGCGGAGAAGTGTGTGAGGCAGTGAAGTGTAGTGAGGAGGTGGAGTGGAGTGAGGTGTAGTAGAGTGTGTGAGGGAGTGGAGTGAGGCGGTGTAGTAGTGTGTAAGGGAGTGGAGTGGTGTAGTGGAGTGGAGGTGGTGTAGGGGAGTGTAGTGAGGTGGTGGAGTGTAAGGTAGTGGAGTAGGGTGGGGTAGTGCAGTAGAGTGTGTGAGGAAATGGAAGGAATGACAGTCTGTTAAATGGTTGGTAAATGGTAGAGGTTATTAAGATGAACACGAGTGAAAGGTAAACGCTATGTTGTCTCAGGTGAGTGGGGGAACTGCAGCTGCATAATTTATTACAAGAGAGTGGTTAATGTTGTATATTTTACGCGCAGGAGAAAGATAATAGCAAGAATTAACATTAAATATAATATTATTCCTGAGTAATTAAAATGAAAATAGAAAAAATAAAATTGAAATTTGTATGAGATCAAATGTGAAATTAGTATTCGCTCAAGTGAGAATGATGTTAATGAAGAAGCTGTCTGTCTGCTTTATCGATGCCTTCTGTAACTTTATATGTTGTGATCACGTTACGTTGCTTACGTCGCGTATATTGTTCTAAATGATTCCCTGTTTAGGCTCCTAAATACTATTCTAAGATTTGCCATTCTCGCCTATGCTTCCAGTGTTTTCTATTTTGCACTTCTAGTGATAAATTTGTTATAATTGTGACCCTAGTCATTTTCTGTTACGGTCAGTTTTTTTTCGTCCCCTGAGCTGTATTCTCTTTTTGGTCTCCGCTTTTCGTTCTTCATTACCTTACATTTCATTGGGTTGATGCTCAAGAACTATTTTTTCTGACTAAGTTTTAGTCTCTCCAGGTCACCCAGGAGTATATATCTGTCTTAAACTGCTCTTATGCTTCTGTCTTTGCCCTGCCTGTTTATTTAGCTTAAATCGAAAATATGGTCGAATAAAGAACATGTTTAAGCTACTTACTAATGTAATATTTTTAATTAATTGGAAACACTGAATGTAAATATACAGTAACAGTGTATTTATATCTGTCATTTGTTACGGAATGCAACTACTTTGAGGCTTGCGTGTGCAAAGGTGTATCTAGAGGAATGGTGTTTCAGCGCCCATGAAATGTCCTGCAACCCGTCATCACACCACGCGTGGTATGTGTGCAGATTTCAACATTGCTTATGTTCTCCGAAACAACTCGCTGCCACACCTGTCGTTCCTGGTTACAGTGTATTTTCAGTTTATGTAACCTGTCCCCTCAAGGAAGGTTCCTTGATGTTGGTGAGGGGCTCTTGATTTAGGGAATTGGATCTGTGCTCCAGTTCCCCGAATTAAGCCTGAATGCCTTCCACATCCCCCCCCCCAGGCGCTGTATAATCCTCCGGGTTTAGCGCTTCCCCCTTGATTATAATAATAATAATATGTAACCTGTCCTACCCTAATTTAATCTAACCTAACCTACCTTATTCAACCCTATCCTAACCTAACTTTATTACCCTAAAAATGACGGTCAGAAATTGACGTTAGATAATACATTAGAAAAGGAACGGTGCAAAAAATCTGAATATATTACATCATTTGTTAAAATTAAACAATTCTACTTGGAAACTTGATATGTTAGGCTGCTTTTGAGATTGTCTCTATATAAGAGTTTCCACTTCTATAAATATTAAACCTAAAGAAAAAAATGAACTGCAATGATATGCTTCAAATTATTTATATGAAATTTATTCTCGGCTTGGATTTAAAATAATAATATCAGTATTATAGTAACAGTGAAATAAAGATATAACCGAGAACTCTTGAAGAGAACGACTCAAGTTGCAGGACAAGATTTATTGGAACAACGCTTCGCTTTGTTTCAGTATTGTCACAGTAATGGGCTTGTTCTGGGACTTGTGTTTGTCTTCGTTCTTGTTAGCAATACGTTATTCCATCCACCGAAAACTCTTCCTGAATCCTCAGGACTGAAAGGCTCTTTGACTGGAACCTGAATTCACATTCTGCACAACTCTCAGTGTTAACCTAGGTAGCCAAGTAATTTAGTTCATATATCCCGTACTATGTATCTGGTAATATAAACTAATACAACATATACTCGTGAGAGATGACATAATGACGTAATGTTGGAGAGGCATCCTGCAAGTGAGAACCTGCGACCCACACACGCTGTGAGACAAACGACACTTTACAGAAAACATTAATAAAGATGTATCCGAGAAGTTTTATTGGATTCAGTTTGTTGTAAGTTCTTCCACTACATCTTGCTCTGAATGACCTATACAAGCTTAGCGGACGGAGGATCGAACCACCAATTTTTTTTAACTAGACTGGATTATTATTGTTGTTAATATGTTCATGAGGAAACATTTAACTCATTAGGGTCGTGTCTAGCTTTGGAAATGGGAGATAATAAGATTTGATCCAACGAAGTGGGATTACCAATGGTAGCTCAGTTGACTATGTTGCTGTCATCTAAGATAACAGGAAATGTGTCCTTTACTTATTATGATGGCACACTTTCCCAAGCATGTTAATTGGTAGTGAGAGGGAGAGTGTACTCTCCCAGACTGGTTCACTTGTAGTTAGTGGTAGATAACTGTTGTTTACGGTTCCTTGTTTAAGAGATTCTGGAGAAGGGTCTAATTGGCTTGCTAGTGAATGCTGCGTGGTGAGGGAAGCTAACGACTCGGTAGTGAGACCAAATTGTTTGTGGTTTCTAAAATAAGTTATTGTAAGTCTGTTAGGGATAAGAACTGCTGTATTATTATACTAGCTTTATGCTCTTATCTTACCTCAGATCATTTTAAAGCCTGGCCCAAGCAGTGTCTTTAATATAGTTAGATTATAGGTAGTTAGCATTAGGGAGCATACATTTTAGGGAGTAAGTTGAAGTTGAAGCCAGTTTTGGACCAGAGTTTAAGTCATATTGTGAGAACCTGTTTCATTTACGGGTCACTCGTGGCTTGAATGATCGTTGATGCTGTGATAACCTTAAAATGAAAACTGCTGATAACTACTCTTCTTGTGGGATAATAGCTGTCTCTTGATTACCCACAAAATTGCGCGACTGGAAGCCGTGATAACTTTGGCTATATGTATCATAATAATAAGACGAGCGACTCCTCTTCGATGTTTAAGGTGGGCAGATGAAGTCTTTTGTACCTCTTAGCTTCGTGCTTAACATAAGCTGACTTCATTTGTATATTCTCTCTCTCTCTCATTATTCATATTTATACTATAAATATGAACAAATCTGGCATACCGCCTTTAGGCTAGAAAACTTGGTTCATCATTATATAATGTCTGATTGAATGATGCAATACCTATGCACTCCGATGTTTACTTAAATAAAAGGAGATGCTCAATGCCCTGGCATTTATCACTCACCAATTTACGGTTATAACTGTATAGACTAGACGATGGCAGGTTACATATGCATCTAAGAGGATATTGAAGATTATCGTAAAGCAGTTTAAGATACGTGTTGGAGCGAGTTTGAGAATGAGTGGAAGAAATTTAATTATTGTTCAGTGATAAACTGGGCATCTTTCAGGGTGATATTTGACTTTGTTATGACTATGAGAAACCACTTGCTGAATCCTGCATATGCACACGGTAACTTACAAGAAAAAGGATAGCATTGAGGCGAACTCATAATTTTTCTACAGAAGTTGCCAAAAAATCTATTTACTCTACTAGTTAGCTCGTACATTGAGTATGTTCTGATCTCTTGGATGGCTTGCCTCTTTCCCATCTCTCGCATCTGGACAGAGTAAAGGACTGCGAGACTCTACTCATCTCAAGCCTTAGACCTCTGGTTGAACATGTTATTTCAGAAGTGTCTAAACACGAGAGATGACGGGGATCTTCTGTTATGCACAAAGTTAATGTATTCAACACCGAGCCTAGCTCAGTTTCATGGACAGCCAGAGAAAGAATGAGAGAGAGATGGGGGGGGGGGGAGACATAACAACTCATTGCAAAATTACACCCCAAATTGCTGGTGCTTTTACGGCTGGCATCATTATTTCTTAGCTTGGAGGAAGTCACCGGTGGCGTAAATCCTCAAGTACAGCTGCTCTTGGACACTATTATAGTGTTCCCATGGTCGCTGCTCATGACTCCTCAGCAGTTTCAAGGATAAGTCTGTGTTATTCTTGTATTATCTTGTACCTCTGTATGTGTGCTCAAATTGTTAATAAATAAATAAATAAAGTCTTCCACTCTCCAGGTATAAAAAATAATAGCCACCGGTGTCAGATTTAAAGTGTTTTGATATAGTAAGTATGTTGAGCTTATCAAGGCACAGAATACAACAGCTACGATAGAGTATGTACGAGAAACTCACAAGAAGCACAGGATACAACAATTGCTATACAGTAAATACGAAGAACTCACAAGAAACGTTGGATACAAGTCTCGATACAGTAAGCATGGAGAACTAACAACAAGCACTGGATACAGCTGTCTCGATACAGTAAGAACGAAGGCGCTACTAGCATAAGATACGAAACGCAGTCAGATTTTTTCCACAGAATCACAGGAATAGGTAAACGAACTTAGACCTGAGAATTAAAATATTAATCAGCCTGTTATTAGAAAGCGCAATTAAATATATGCAACTAAGGCTAGGAAGATGAGAGCTTTGATTATGGGAATTTTCAAAATAGGAGACAGCACGTCGATGATCATATTCCCTTAAACACTTTTCTCATACAAACTTAAAATATTGTTCTGTACTCACTAATTCTTTCAAGAAACAAACACCTTATTGAATGCCTTCACAGAAACTCACTCCATAGGGAAATTGGACACGTTCCATAGGATGTCCTTGATCAGGCAGGTTTCCTGCTGGCCACAGGCAACATTAGTTTGTTTCATCAGAAGGTCAAGAAGGAAGCCTGACCTCAGGTTGACCTACAAGAATAGAACTCTGTAAACCGGTCACAGGCGATTATATATGTAATATATATATATATATATATATATATATATATATATATATATATATATATATATATATATATATATATATATATATATATATATATGATTATAATACAGTATGACAAGACGCTATGCGTCCATGCTACACCATTCTTATTTCACTCCCATTCCCTCCAGCCTCAAAGGCTAGAGGGAATATATATAGATATATATATATATATATATATATATATATATATATATATATATTTATTTATTTATTTATTTATTTATTTATTTTTTTTATTATTATTGTCACACTGGCCGATTCCCACCAAGGCAGGGTGGCCCGAAAAAGAAAAACTTTCATCATTCACTCCATCACTGTCTTGCCAGAAGGGTTCTTTACACTACAGTTTTTAAACTGCAACATTAACACCCCTATATATATATATATATATATATATATATATATATATATATGTCGTGCCGAATAGGCAGAATTTGCGATCTTGGCTTAAATAGCAACGCTCATCTTGCCATATAGGACAAGCGAAAATCTGTGTATGCAATAATTTCGCCAAAATCATTCTGAACCTAACGAAAAAAATATATTTCACTGGGTTTGCTTACTATTAAATTATTGTAAACAAATCTAAAATATATTTAGTTTGGTTAGGCTAAAATAAATTGCTCTTGTTATAATAAGGTTAGGTAAGTTTTCTAAGATTCTTTTGGTGCAAAATTAAAAACTTTTACATTAACATTAATGAAAAAAATATATCTTTAAACGTATAAGAGAAAATTTCAGAAAGGACTTAATTTTAAATGAGTTCTTGCTAATTGACCAGTTTTACATATTCGGCACGACATATATATATATATATATATATATATATATATATATATATATATATATATATAGGGCCTGGGACTACACATGTGCCGCCACATTGGCAGACACCTACTTGCCATACTCCGTAGTGGAAGGGGGTGGAGCTGCCAGCCACAGGGAGACCCAGAAGATCCGCAAATATGAAGACCTTCCCCCTTGCTATAACTTCATCCCAGTAGGTTCGGAGACCCTTGGAGCATGGGGCAAGTGTGCTCTGAAGTTCCTAATAGAGCTGGGTGAAAAGCTTATCATAGAAACTAAGGACCACAGGGCGACCAGCTTCCTCTTTCAGAGACTCAGTGTTGCAATCCAGAGAGGAAATGCCTGCAGCATTCTGGACACGCGGCCCACCGCCGGGGAGCTGGACGAAGTATTCGAGATGTAGCTCTGAGTCACCTATGTTGTTTTACTTTCTATCGTATTTCTGTGAATATTTTGTCAATGTATTTTGTCTTTAAATAATATATATATATATATATATATATATATATATATATATATATATATATATATATATATATATATATATATATATATATATATATATATATATTCCCTCTAGCCTTTGAGGCTGGAGGGAATGGGAGTGAAATAAGAATGGTGTAGCATGGACGCATAGCGTCTTGTCATACTGTATTATAATCATTGGGAAGTCCTGAACCCTTAGGGGTTATATAGCGACTAGGAAATGAGAAATAATCCAACGAATAGCTCCAAATCATTGCATCAGGAGCCCTTGACTAGCATTAAGGCATCCCTCTTGAAGGAAGGACGTCATAGAGCTTTGTATTGTAACCTCTACCAGTTTATTGTTTTGTCCGTCTCTACTCTCCGCCGTCCGTCCATCTGTTTTTCTTCCTCTCGTTACATTTGTTGACTTCTTCAATAACTGGTGCAAATCTGTCAGGAATTCAACCAAATTTCAATTTGGCTTATATACCTACGAATGGTAGTGTGCGGTCAAACACCATCACATTCCATCTCTCGAATAAATAAAAGGCGGTTTGGTCTTGTTATTCCCATAAGTTAACGAAACTTGCTGTGTTTAATCAAAATTAAAAGAAAACGACGTTATAATTAAGAAAGTCCGTGCTTTCTCTCTCTCTCTCTCTCTCTCTCTCTCTCTCTCTCTCTCTCTCTCTCTCTCTCTCTTTTTACACAGGGTTTGACAATGTTAAGGATCCCTAGCTTTATTGACAGCTATTTACAGGTTAAGGATTCCTAACTTTATTGGCAAGCTAAGAGCTGTTACCTACATCAGCTCATTTGAAAGCATTTTTATTGTTATGAGACATACAAGTAGGGAACAGGATGAAGTTGGAGCCATCTGTGGGCCAGCATTTTCATTTGATCAACTGACTTTATCTCGTTGACATCATTATGCTGTACGAATGTGTTCCATACTCGAGTCATCCTGGGTATGTATGATCTCAGATGGAGTGATATCTCTCTCTCTCTCTCTCTCTCTCTCTCTCTCTCTCTCTCTCTCTCTCTCTCTCTCTGCTTCACTAACTTCCAGGCTTAGAGTATCGCTCTCTAGTGACCTCGTGACGAGTGTTATTGTCAATTTTGAAGACACGAGTCACTCCTGAACCAAAGTCGTCCTTAATCGTATTAGAGCACAGGTCTTTCAGTATATGTTAACCACTTTAATTTATCTCAATAGGAGCATATATTAAAGATATTAGCTAAGTATTAATCTGACGACGATTCGATCTGTGTAGAGCTTCAGGGTGGCTGTCTGGTTGGGAGAGAGAACCAAGAGACTTGTTTTGAAGCAGCGTTGTTTTTATTGCTATTTTTATTTTGGGGCTTTGGGACCCCGAGGGAATTTCTGGGGAGTTACCAGCCCCTTAGAACCAAGGATCCCACGCTCTGAGGACCGTCACCTTCACTCACACCCCAGGGCCATCACCTTCACTCAAACCCGAGGGACATCACCTTCACCAGTAACCACCATAATATTCCCACAATCTCATGGTCAGCACACTTCACCAAGGACTCTGGTTAGACTTTCAATCCAAGGAAGTGAAGCCATCCTCTCCTTGCATCTTACCTGTCTATCTTACAGTCGAAAGGCGATGTATATAATAAAAATAATAGTAATATTCCAGATGGAGCGAACCAAAATATAGCCTGATGAAGCTTTACACAGAACAAAACGTAACCTGATAAAGCTTTACACAGAACAAAACAACCTGATAAAGCTTTACAAAGAACAAAACATAACCTGATAAAGCTTTACACAGAACAAACCATAACCTGATAAAGCTTTACACACAGAGAAACATCACTTGATTAAGCTCTTCACAACGAAACATCACTTAAGCCTTCCCGTCTCCTGAAGAAATTGCAAAGACATATGCTGAGTTTTATGTGATTATACTGAGTATATGTTTTATGTGATTATACTGAGTATATGTTTTTACGCATTCACGGAGAGTGAGGTAAGACTCGTGTATCAGGTGTTGATGATGTGGGAAGAGGAGTGCTGCAGTCAGCCTCCTGCTCCATTGTTTTGGTATGTGCTGTTGTTGGATTACGGGCTGTATGTTTTACTATATAAGATAATGTACTTAGGGTTTTGTTAGACTGAGGGTTCCATGGTTCTGTTCATTAGTGTGTGTTGTGTCGATGAACTCTGATTCCAATCACTGTTACTGAGTTCTTTTACTTTCATTAACAAGTTTGACGCCTTCACACGCCATAACGTGTGTTTGTTTATCTCGGTGAATGACGCGTGTATTGTTTATATTAGGAGTCCTACAAGCGTACTGGTATTCCCGATTTTTGGTGTCTTATCAGCTATGTACTGTTTATCACAGTCTGCATGGAATGATGTATATAGCAGCAATACTGCTGTTTGCTTCAGTGTCCAGGTCTGGTAATGTTGCAAATGGTTTTTGATATAACGACTCCTGTGTTAGTTTAACTCTTCAGTGCCTTGATGAGTAGCTCTGTAGTGTTACCTATTGCAAAGATAAGGCGCTTGTCTGAGTTTTTTCTTGTGACGAAAGTTGTAGTTTGGAAAAGATGTTACTAATGTTATCACATTTCTCTTCTTAAAAAATGTCCTTTGTATGACTTGATAAAGCTCCGTCCTGAGGGACAGTGCCAGTAAACGTTTGTTCCACACATTGTCTTTATATTTCTTCACGTTAATAGAAAAGTGCTAAACTCGTAGCGTTCATACAACTCCTTGAGAATGGGAGATAATCAGGTTTGATCTGAGGAAATGGAGCGTAGCTCCAGTTCCTTTAACCAAGAGCCCTTCCTGTTGAAGAGCGTTTCAGCTGTATTCGTGGTCTGCCATGGTGTATGGGTCCTGCAAGGTAATCGTGGCTTCCTCGTAAATATTATCATAATAATAATACTAATAATAATAATCTCTTCCTATAGCAACTTGTGGAACGATAAACATATAATCCGGGTAAAGGTTAATATTAGCTAATGCAAAGATTAAACTAGTGTCTTGCAAGTCGCCTGTGTTCCTTCTCATTCATTATACGGTGCGTCTTGCAAGACGCCGCCTGCGTACCTTCTCACGCTACGGTGCGTCTTGCAAACCGTAGCGTGAGAAGGAAAGTTGCGTATGTAGGTTGCACTACCGTGAAGGACACTGCCAACTAACCCCCGTCTTACGCGGTACTTCCTTGAACTTTTTATGAAATTGCTTTTCTTTTCACTTGTTAATACATTATCACTCTTCAAGGAGTCCTTTGGTGCTAATGAAGCGCTCTTAATCCAAGGAATTAATGCTATCTTCTCCTATCTCGAATCAAACCTGATTGGCGCCCATTACCATATGTATTTAGCGCTTCCTACGATTTTAATAATAAGTGTATCTCTAGTTTTTTTCTTTTGGTTAGTAGGTTAGTTGTCTGGTTCATTGGTTGATTGGCGGGTTGATTGGCCGGTTATTAATTAGTAGGTTTCTTGCTTATATAGCTCACTAACTGTTCTTTTTGTCAGTTAATGAGGTCTTTAGTTCTTTAATTAACCTATGAATTGGTTCGTTGGTGTTAATTGGTAAGTGGAGTGTTTGACTGGTGGTGGTTGGTCGTTGTGTTCTTAGATTTGTTGGGTGGATGGGTTGGGAGGCTGATGAAGGTTTCGGGACGCAGGGCATCACGAGCCTACCTCAGTAATTATAAGTGGCAGGACCTGCCAGGGGTAGGTACTCTCCCACCTGCAAGTTTTGCTGGAAGTTGCCTCCTTGTTAAGGTAGAGAGGGCAAGGGAGTCTTTTTAACATAACGGCCGTCTCCCACCGAGGTAGGGTCATAAAAATTAAAGAAACATATTCACCAGCATTTATTCAATTACTGTCTTGCTAGAAATGTGTTGACATCACGGTTCAGATGGCCCTCCAAACTGCAACATCCTCATCTCTCCTTTAGAGTTCAGACACTGTACTTCCCACCTCCAGGACTCAAATCCGACTTATTGCTTTCCTTGTATCCCTTCATAAATGGTACCTTACTTTCGCTTCAACAACACCTTAAGGGAATCTTAGCCCTGGTATTTCCAAACATTCCTGTGGGTCATCAGTGTTTTTAGTTTGCTTTTTAAACAGTCTGTCCTTATCTTCACTGTCAAATCCTCTAAGTATTGTGCATGTTCGTTCACTCTTCCTTCTTTTACGTTTTGTTTCCCCAACAATCATAAAAGATTTTTTATTCATATTTTCTGTAGTTCACTGTTTGTAGTGTTTGTTCATTTATAGCAGTTTCCGCCATTGTTTTCTATATTATCTTTGTTACTCTTTACTTTTTTTATGCGTGAAAGTGTTCGTCCTCTTGTTCCCACTTTTCTGTTTTGTGAATCCCATTACCCAACACCCACACTATCCAGTTCGTCCCTCCGGCTCTCTCTCCTTCCCTATTAGCATGAGCATCTCTTCTCTCGTTACCTGGTCATTCCTTTCTGCCTTCTAAAGTAATTAGTTTCTATCTCCCTATTCATCCTACTTTTCAAGCCGTCAATTAAGAGATCTGATGACTTTCATCTTTCCTTCCACATCTCAACATTCACGTCACACAAATTGCGGCACTGCCTGCATGAGCTCATCCTGTTTTCCTTACTCCTTTATGTGTGTGTGTGTGTGTGTGTGTGTGTGTGTGTGTGTGTGTGTGTGTGTGTGTGTGTGTGTGCGAGAGAGAGAGAGAGACAGAAACAGAGAGTGAGTGTATGTGTGTGCGTGTTACGGTTCGAATCTTAATCTTTAGCCAGGCTAGTGCACTCCGTAACAAAACTTCATAGAATGAGAAGAGACTTTCAGACTTAGAAATGTAAGGCACAATTAATAGTTGCTCAGTCTTTTCCAATTTCTTTTATTTAAAGCTTAATTACTTAGCTATTCATAAATATCTATTAAATATCACTTCGTCAGAAACTTTCAGTCGCATAAGAAAACAGTTAAGTAGAATGTACAACACAGACAATATGGTCACAACACTTGTTAATGATCAGAGGAACAGGACAGCTTCCTCAGTAATGACTCATTACTTGAACGTGAGTATATACATTGTGTGTGTGTGGGGGGGAGGGGGGCTCACCGAGTTGTTTGTAAGGGGTCGTTTCTCAGGTCTTCGCCCTAAGCTCATAACCACTGTTGCAAGCCTGTCGGCTTGCAACAGTGGTTTCTGGCCTCTTGCTTTACATACCTATTTTAGTAACTATGCATAAATGAAGTTTGCCTATTCAGTTTCTTCTTTTATTTCATTCCACATATTTACCTCCTTGATAACGAAGAATAATTTCTTACTATTCCTGAGTCTCATCTGTGCCTTGCTTTCTAGTCTCACTATCAGGCCTATCTGAGAGTATCTTGATCTTAATCTTGTACTTATGTCTCTCCCAGTACCTCTCTCTCTCTCCTATTATCCTTACATTCACTCCACCTTGTCTCTTCTTATAGCTCATTTCCTTCGACTCTGGGAAAAGTTTTGTTTGTGTAACCGTTGAGGGTTCATCGAGACTAAGGTAATCATCGACAGGCAGTTGACCCGGATGCGTCTGAAATATATGTGTGTTGGCTGTGGAATATCGCCAGTGTTCCTCCGTGTCTCCGACTCTCATGTCTCAGAGTTAACTCTTGCGAGTGAGACAGGTCATTGCCCCTGTCCTTACCCTCCCCGTCTCTTCCTTCCCGTCCCTCTATTCATCCCTTCCCTCCTCACATGTGTGGTAATAACAGGGAGTGACTGTGTGTGACAAGTGCGAAGTGACACAAGGGTGGTGTTGACAGTGTCTTGACTCTCCGTTAATAGCGACATTATACCTAATGTCTGCCTGGACAATGGGAACAAGGGATGGGAGGAGGCAGACGAAAAGTTAAATTTGAGGCATTCGGCAAAAATACAACCTATTAAAGCTGCCATTATGAAGGATTGGGTATTAAGATTATAATCTGTTGCCCATACTCGATCTGCTATGATGATAGGTAACTTGTGGTCGTGTCCACAACTAGAAGAACAAGAGCCGCCACACACGCGATGGTTCCTGGCAAGTGACGGGCGAAGCCATGGTTCCTGGGAAGTGACGGGCGAAGCCATGGTTCCTGGGAAGTGACGGGCGAAGCCATGGTTCCAGGGAAGTGACCCGTGAAGCCATGGTTCCAGGGAAGTGACCCGTGAAGCCATGGTTCCTGGGAGGTGACGGGCGAAGCCATGGTTCCTGGGAAGTGACAGGTGAAGCCATGATTCCAGGGAAGTGACGGGTGAAGGAATGGTTCCTGGGAAGTGACCGGTGAAGCCATAGTTCCAGGGAAGTGACGGGTGAAGCCATAGTTCCTGGGAAGTGACGGGTGAAGCCATAGTTCCTGGGAAGTGACGGGTGAAGTCATTTATTCCTGGGAAGTGACGGGTGAAGCCATGGTTCCTGGGAAGTGACGGGCGAAGCCATGGTTCCTGGGAAGTGACGGGTGAAGCCATGGTTCCTGGAAAGTGAAAGGTGAAGCCATGGTTCCTGGAAAGTGACGGGTGAAGCCATGGTTCCTGGAAAGTGACGGGTGAAGTCATGGTTCCTGGGAAGTGACGGGTGAAGTCATGGTTCCTGGGAAATGACGGGTGAAGTCATGGTTCCTGGAAAGTGACGGGTGAAGCCATGGTTCCTGGAAAGTAACAGGTGAAGTCATGGTTCCTGGGAAGTGACAGGTGAAGTCATGGTTCCTAGGAAGTGACAGATGAAGCCCTGGTTCTGTGAAGTGACGAGTGAAGCTCTGGTTGCTGGGAAGTGACAGGTAAAGCCATGGTTCTTGGGAAATGACAGGTAAAGCCATGGTTGCTGGGAAGTGACGGGTGAATCCCTGGTTCCTGGGAAGTGACGGTTGAATCCCTGGTTCCTGGGAAGTGACGGTTGAATCCCTGGTTCCTGGGAAGTGACGGTTGAATCCCTGGTTCCTGGGAAGTGACGGTTGAAGCCCTGGTTCCTGGGAAGTGACGGTTGAAGTGCTGGTTCCTGGGAAGTGACGGGTGAAACCATGGTTTGAAGGAAGTGACGGGTGAAGCCCTTGTTTCTGGGAAGTGACGGGTGAAACCATGCTTCCAAGAAGTGACAGGTGAAGTCATTTTGTCAGGGAAGTGACGATATTGATGTCATGCATATAAAAATTTATGAAAGAAATCCTAACCTAATTCCTGTTGAACCTGAGAGAGAGAGAGAGAGAGAGAGAGAGAGAGAAATTTGTATGTTATGTGTTCAGTTATTTGAAGTTCGAGATTAATTGGTATGTAATGAAGCTGTAAGTATTATAAATTTACAATAATATTAAATAATATTAAATTAACAATAATAGTTACAAGAAGAATGATACTAATAATAATAATACACTCAGAAGAGGAAACATTGGATAAGGTAAACTAAACATTCTAACATTTAGTGAGGCTGGAAACCAGGCGATGAAGGTTAAGACGACCGTGACGACTCAGTCGCTGGCAACAAAGATCCTGGATTTCACGAAGTCTGCCCTTGTGTTTTCTATATGATCTTAGTCATGGAATTAATCTCTGTCACGGTGTTACTCTTATCATAATATTACTTATGGTTGTAATATTACCCACGTTGATGTTTTGTTACGTTTATATTTTTCTGTTTTTTTTTTATTAGCCACTCACTGAAATGTTAATATTACTCTTGGCCGTGATGATATTATTCTGGGTTGTGGTATGCTGATTTTACTCTCATGTCATTTTAAAATTATACTCTATCATGTCATGTTAATATTTCGATAAAGCATAATAATATTAGTTTCGGTCAGGTGAATGTTCTAGTCAATTATATTAATGTTACTGTAATGTTATATTATACTCAGGCAAAATAACATTTCCTTCATTCATGCTAAAAATGCTTTAATGTTAATATTACTCTCAGGCGAAATATTACTTTCATTCAAGTCAGTGTTACTCTCGTGTTAATATTACACTCATACAAAATAACATTACTGTCATTCATGCTAAGATTACTTTAGATTATATTACTGTCATGTTAATATTACTCTCGTGTTAATTTTACTCCTAGGCAAAATAATATTGCTTTCATTTATGCTGATATTACTTTAGACCATATTACTATCATGTTTATGTGCATTTAAGAAGAAAGGTGAAAAAGACTAGCTTTTAAGGTACATTTTTCTTGGTTATAAATACCACATCGACTTCAGTTTAAAGAGCCTTGATGCTGGTCCCAAGAAGTGTCATGAAGTACTTCGTCAGGTCTTCCATCTTCTCCAGGAGTGTTACTCACGAAATCATAGCAACATAATTGCAAACAGTTAACGCACCGGTATGTGAGTTGTAGGACTCACTTGCCATGGGTTCAAGCCCCACCCGTTCCGTGATTTGATTTTTTTTCAGGAATGCTCACTGTATTGGACTAATAAAAACGTCTCCACAATATACATATCCAAGTGTTACACATGTGTCTTAATTTATCTAAATATAACGACCCACGTAAGATTGCTCTACCTGTAAATGTAACAACAAGATAGTCTTTGGTAAACTCGCTGAAGGTTCACGGGTGACTGGGTCTTGGAATACATTAGCGATTTTCT
Source organism: Cherax quadricarinatus (assembly GCF_038502225.1). Lineage (NCBI taxonomy): Eukaryota > Metazoa > Arthropoda > Malacostraca > Decapoda > Parastacidae > Cherax > Cherax quadricarinatus. The sequence goes on along the minus strand of NC_091359.1, from coordinate 9,874,264 downwards.
TGCTATTTGCATTCACGGAGGTCTTGGTAGAGACCTTGGCTTGCTCAAGCATGAACACTGCTGCTATAGGAAACTGGTGTTGCAACCAGGCTTCAAGGGGCGCTCTCTGTGAAAGTGTTTAACTTTTCGCTCTGATGAGACTGTAGTTCAAAGGCGCTTTACGACGTTTTACCCACAAGCGGGTAATACTCTTCAATTAGGCACACGTATAACGTCGGGGTATCTTTATTTGTAGATATTTCGCCATCTAGGGTGCCTAATTCATCAATGTCTAATTCATCAATACTCTGAAGCCAATCAGTAGAAGCATTCTTTAGTTACTGAATGAAAATGAATATCACTATTTATGCAATATAATTAGTAAATTGGGACTTACGCCACCCAGTAGCAGCTTGAGCCTTGTATTCCGTCGTAAACGGTGTCATTGAATTAACTTTTGACTGAACTGCGTTAAACAAAAGTCCACTTACGTGATTTGTTTTGTACTGTTGAATTTACAGGTTAAAACCTATTATCCTATCTCACTTAATTTCAAATTCTAGCCCAACGGTATGTATAGTACACTATCAGTCCAAAACAGACTTCTTACACCCCTAATGAATCCGGATCCTTCGGTTGGGAGGCGAACGCACTGAAACTAAGTTAGTTTAATATCTTTATTATGCACCCCATACTCATCCTGTGGGGGGTAGTCAAAAGATTACAGAGGTACATAATGGGTCCAGGGACTGGACCCCAAAGTTATGATAGCTGAACTAGTTACAAAGGTAATGAACTCCAGGTAGATCTGGTCACAATCATGGAAAGTTACAAAGGTAATGAATCAGCTTCACTCCTATACATGGTTACAGTCATGAACAAATTACTAAGTAATGAGCCACTGATACGTCCACACCTGGTCACAATTGTAATGAGTTATAAATACAAATATTAAGTGGGTCATACACCCACACGAGCGCGCGCGCACACACGCATACATACACGAGGGCGCACGCAGACACATGCACACGAGCGTACAAATATATGTATACACACACAACCGCACACACACACACACACACACACACACACACACACACACACAAGTGCACACACACACACACACACACACACACACACACACACACACACACACACACACACACACACACACACGTCAGCATAGTTGCTGATCCCCCTTATATGTGTTGTATAGCGTATCATAGTACCATCCATGTGCTTTATATAGAAGATCCCTTTTAGGCCGAGTGACTGGTTCAGCCTATAGTATAGTAGTGTATGTCGAGACGACATACGTAACATGACCGAGCTGTCAGCATAGTTGCTGATCCCCCTTATATGTGTTGTATAGCGCATCATAGTACCATCCATATGCTTTATATAGAAGATCCCTTTTAGGCCGAGTGACTGTGTGACGTCACGGGATGCGCATGTGTACGTTTGTACCTCTGCCTCCCTCTCAGTCGGCGTGTAGACATAGGCAGGACAAGGCAGGCTGGGCTCCATCTCCCATTACGACAGTCTGACAATATAGCGTTACCATCCAACAAGTGTGTCTACCTTCAACCCTCAAATCTCCTTTAGGAACCCCTACGACACACACACACACACGTGGTAATGCTTTATTTACAGCTAGCAAAGCACTGCCACTAAGCCACAAGATTATTTATAATAATATTTTTATTTACTACAAGTACATGTACAAGGTATACAGTCCTAGCTGACATCAATGACATACTACTATATAGAAAGCAAATTAGGTCAGTTTTGTTCCGGGATGCAACCCACACCAGTCGAGCTGTGAATCGACCCCTGCAACCACAACTAGGTGAGTATACACACACGCACACATATATTTGTGTGTGTGTGGAACAACCATAGGTAGAGAAGGAAATGAAGTTGCTCTAAGTTTTAGGCGTTGTAAACGCTTCTTCTGGAGCAATGCACAGAAGGGAGCTGAAATCTCAGTTAGTCCAGACTCCAGACTCAGGCGTGCAGCCATGAACACGGTCACGTCTAGAAAGACTGGCGTGGAGCGGCATCCACCACCCCACTCCGTATGTAGAAGCTGTCAAGTAACGTTTTAGGAAAAACCGGGAATGACAGTAAAGCCCATAAGCCTCCTCAAAACTGTGTTAATCAAACATATAAGACACGTTATGTGACAGTAGTCATTAATGGTCCATCGTTTGTGTTTTGTTTGTATTAAAAACTTAACGATCGTCGTAATTGTACGTCTGACAACCTATGATTTGGTCGGATTCGATCACAAGATCGAGTAAATGCTGATCTTACATTTTGGTCACTGGGCCTTGGTAGGTATAATAAGATTCCTAACTTTTGTTCTTTCAGATAACGTTTAACAAGGTGACTCTTACTGTGACGACCATCGTCGTCACAGTAAGAGTCACCGCGTTTCGCTCTGTTGAGCACTTTCTGAGCGGGAGCTTTCTCATGATTTGAAAAGCACTTCTAAAATATTATAGATACTTGATCTGAGACTGGGCCGTAGGGGCGGTGACCCACCTTGTCAGTGCTTCAGAAAAAATCGTAAGAAAGAATGGAGTTTTTCCTAGAAGTGTAGGAGAAAGCAAACATTCAGATATAGGAGGTGGTATTTTAGAGCAGATACTAAGCCCTTTAGGAATATATGACATCTAATGTGGTAAATGATGTCCCGTAGCTGGATCACTAGCGTACTCAGCTCACACACTGAGCTCCGGGGTTCTCATTTCCGGTACGGCTGGATAACATTAGAACGTGTTTCCATAAGACACCTGCTATCCATATTCACCCATCGGTATAAAATGGGTACCTGGGTGCTGATCGACTGGTATGGGTCGCATCCTGGGACAAAACTGACCTAATTTACCCGGAATGCTCTGCATAGCAAGCGGCTTTCTATATAGTATGTCATTGATGTCAACTAGGCCTGTATACCTTGTACATGTACTTGTAGAAATAAAGATATTATTATTATAACGTTATTGATAACTAGCTCATCCGTAGACGGTTAAATAGTGTCTTGTTCAGGAGTAAATAGCTAATTTAGAGATTGCGTGTGTGGCATGCAAAGAGTACGTAACCTTTATTCGGCGCATGTACACACCCTCATTTACAGGCTATCTCCCCCAACCAGCGAACCAGGGACTAAGGGTTGACGATGGGGCCCCGTCGTTCAATCAGTACCCAGGTTCCAGCCAATGAGAAGATGGTTTTGGCAATCGCAGAGGTGATGTGGGTACCATTCGCCTGTCTGCCCTGGTCATTCCCATTCTAGAGCTGGTTGAAGCACGGTCTGCTCTCTAGTGGCTTCTATTCTGCCTTGCTTACCGTGGAGTGCACTAATACCTATTGTTGTACATAGTGTATATAGTGTACATACTTCTGTTCTAAATTGGTGAAGGATAATATAAGTCAAAAGTGTTTCTGCTGTGTTTATTTTGCTCCCTTTACACCCAGGATAACAGGCCTTTGGGACTCTTGGGTTGTAATAGCGTGCCTTAGAGAAAATTGCTGTTAGAGAGGCAAATGAAGTGATTTTAAGAGATAGATATCGTGTTCATAAAATTGCGCCGTTAGGGAACGAGGATTGTCTGGAAATAAATGAGATGGCTAGGGTAGGTTGTGGTGAGAAGTGGTAGGTATTGAGCCCTAAAGATACGATCAGTGGGTGATGTTTATTTCTACAAGTACATGATACAACTTATACAGACCTAGCTGACGTCAGTGATATTCTTTGTAGAAAGCCCTTGGTTATGCAGAGTATTTCGGGCAAATTAGGTTAATTTGCTCCCAGGATGCGACCCACACCAGTCGGCTAATACCCAGATATCTATATACGGCTAGGTGAACAGTAACAGCAGGTGTCTTAAGGAAACACCCCAGTACCGGGAATCGAACCACAGACTTCAATGTGTGAGCTGAGTGCCCTACCAACTGAGCTACAGGACACCGGAGGGTTAATAACCCAGGTTAACTTGAGACAACCAAGTAGTGTGGATTATTGCCTTTGGGCCCTTAGGTTCTTTTTCAGGACTACCCATCACAGCCAAATAACTTCTAGGTCTCTAATAAGTGACAGGGTCAGCAGGTTTTAGGAGACGCACAGGGATTGAACCTGGGTCCTTTCTGTTGTGAGCCAAACGCTCGACCACTGAGGCAGTTTTTTATTTTTTTTTTTGCACTGAACAAACGTGTATACATCCGTAGTGTGCGCATGACCTATCCTATATGGTAGTCACAGTGTAGAAATAAAAATAGTGGTGAGAGGTGTATGAGACAGGAGGAAGGAAGGACTTGACCATGAACGTGGCTAAGAAACTAAAGACTTCCTCTCAAGGCTGAGGGACTGATCATCTCAGATTACCTCTTCCTGTCTTCCGCCGTTTCTCTTTATTGGACTGATAACCCACTGGTTAGGGAAACGTTTCTACAATAATGATACCCAAGTGTTGCACAAGTGACTTATTTACCCATAAAGATGTTGGATAAAACTGTTGTAGGCTTCACGTTGTCTCATAAAACCTCTCATGGGATATCACCTTCACTCATAAACTCCTATAAGTTGACCTCATATAAGAACATAAGAATAGAGGAATACTGCATTAGGCAGGTAGGCTATTTTCACATTAATTCAGAAACTCCTCAAAGTAACCTTCACCTTAGATTAGAATTTTCTTAAAATTGGCTTTAATTGAGAATCAGAAATGTTTTCTAAGTTACTCTCACCTTGATTCAAACTCCCTAACTTTTGCCTCAGATCTGCAAACGAAATTACAAATCTGGAAAAATGTACGGAGAATCATCACTGCCCGCATGAACCCAGCCAAGCAACTATATTTCTGAGAACTCTTGAAGTCCAGTTGGCGACAAGGATACATCATAATCAATACTTGGAAAACTCTAAAGGGACTGATAGCAATTCTACACACAAAAATCACTCCCTACCAGATTAAGAGGTTTGGCAAACGGTGAAAAATACCCCCCATTGAAAAGTAGGGGTGCCATGAGTACACTTGAAGATCAACATACCTCTGGCTGTCTTCAAGAGGAAACTGGATAAGTTCGTCAAGTCACTTCCTGATCAGCCGGGTTGTGGTGCAGTCGTTGGACTGCGTGTGGTAAGCATCAACAACCTGATTGATTAAATCATTCTTCTGGTCTGAGACCTGGCCGCTGAGGCGTTGACCAAGAACACTGTCCAGGTAGACTCCAGGTAGGTTGTTCCTGTAAATTAACTTCACGCAGTTGAAGTTGTTCCCTGGTATTCGAGGCATGGTTTGTGTTGTGGACGAGCGAGCTTGTAGCAAGAGTGAGGGTTGGTGGCTACAAGGAAGGACACGCACAGTTTGTCTCTGACAAACGTAAGGTTAGTTAAACCTGAACCTTGCCGCTTCCTCTAAGGTGATCTCACTGATGTATGTGTGGATTTGTGCATACGTAGGTTTTGTGTGTGTGTGTATACTTACCTAATTGTACTCACCTAATTGTGGTTGCAGGGGTTGATTCATAGCTCCTAGCCCCGCCTCTTCATTGGTCACTACTAGGTCACTCTCTCCCTGCTCCATGAGCCTTTTCATACCTCTTCTTAAAGCTATGTATGGATCGTGCCTCCACAATATCACTCTCCAGACTATTCCACTTCCTGACAACTCTGTGACTGAAGAAATACTTCCTAACATCCCCGTGACTCATCCGAGTCTTCAACTTCCAGTTGTGACCTCATGTTGGTGTGTCCCGTCTCTGGAACATCCTGTTTCCGTCCACTTTGTCAATTCCTCTCAGTATTTTATGTCGTTATCATGTCCTCCCTCTCTCTCCTGTCCTCCAGTGTCGTCAGGTTGATTTCCCTTAACCTCTCTCTTCTTAGGACATACCCCATAGCTCCGGGACTAGTCTCGTTGCAAACCTTTGCACTTTCTCTAATTTCTTGACGTGCTTGACCAGGTGTAAATTCCAAATTGGTGCTGCATACTTCAGTATGGGCCTGACGTACACTGTGTACAGAGTCCTGAACGATTCCTTACTGAGGTATCGAAACGCTGTTCTTAGGTTCGCTAGCGCCCATATGCTGCAACAGTTATTTGGTTGATGTCTACCTCAGAAGTGCTCGATATTATACACACCCCAAAATCCTTTTCCTTGAGTGAAATTTGCAATCTCAGGTCCCCTAGACTGTCCTCCGTGTGCGGCCTTCTTTGCCTTTCCCCGATCATCATGACTTTGCTCTTGGTGGAGTTAAACTCTAGGAGCCAGTTGCTGGAGCAGGCTTGCAGCCTGTCTAGATTCCTTTTGGTCTTGCCTGATCCTCATCCGATTTATTTCTCATCAGCTTCACATCGTCTGCAAACAGGGACACTTCTGAGTTTATCCCTTCCGTCATGTCATTTACCTATACCAAAAACAGCACCGGTCCTAGGACTGACCCCCGTGGAACCGCGCTCGTCCCAGGTGCCCACTCTGACACCTCGTCACATACCATGACTCGCTGTTGCCTTCCTGTCAGGTATTCTCTGATTCATTGCAGTGCCTTCCATATTATACCTGCCTGGTCCTCCAGTTTTTGCACTAAGCTCTTGTGTGGAACTGTGTCAAAAGCCTTCTTACAGTCCAAGAAAACACAATCTACCCACTTCTCTCCCTTGCCTTACCACCGTCGCCTTGTCATAGAGCTCCAGCAGGTTTGTGACAGGATTTCCCTTCCCTGAAGCCGTACTGGTGTGTGTGTGTGTTTGCGTGCGTGTATACTTACCTATATGTAGTTGCATCTGGCGCAAGCATGTGTTTTTGTGCGTGTGTACAGCATGGTTATGTTGTATATGTCTGCCTAGGTCTGTTTTAATGATGAGGACATGACAATAATTCTAAAGAATTCATTATAAGCACCAGAAGGCATGAACATCAAAAAAAATCACTGAGGCTTCACCTTAGTATTATTAGGCACCACAACCCAAAGGAACTCTGAATCGAAAAGGAATTTTAATATTAAAATAATTCAGTGTGCAGCTTTTTCGTAGCATTTCCCGCCAGTTACCTGTAGACGGTCAGGTCTACGAAAGAAGGTCAGAGTTTTTTTTTTTTTTCGTCTTCCACAGATCCAGTCAAATGCAAAGACTATGCCTGGTTATTTTTACTTACATTTCAGCAAGGCGGTTTAAGGCGATTAGGTCTACGAACTTCTCGCTGTTTACATTATGCCCTGTAGCTTCTTATCCAAAGCGTTCAGTTTAATTCATAGAGAGAAAAAAAAATGAGCTTTTAAGTTTAAAATATATATAATACATCAGCCTATAATATCCCATGTAATTGGAACATTAAACGCAGCTGAAGCATCATCTTAAAATATATAGGTGCAGGCACTAGTTAACTGTAGTTTTAAACAATGACAGCGTCTTTCGTCATCTTGTAAAACAGGTACATGAAGACAATGCAATAATTACTCACCCGTAAAGCGGCTCACTTGCCACTAAATGTATTGAGAAGTGAATTATAATATCAGAGAATTAAAAGTCATGGTATTTGGAGCACACTAAAGACCACATGAAGGCATTTGTGGATTTTTAGGTTGGCGACCTTGATGCACGAAGGAGTCGATGTCCTCTCCAGTTGTCTTGTGTAAAGGTTGATGGTATCTCAACACTACTGCCATGACTCGGTTGTGGAATGGCGGGTTTGGCAAGACGGTTATGACAGGTACTCACCTATTTGGTCTCGCCTATTTTAGCCTGCAGTTATCGAGATTTAGCTCCTGGCCCCACAGTGAAATAGCCATGACGGGGTTCCATCTTGACAGTTTTTTCTTTAACATCCAACTGTGACTCGTGTTCCATTTTCCGCGTCTCGAAAAGTCTTTATGTCCATCCTATTAAGGCTTTTGAATTTCTTGTAGGTTGTGACATAGCTGCTTGTGATATGGACAAGGCGCTGGTATACTATCATCAGGTGTAGCTAGAAAGGTGAGGTGGAGTTGCGACTTAACCTTTACCCCCACAAAGTGTAAATAACGTGCCCACGGATTATGCACACACGACAGTTATAGGACTGGTGTGTGGGTCTTGTGAAGCGGCGAGGGACACCCGTGCGCCCGAGGTGTACTCACAAAAGGGCCTTAGGGAGGATTCAGGCTGCAGCTCTTGGCCCGGCTTCTTTACCATCAGTCGACTGGCGTTGTTGATTCTTAGCCTCTTGAGTTCTGTCATATCTAGTTTTTATGTTACTCCTAGGGATTTAATGTTTCCTCATTTATATACTAAAAAGTTTCATACTCTATTTTTCCTAACCTTATTTTTCAGTGTCTACCAGTATTGTTACAAATCTTTAAAATGTTGAAGTTTTGCTTGTATTATATTGGGTATGTGTTCGACGCTGGTGTCGCGTACTCGTGTATCTGTTATCTCTCTTAATACTTTCAGGGGTCATTGCCTCTGGGGTCCGGTCTCAGACCAGACCTGGTAAATTTACAAGGAAATAATCCAAGAATAAGAATCAGTAAGAAACACAGGAAAATAAAAATAAGTGTATAGAGACAGAAAAGACCAGAATGATACAGTAGCACCTGCCTTAGTGCTGTCTACCAGTCTAGTACCTTCTGTTGTGTAAACTGTTTTAATGCTTCCTTATTTAAGTTGATATGCCAGTCTTGTATTCATGAGTCTGGTGAACGCTGCTGAGGTTACTCAAGTTACATGAGTTTCTGGTGATTGCTACAAAAAAAAACCATCGAGTCTTCAGGTAAGTGAATTAACACAAAACAGCGTAAATTTTCATTATAACATTGTTTCACTCAACATTTTCACATATAACCTGACAACTTTATGTGAGAGAAACGTTATTATAATAAAGGATTGCACTGTTTTATGTGTCTTATAGCCCTTGTGGCTTAGCGCTTCTTTTTGATTATAATAATGATTTATGTGTCTTCATATAGTTCCGGTGATAGCTTAAGTGCAGTGTTAACTTTCATATCTTTCCCGTTGTGGATTTATACGAGTAGTTTTTACTTAATGTGATACGTGTTGGCCAAGTCTCCTTACTCCCTTCTCACTACAGGCATTTGATGTTCCAGATGATGTTTAAAACTAGCGACATCAACCACACCTGAATCTCGGTTTGTTAAGGCAAACGACTGCACTCTGGTCTCATTAAAGCCCCAATCTATCTTAAGTAAATACGGTTTAATATCCAAAATACAGATCAAAGCAACTATCAGTGTATTCATGTAAATGAAGGCTGTTGTAAGATAGGTTAGTAATATATATATATATATAATACCAAGGCATAAGAATTTTTTGAATGATGTATTAGTAGGATTGTTTGATCGAATCTGCTTGAAAGACTCGATGTACACAATGTGTGGTCTTGGATGACTTAAAAAAAAAACAAATAGTTAAATATTATTATATGTGATATTGCTGGTCTCAGAGTTTTTCAGGTCATATATTTTCACAATAAACATGTAAAGAATGTGGCGCAACGATCGCGGAAAAGAACCATCACGTAACCTTGTCCCAACTGAGACTGAGAGACGTTCGCGACTTATTTAAGTCTCCTCCATTTGATCTGCTAAGATTCATAAAAAAAAGACAGAAAATTACGTTATAGTGAGGCCGAATTACTACTTCGTTGCGAACTGGTTTTTTGTTTATATTTAACTGGAAATTGAGCTTAATAACATGACTTTAAGGAAAGACGGATGGAGACAATTAGCGTAAACCGACTGTTTCCCCAGACTATGGGAAATGGTGGGAAACTGGGTGAAGGTGAAGCTCAGAGTATGTTGCATTTTATTCTCTCTTTGTTTTCTCGTCTGTGCTGGGAGCTGACAGAGCGTCCTGGGTAATTCAGTCATCCCTGGAAGACTGGGAACAATGACGCAGGTGATAATGTGAGTACAATTACAGTAAGATTGCTACCATAAGATGTTATGTGCAGAACAAATCTTTATTTAAAGACAACGTTTAACTTGGTGGCAAGTTACTGGAAGTCACTGACTGCGAGAAACTTGTCACAAAGCAAAATGTTGGCTTTATAGGAAGTATTGCTGTGCACATAGTGTTTTGTTAGCATGAAGAACAAAAAGGCACAATACCGTGACCGGAACAATACACAGATAACCCGCACATAGGACAGGAGCTTACGACGTCGTAATCTCCTCTCTCCTATGTGCGGGTTATTTATGTATTTTCTTAGCATAATTGTACACTTTATGGAAAACAGGCAATTTTCAGTGCTAATAATGCAAGTGAGGTTCGGCAAGGCTCGAAACATTGATAGAACACTGGAAGGTTGGCAGGGGTTATACAGAGCCGTACAGTCTTCTCCAGACTTGACAGCATTCATGTAAGTCAAAGCCTCTTGTTTGTCCTATCTGTATAAGGGGGATCACATTTACTTTTTCTCAGTTTTCTGGCAGTTGTGCTGATTGGAGAAATAGGTTAAACTTCATTGTTATTGGGTTACATTGTGTGTCTGTGCCCTCTTTTAGCACCTATGGGGATATGTTGCTTGCTTCTGTCTGTTCATGTCAGCTTTTCTTGCGTGTACTGAAAATGATATATGGAACTTCAACTCTCATTCAGTGCTTGTGAGTGTGTGTTTACCTCTCCGAGATTGTTAGATGTTGATGTCAAACTGCTGGACCCGCCTTTGTACTATCCGTTCACTGACACTCTCTATTTCAATTGTATTTAATTTTGAATACATGTAGTATTGAGTATTGTATCCTAACAAGTTCCACTTATTTGGTTATAAAATTGCTCTCTAAGGCTCGTTTAGGATGTATAGATTCCATCTTGTCCTCCCTTCCCGGACCGTCCTATATTAAGAGAGTCTGATAACCCACTTTATTTCCCCCAAAGTATTTTATGTATGATCATATCTCATCTTGATTAACGTTTATTTAATGATATACAAATAGCCCGCGCATAGGAGAAAGAAACTTACGACAACGTTTCAATCCGAGTTAATGGTCCAAGTCGGACCGAAACATCGTCATAAGTATCTTTTATTTTTCTCCTATGTGGGAGTTATTTGTGTATTGTTCCAGTCACGATATTGTGCCTCTGTATTCTTTATTTAATGATGTTCTCTATAATTCATGCAGCCTTTCTCACACTTGTGTCTACTTGAGGGTTGGTAGACTCATACATATATAGTGAATATTATTATATTCATGGGGAAGCGGTAACCCTACAGGACTCGTACATCGCCTGGGGAATGAAAGTAACCAAGTTATATCATAGAAAAAAAAGGGTAGCTTTAATTCCGCGGACGAAGAGACCTTCACTAGTATCAAGCCATCTTCCCTTGAAGGTTATATATGTAGTGAACAACGATTTAAAAATGTCTGTGTTCAGGTAGTCTTCTCTTTCAGGAAGTACAGTATCTTCAGTCTGTAGCATTTCTCACTTAGGAAGTACACTGTCTTCAGTTTCCTGTCCTAGGTGCTTACTTTTATAGCTTTATACTTGGTGTTGTTGAACTCAAGCGGTCACCTGTTGCACCAGTTCGCTTGTTGTTGGCTGCCAGCGTTGATATGTACGTTGAGAGATCGTTGACATATACACAATTAGGAAAAACAGTATGGGGGCCTAAGACTGACCTTTAGGGACTTTGTTATTTACTCTGATCAGTCTGGCATTTCCTTTCTAAATGTGACTCTTTGTCTTGTGTGCTCATGCATGTACTAATTGATTTGTATTTCGGGGGGTTGAGTTTTAGCTCCTGATTCACTTCCTACGCTTCATCGATGGGCATTGCTAGTATCTGGTCTCTTCAGTACTATTCTTTTTACTCTAAAAACTATGTAAGGAGCTCGCCTTCATTACTTTCTTATTTTGTTTATTCAGCTTTCCTGTTACCTTGAAACTGAGGAAATACTTCATTGCATCCTTGTGACAACCGTGTAATGTTTATTATTCCGTACATATTTCATCATATACTGTAAGATAATCACAGACAGGCAGTCTTAACAATGCAAGACAAGCCACAGGAGGTGGAAATCTTTAGCTTTAAGAGATAATTAATTTAGCTATGAGCTAAAGATTTCCACCCCCCGTGGCTTGTCTTGCAAATACTGTAATGTATTTAGTTTAGTAAATGTAGCACATTCTATCTATTCTTGGATCTTTTTTCAGTAATTTTCAGTAGTTTTGTGAAGAAACATTTTTATGCTCTTTCTGTACTAGTTTTTCTGTAGTTGGAAATTGAGAGTTCTTGCTCAACTTTCTGGCGAGAAGCATGTTAGGAAGTTTAGTAGTTTCTTGCTCCGTTGATAGAAAGTGAGAGAAAGTTAACACGTTTCAAGCACTTGTATTGATTGTTAATAACATGTTCAGCTTACAAATGTAAGAGTGACCGAGTCAACGAAATTAGTCAATTACAGCAGTTCCTGATTGATAATGAGTGGTCAGTAGGCTCTTAGCCGATTAAGCAACTACAGTAATCAGTCACATGATCATCTGATGTCAGTCTATTGTACGGTAACACCTACCAGATAACCTCAGCAGCTCCCGCAACAGCTCTCTAAGCAACTTTAACATCTCTACATTTGTTTAGATGTAAATAAAACAAGTGCAGCACCAGAACATTTCTTATGGGAACATTTCCCTCACTGGGACCTTTGTCAGTCCACAGTAAAAGTCTTAGTGCTGCACTTGTGTACTGTTTACGTTTCGTTTCTTGATACTCTCTTTGACTTAGCTGTTCAGCTGACGATAATTATTTGTTTCACAACCCAAACAGTCAAGTGTAGTTTGACTCTCTCTCTCTCTCCTTTGGCATCAGAATCCTCCCAATACCCTAAACCACCATTACGTAAATCTATCCCCGCCCTCAACCAAATTGCCCGGTTTGCGGTAGTTTGAACTTTGACATATCATATGCCCTTTGTACCGTTTCCCCCAAATAGCAATTGCTGTTTACTGCAGCATGCGGGAGAGAGAGCAGGGAGAGGGGAAAGATAGCACAGAGAGAGAGACAGCAGGGAGAGGGAAAAGACAGCATAGAGAGGGAGACAGCAGGGAGAGGGGAAAGACAGCACAGAGAGAGAGGGAGATAGAGCAGGGAAAAACGGAGAGTAGATAGAGGGAAGAGTGAACAGGGAGAGAGAAGAGACAGCGTGGAAAGTGAAAAGGGAAGGGAAGAGAGAAAATGATAAAATGGAAAATACAGATAACGGAATACCCTTCACGGTGAGAAAACTGATCGATTGTATGGTCCACTTCTTCATCATCTGTCTGCAAAGATAGGATGAAACAGTTCAAATTAGAGCGAGAGAGAAAGTGAAGGGAAAAGGAAACTAGAGTAGTCCCATATAAGTTTAAAGAAGAAAGTAGAGTAGAACAGAAGAGAGTTAGTATTCACGAAAAAGACTAACATCACAGCAAAAGGAACACATTTTGCCTTCCTAGCAATTCCTAACTAGTGAGAAGGATATTTCCCTCTTCTGTTAAATCTTAGTTCAGATAAATAAGTTACCGTTCTTAGCAACTCTTAGTTCAAACAAACACGTTACTCTTCCTAGCAGCTCTTAGTTCAAACAAACGAGTTACCCTTCCTAGCAATTCTTAGTTCAAACAAGTAGTCCCACATTTTCCACCTAGGCTTTTCTAATTAACGTGGGTAACACTTGTACTAGCTAAGAATGGAATCTGGGGGATGCAGCTGATAATTTTGTTAAGCTCTTCTGACCGATAATTGCATAATTAACCTTCCTTGAAGAGGGGCATATGCTTCAGTGAGTGTGAAGGTCTCTTGATCTATGGAACTGGAGTTATCTTAACTCTTCCTTTTCATTAATGGTTTAAAGGTCTGAACGCGACCTCCTCGTGATCTCTGCTTCTCAGAGGAAAACAAGGTTACACAGTTATTTTTTTAATTAAATTATTAGTTTAATCAGACTTCTCTGAACCTCAACAGTTTATCTTTGTCTTTTATGTAATTATGAGATCAGAATTTAACAGCATATGAGTGAGTGAAAGAGAGAGAAAGAGATAGGGAGGGAGGGAGAGAGATCAGTTACCGTCATGGTTGAAGGAGACAGGAATCGCGTCACATTCCTAAGAGGTATAAAAATTCTTAAAGATTCACCTGACGTGACCCGTGACGCTTCTCGCTTTTTCACGAGGTTGTCAGTGATGCTTGTATTGCAGTGAAATCAGGGAAAGTATATTGCAAAAGAAAGTTGAATTAAAATATTTGACTATTATCTTTCACTTTTCTGAGTATATGGTGTAGATCTCTTCTTCATTTTACACAGTAAATATGAATGCATTGGGAAACATATAGGGAAGGTTGACAGAATTAATTCCTTGTATCAGGAATCTTTGATACTAAGATACAGAGCCCTGAGCCTACACTTATGGAATGCATGGAGGAAGGTAAGATATGTATAAATACAGGAGATTAAAATATTTTTATTTTTTTTATTATCACACTGGCCGATTCCCACCAAGGCAGGGTGGCCCGAAAAAGAAAAACTTTCACCATCATTCACTCCATCACTGTCTTGCCAGAAGGGTGCTTTACACTACAGTTTTTAAACTGCAACATTAACACCCCTCCTTCAGAGTGCAGGCACTGTACTTCCCATATCCAGGACTCAAGTCCGGCCTGCCGGTTTCCCTGAACCCCTTCATAAATGTTACTTTGCTCACACTCCAACAGCACGTCAAGTATTAAAAACCATTTGTCTGCATTCACTCCTATCAAACACGCTCACGCATGCCTGCTGGAAGTCCAAGCCCCTCGCACACAAAACCTCCTTTACCCCCTCCCTCCAACCTTTCCTAGGCCGACCCCTACCCCGCCTTCCTTCCACTACAGACTGATACACTCTTGAAGTCATTCTGTTTCGCTCCATTCTCTCTACATGTCCGAACCACCTCAACAACCCTTCCTCAGCCCTCTAGACAACAGGTTTGGTAATCCCGCACCTCCTCCTAACTTCCAAACTACGAATTCTCTGCATTATATTCACACCACACATTGCCCTCAGACATGACATCTCCACTGCCTCCAGCCTTCTCCTCGCTGCAACATTCATTACCCATGCTTCACACCCATATAAGAGCGTTGGTAAAACTATACTCTCATACATTCCCCTCTTTGCCTCCAAGGACAAAGTTCTTTGTCTCCACAGACTCCTAAGTGCACCACTCACCCTTTTCCCCTCATCAATTCTATGATTCACCTCATCTTTCATAGACCCATCCGCTGACACGTCCACTCCCAAATATCTGAACACATTCACCTCCTCCATACTCTCTCCCTCCAATCTGAAATCCAATCTTTCATCACCTAGTCTTTTTGTTATCCTCATAACTTTACTCTTTCCTGTATTCACTTTTAATTTTCTTCTTTTGCATACCCTACCAAATTCATCCACCAATCTCTGCAACTTCTCTTCAAAATCTCCCAAGAGCACAGTGTCATCAGCAAAGAGCAACTGTGACAACTCCCACTTTATGTGTGATTCTTTATCTTTTAACTCCACGCCTCTTGCCAAGACCCTCACATTTACTTCTCTTACAACCCCATCTATAAATATATTAAACAACCACGGTTACATCACACATCCTTGTCTAAGGCCTACTTTTACTGGGAAATAATTTCCCTCTTTCCTACATACTCTAACTTGAGCCTCACTATCCTCGTAAAAACTCTTCACTGCTTTCAGTAACCTACCTCCTATACCATACACCTGCAACATCTGCCACATTGCCCCCCTATCCACCCTGTCATACGCCTTTTCCAAATCCATAAATGCCACAAAGACCTCTTTAGCCTTATCTAAATACTGTTCACTTATATGTTTCACTGTAAACACCTGGTCCACACACCCCCTACCTTTCCTAAAGCCTCCTTGTTCATCTGCTATCCTGTTCTCCGTCTTACTCTTAATTCTTTCAATAATAACTCTACCATACACTTTACCAGGTATACTCAACAGACTTATCCCCCTATAATTTTTGCACTCTCTTTTGTCCCCTTTGCCTTTATACAAAGGAACTATGCAGGCTCTCTGCCAATCCCTAGGTACCTTACCCTCATACATACATTTATTAAATAATTGCACCAAACGCTCCAAAACTATATCCCCACCTGCTTTTAACATTTCTATCTTTATCCCATCAATCCCGGCTGCCTTACCCCCTTTCATTTTACCTACTGCCTCACGAACTTCCCCCACACTCACAACTGGCTCTTCCTCACTCCTACAAGATGTTATTCCTCCTTGCCCTATACACGAAATCACAGCTTCCCTATCTTCATCAACATTTAACAATTCCTCAAAATATTCCCTCCATCTTCCCAATACCTCTAACTCTGCATTTAATAACTCTCCTCTCCTATTTTTAACTGACAAATCCATTTGTTCTCTAGGCTTCCTTAACTTGTTAATCTCACTCCAAAACTTTTTCTTATTTTCAACAAAATTTGTTGATAACATCTCACCCACTCTCTCATTTGCTCTCTTTTTACATTGCTTCACCACTCTCTTAACCTCTCTCTTTTTCTCCATATACTCTTCCCTCCTTGCATCACTTCTACTTTGTAAAAACTTCTCATATGCTAACCTTTTCTCCCTTACTACTCTCTTTACATCATTCCACCAATCGCTCCTCTTCCCTCCCGCACCCACTTTCCTGTAACCACAAACTTCTGCTGAACACTCTAACACTACATTTTTAAACCTACCCCATACCTCTTCGACCCCATTGCCTATGCTCTCATTAGCCCATCTATCCTCCAATAGCTGTTTATATCTTACCGTAACTGCCTCCTCTTTTAGTTTATAAACCTTCACCTCTCTCTTCCCTGATGCTTCTATTCTCCTTGTATCCCATCTACCTTTTACTCTCAGTGCAGCTACAACTATAAAGTGATCTGATATATCTGTGGCCCCTCTATAAACATGTACATCCTGAAGTCTACTAAGTCTAAAATAGTGTTCACGATATCTGATCACGAGAGAGCTCGAAACAGTGGATTGATGTTGGATAAATTCTGATTGAGAAAGGATATAGTGATACATGATTTGGCAATAGAGTTGTAGATGAGTGCAACATTGTGCCAAGTAGCGTCATTTAAGCTACTTGAGGACCTCACAAAATACGTTTGATAAATATTTGAGTGAGAACTATATTAAGGTCCGACACACTTCCAAACATTCCACTAACAAAAACACAATTTAAAAGAAGCATTGCAGTAGTCTGCTCATACTACGCAGACCCAACTCACGCTCAAGCATTCTACTCACATGCACATAAAAACAGTTTATTGAATACTCGTTACGACATTAAGCTAAAGGTGGTGTTTTGATTTAGACTTACATGCCGCATAGGTAGTGATCCACGAAGTTCCGTCTTGGTGGAGGAAAGCTGAAGATGTCTCAAATATCAGTTGCATCAGTTGACTTCTTTACTTGCCTAAAGACGACGCTCGCTAAGTAATTTTGACGCCTACTACCGTAATGAAAGATTATAAAATAAGGTATATGTAAAGAGTATCCCTTCCATTTGAGTGCTGCCGGTCCTCCACTACTGTGTTCTCAGAATCGTGTGAGCGAGGCTCTACGAGTGATACTGAGTATTTATGGTCACCGTCATAATGACCACTAGCACGTATATATACCCAGCGCTGTATATATCTGAAAATATAAATGTAAAACGGAGAATGTTTCGTCTCATCGTGGATCATTATCAGTTCGGTAGCTTGATAATGGTTAATGAGAAGAGCACAAGTAAAGTGGAACACTGATGTGTTTGTAGTTTGTTCAAGTCTTCTTGGAGCCTCTTCCTGTCCCCTCGGGTTTTAATCTACCTTATTGGTCTCACATTATTAATAATCAATGATACAGATAATACACTCTTCTCTGGCGAGTAGTTTGCGTTGTTAATATCAACAGGAGCAGGGGTCGAAGCACTAATCCTTGGGGATTCCTTATTTCACTCCAGTTCACTCCGACATTTTTTACGGGTGACACGTACATTGGGTTTCCCTGCATATTGTGTCTTATTCTTTCCACTCGTCAGCTTGTTGCGATCTTAACAGTGCGAGACCAGCCACGGGGGCTGGAAATCTGTGCACCATCAGGAGCTATGCAGTGTTGCAAGAGTAACAACAGAAGAAGTGAAGGGAAGTTTTCTCAGAGTGAAGTAGCCTGGTGACACCAGCCAGCCAGCTTCTCCCACATGATATATATATATATATATATATATATATATATATATATATATATATATATATATATATATATATATATATATATATTATATATATATATATATATATATATATATATATATATATATATATATATATATATATATATATATATATATATATATATATATATGTAAGGAAAATTTTCATATAATATTTCTACCGACAGTGTTCTTGACACATTTGGGTGTATTAACATTGAAGTTTCCTTCATCTGGTCCCACTGACCTACCTGGCGTAGTTTACAAATACATAATGTATCACTGAGTTTATACTGTTTAAAACATAACAAAATCGCAATTTGGACTGTTATGGGCATTTTGGTCTAAATCTGACTATATTATGAAACATTTTATTTCATATCTTTACAAATTTTTCATTATAATTCACATAACTATCACAAAAACTTGGTAAGTAGGCTAAACAAGGAATTAATAATGTGAAACTAAATTGTCGACGCACAGGATATACGTATGCACTGAGAAGTGTACGTTGTTCATGCCATGAGTACACTAACAGACAACACCATAAGTGTCAGGGGCCCAAGACTGTTCAACTGTCTCTCAGCATACATAAGGGGGACTACCAATAGACCCGTAGTTGTACTGAAGAGAGAGCTGGACAGAGACCTAAAGTTAGTACCTGTGGTTCTCACGTTGGTTTGCTTTCGGCCGGTAGTAACAACCTGGTTGATCAGGCCTTGATCCGCCACGAGGCCTGGTCACGAATCGAGCCGCGGGGGCGTTGATCCCCGGAAAGCTATATATTCTTGTCTGGTGGTGAAAAGGCAACGTGCAGTCTTAAAGATCCTCGTGTTGTCGATGGGTTTAAAACCCATAAACCAACCTGCTGATGCGTTTTGCTTGACTTTTTAAATTTGTTGTACATCCTTCTATGATAATTATTTTTAGTATTGTAAGGAATAAATCCTAGTACTTGGGCCGTCCTCTTAACTGTTGATTTGAACGATGAAACTGGTGTGATGTGCTCAGTATATACTGTCTTTATCTAACCGGTTTGCGTTGCATGACCCATTCAGGTTTGACGCCTCCTTGTTACTCTAATAACAATATTGATTTGTGTAGCTGGTGTTCCACTTCTTTACAACCCTTGGTTGAGAAACTGTTTCCTGGTAAATTTCACTTGGTAGTGTGTATAATCAACGACACTCACCATTTCTACTTCGTAACATGAGTTTTTAACTTCTACTTGTCTCCTAGTGCACTCACCTCACCTGTGTCACCCTTTGTGTGTGTGTGTGTGTGTGTGTACTCACCTAATTGTGGTTGCAGGGGTCGAGACTCAGCTCTTGGCCCCGCCTCTTCACCGAGTGCTACTAGGTCCTCTCTCCCTGCTCCATAATCTTTATCATACCTCATCTTAAAGCTATGTATGGTTCTTGCCTCCAGTACCTCACTTGCTAGGCTATTCCACTTCCTGACTACTCTGGGACTGAAGAAGTACTTCCTAACATCCCTTTGACTCATCTGGGTCTTCAGCCTCCAATTGTGAGCCCTTGTTTCTGTGTCCCCTATCTGGAACATCCTGTGTGTGTGTGTGTGTGTGTGTGTGTGTGTGTGTGTGTGTGTGTACGTTATTATGTCTGTTATTAACATAACATCTGCGCAGTTTTGTAATGTGTATTTAACGCTGTCAAAGATTTCACTCCAGTTTAAATAAAAAAAACTGTTCAAATACAAATACCTGAGAGCTGTCAGAATTGAGAGGTCATTTACAAAAAAAAAAAAAAATGGAAGAATAAAAGTGTGGATGTGGGAGGGGAATGAGGGAAGCATGTCAGCATTCCACTGGGTCAGTGGGTGCAGCATTCTCAACGCTCTCTGCATAGTAGTAATTGTAACGAGGTAAAATGAATCAAAACATAGGTCATTCCTTCCATACTTTGACTCTCTCTCTCTCTCTCTCTCTCTCTCTCTCTCTCTCTCTCTCTCTCTCTCTCTCTCTCTCTCTCTCTCTCTCTCTCTCTCTCTCTCTCTCTCTCTCTCAGGTTCGAGTCCTGCACCCCATGGGAAAAATTACACCTGTTTATTACGTTTTTTCAGTTACTTAGACAGTAGTTGGGGGCAAGAGCTGCACTCTGGCTTTATCGTGATGAGGAAAGGATGTCTTTGTAAATACTCGCAGCCTTTACAAAGACTGCCAGTCTTTACAAAGCACTTGGTGGCCCTGCTAATATTACCAAGTCCAGTTTGTTACGGGGCTGAAATTTCCTCATTGAAGTTGCCAAGACAGAGTCAATAATAGGGAAGGCTCGTAACTTTTTCTTCTCGGTTCTATTTCGGTGTATATTCACTGAGAGATACACCCCTTTTCAGTGTACCATCATTCGTAATTACACCTTTCACTGTAAACACGCTTCAAAAAATACTTGCCATATCATGCAATTATTAAAACCAATAATAATCATATTTTTTCTTGTATTAGGAGACATTGTCATAGAGATTCTTCATTAAAAGACTTAACCTGAAGACTAAATCAATAAAAAAAAAAAAAATTGAAAAGAAAGGGAATAAACTAACGACGCTGAAGTCACAGTTTGCTGCAGGCTTTCGGAGCAGTTTACTGATATTTGATTTGTAAGTTTGAACTCACTGCAAGGTTTAGGTTAAGGCTCACGGGTTAGAAGGACTGGGTAGCAACACTTAATTGTAGCAGATTAGTGGGTTCTGAAGATTATTATAACTATTATTATTATTATTATTATTATTAGAATTATCATTATAATTTTTACCTCTTCATCTTTTTGTTCACTATTATCTTACTATTATTGTTTTTATCTTTATCATATTATTATTGTTATTATTATACTCATAGGAAGTACTAAAGCCGTAGTTTTAATACAGTGTCTGGGCGGAGGGGGGGGGTATCATATTTGATCCAGGGAGGGCAATAAAACCCCAATGCCTTGGATTAAGAACCTTAAGGGACTTCTCGAAGCACAGCAACTCCACTTCCATAGGAGTCTATCTTGAGATTGCTGAAGTGCTCTTGATCCAAGAAATTGGGATTTCTCCCTCGGATCAAACCTGGCTACCTCATTCCCAGACGCTGTATTACCTATGCACTTAGCGCTTTCCAATAATAATAATAATAATAATAATAATAATAAAGTATAATTCAAGGAATTAGTAACCAAGGAGGGTTAATACCCAGGATAAGTTGGTGAATTAGAGACAAGGGCAACACCTGGGTAGCTTTATTTTGAAGACATTTCGCCAACTAGTGTTTCTCTTTCGATTCAGTACAGAGATAAGATGTTATAAATGGTACACAATGCCGATAATTGATGAGTAAGACACGTGCATCGCTAGTTACCTTCAGGAGTGTAATTCACTCCAGGAGTGTAATTCATCTCTGTGTTCGACTGATGAAGCCTGCAGTACGGGTGAAAATTTTCATCATTCAGGTAAGTGTCGCACGTGTGTCTTACTCATCACTACAGAGGTTATATACTGAAGGCAGTGGAAGATGAAGTAATCAGTCCCTCAGCCTTGAACAAGGTATTCAGTACTTCAAGATAACTCAAGAAAGTCAAGCAGTGTGGCTTAGTTCCATTGAGGTCTTCAGGTCAACAAAATCCTAGGTATCTGCGGTACTTACTGCTAGGTGAACAAGGTCAGCAAGTGTTGGGAGACGTGCACACATGTCCCTCCCCCACCCAGGATTCTATCCGGGTCCTTTAGGTTGTATTCCGAGCGCGCTACCACAGAGCTACGACCTAACTTACGACTAAATGGTGTGAATATAGTAATAACTTAATCTGTGAATTATAAATTTCAGTTCACTGGTAAGATGTAAAGATTAAAAATATATAATAATACTAATACTAATAATAATAATAATGAACACCAGTAATTTCCAAACGAGGTCCAAGTCACAGCCTCATGCAGTCTTTCGAATCCCACAACACTACTAGTCAAGCGAAGTTGAAGTCAATGCCGTTTGCATGGGTTGGGAGTGAGCGGTGTACCGTTAGCGGTACTGGGCAGTGTGGGGCAGCCGGTCCATGGGTGACCCTTGCTAACTTTGGGCATCGTGTGATATGAGGCTAACTTGTCACCATTCTGTCCTCCATCACCAACAACAACAATAACGAAAATCACCAACTAACAAAAACCATCCCGGACAACAGTTTGCAACAATCAACATCAGCAACTGCTAACTACAACCCACATTTGCCAATAACCACCAGCAACAAGCAACAACCATCGTCAACGACAACCATCAAAAACCAACAACTACCACCAACTAACAACCACCATTAATAACCAACAGCCATCAGTAAAAATCAACAGTCACCATCAACAACCACCATCAATAACAAATAAGTCACTATCAACAACCACTATCAATACCAACAGTGATCAACAACAACCAACAGTTACCATCAAAAACCACTAATAACAAACATCGTCAACAATAACCGACAAAGATCAACAATAACCAACTATCACCATTAACAACTACCACCATAAAAATAAGAACCAACGTCAACAATAAAAATAAAAGCAACAACCAACCATGCAATTGCAAGGACACCAGTCCCAGATACCTACATTACCTTTTGGGTTCACAATATGGTGAGATGCTTGTTTAATATACATATACGAGGCTCAGTGGTACAACCTTTAGTCTGATACATGCCAGGACCACGGTTCGAGTGCCCGTTCATTGTTTGGTTTATTCTCTCATATATATATATATATATATATATATATATATATATATATATATATATATATATATATATATATATATATATATATATATATATATATATATATATAATTTCTTTCAACAAACCGGCCGTATCTCACCGAGGCAGGGTGGCCCAAAAGGAAAAACGAAAGTTTTTCCTTTTAAATTTAGTAATATATACAGGAGAAGGGGTAACTAACCCCTTGCTCCCGAAATTTTAGTCGCCTCTTACGACACGCATGGCTTACGGAGGAAGAATTCTGTTCCATTTCCCCATGGAGATAAGAGGAAATCAACAAGAACAAGAACTAGTTAGAAAATAGAAGAAAACCCAGAGGGGTGTGTATATATATACTTGTACATGCATGTGTAGTGTGACCTAAATGTAAGTAGAAGTAGCAAAATGTACCTGAAACCTTGCATGTTTATGAGACAGAGAAGTCACCAGCAATCCTACCATCATGTAAAACAATTACAGGCTTTCGTTTTACACTCACTTGGCAGGATGATAGTACCTCCCTAGGCAGTTGCTGTCTACCAACCTACTACCTCTATATATATATATATATATATATATATATATATATATATATATATATATATATATATATATATATATATATATATATATATGTGTAGGAAGGTACCACCTCTAGAACTGGATTGGGGGAGGACCCTCATCCTCAGAGAAGACAATGAACGTACTTCAGGGAAAATTCAAGATTCTCCCTGGAGCTGTTTCAATATTTTCTTCTACCACCCCCTATATTCTGTGTGTACTTTATTTATAAACAAAATACATTAACAAGCATACAATGGGAAGGAGAACAACATAACTGGCATCTCAGAGACTACATCTCAAATACTTCATCCAGCGTGTGACCCCGTGGCCTGGCTGGCAAAGCTCTGTTCACACACGGAGGGCCCGGGTTCGATTCCCGGAGGGGTGGAAACATTTCGACGCGTTTCCTTACACCTGTTGTCCTGTTCACCTAACAGAAAATAGGCACCTGGGTGTTAGTCGACTGGTGTGGGTCGCATCCTGGAGGACAAGATTGAGGACCCCAATGGAAATAAAGCAGTCCTCGATGACGCACTGCCTTTCTTGGGTTATCCTGGGTAGTTAACCCTCCAGGGTTAAAAATCCGAACGAAGTCTTATCTTAGCTTCCCGGCGGTGGGCCGCATATCCAGAATGCAGTAGGCATTTTTTCTCTGGATCGCAACACTTAGTCTCTGAAAAAGGAAGCTGGCCGCTCTGGGGTCTTAGTGTCTGTGATGAGTTTATTTTACTTAACTTTCAGTAATTTTAGAGCACACTTGCCCTATGCTCCAAGGGTCTCCGACTCTGCTGGGACGAAGTTATAGTAAGGTGGCAGCCCTCTGTATCTATTGATCTTCTGGGTCTCACTGAAACTAGCTGCCCCACCCCTTTCGGCTTCAGAGTGTGGCAAGTAGGTGTCAGCCAACGTAGAGGCACAGGTGTTGTTCCATGCAATCAGCTTACCATCCTTCTATGGTAGCATGGCGACTCCATCTGGACACTTTTGACTTCCATCAGACCTCAGTACTTGAGGTTCCCGTTCCGCTGGGCAGCGGGCTGTGGCGAGACTTCTTTTGATGACGTCGTTGACCACCTCATATCTAACATACTTCACTTCTGATGTATAACAGACAAGACCGTGTAGTCCAAATTGATCAGATGACGCTCTGCCGCAAATGCACCAAGGTTCATTGAGTATGGGGACGCCTAGGCGAAGAGCTACACCAGTTCGAATAGTCTGTGGGTCGAGTCGAGTGCCCAAGGTGAAATGGGAACAGCTAAAAGGAAATCTGAATGCGGTACGTCACCGCTAGGAGACGAGCTTTGTCTTTTCTTGAAGCGTTGTTGAGCATTGTATTGGCAGTTTGTTCCATGATCGGTTTGTTCTGTTGGGACTGTTTGTATTCTTTGGGAGTAGCTGGTCTGCTTGGAAAGTCTGCAAGGGTGTCCCACAGCATGACTGCTTCGTTGAACTTGGGGTCTTGAGCTCCTACGGCACCTCTCAAGCGCTCGGGGACAGTCTCCTTTACTAGTTCATTGGAAGCCATACACGAGGGCAGAAATGCAAGTAATGCTACCTGGGTTATTCAGTGAAAGTTGTTGTGGAGGCTCTCTCCTCTGTCCACTAGTCTCGAGACGGATGCACTACTCTTCTAGTCAGTTAGGCTATGTGGGAACAATTATCTCTGCTGAGTAGTTGGTGCCGTAATGTAATTTCGTCATCAGTTCTCCCAGTCAGTTTCTTTGTGACTGAAGTATCCCATGATAATTAGTCTTTCTATTTGTTATGTTTACGTTGCTTACTCCAGGAGCTTTATTTATGCCCTTTTGTTCTCCTCTTATTCCTGTTTCGGTCGTCTGGTATTATCTGGATAATTCCGTGGTTTAGAGTAGTGTCTGTTGATGTGTAAGGTTGACTGAAGCGGTTTTTGAAGTCTGTGAACTTGTGGTTTTGAATAGTCTTTGAATGCATGAAGTTATTTATTTTGGTTTTTAATAGTATGTAAGCAAATGAAGTTATTTGTAGGGAGTTTTGAATAGTGTGTTTTAGAGCTAAAAACATTTAACAAGTAAATTTTTAACCACTAAGATAAAAGAGCTAACTCCATCTGCTAGGTTGTCTTGTGGTTTAGTGAAGACAAGGTCTTATTCTCAAGGTTGCTTGTGGGCTTCTAAATGTATTCTAAGCTTTTTTCAAACTTTTTCTCTTTAGTTGTATAACAAATTACTTACAAGTGTGACTAGTTAATGGCCCAAGTCGGACCCATATTTCATAAGTTTCATTCTCCTGTGTGCGGGTTAATTGTATATTGTTCCTGTCACGGTATTACCTTTTTTTATTACCTATCTCCACCAAAATTTTTATTTAAATACTCAAGTACTCTAATAAAAATATGGAAATCATATACAGTATCGTAATATAATTGTTAAATGTTGCAGAAAAAGAGATGTTTTTATTTTTGTGAGTCGTGGTAGAGGGAGTTTAGAGTGTTTCTGACACCCGGCACCATAACACCTTCCTGAGTGAGTTAATGATTTAGTTATAACAGGTGATATCAAAACTTGAATGGTCACTCTAAGTCCTCCACCATGTGTATATACAGCTGACAAAACAAAACTATTTTCCAGAAAGAGAGAGAGAGAGAGATTACTTGTAAGTGATTACTTATAGTAACTACAAGAGTAGTGTAATGCTCGTTGTATTCCCTATTTATTATTATTATTATTATTATTATTATTATTATTATTGTTATTACTGTTTTCAGTGCATTTATTCAGTGCTAAGTGAACAGGGGGCAGTAGGTGTAATTAGACTTGAACATACGACTCATAAACCCTGATATTCGCACCCGGTTTCGTTTGGTTGTGAGCCGAGTGCTGTAACCACTGATCCTCACTGATGTGTTGTGCTTGAAAGAGAAGCAGAGATGTTGGCACATCTGTACTTTTATCTGAGATAAGCCACAGCTTTCTTCACTTTGTCACCAAAACATCAACATAGCCCAAACTTCATTTTTAGTGAGCACAACACAGCCTAAACTTCATCAACAGTAAGCACAATATGAACAAACTTCATCATTAGTAGACATATAACTCAGAATTCATGAACGGTGAGCGCAACATGAATAGCGGGTACATGACCAAAATTTCATCATTGGTGAGCACAACATAAACAAAACTTCAAGAATAGTGAACAGATGACCAAACCTTCAGTAGTGAGAACAATATAACCCACACTCCATCAAGAGTGAACACATTATCAGCGGTGTTGCCACAACTTCCTCAAGTGTAACCAACAATAATATACATGACAGCTGATTCTCTGAGTAACCTCGAGCATGGAAAGAAAAAAAGAAGTTTATTATATTTATGTAGACAGTTTGTGTTAGCCGAGTGTGTTCCCTGTCAGTTGTGGCGACAGTATCAGGCGAGGCGAATTTATGGAGACAAGCGCTACACGAATGATACCAAGAGCCTCGGTCTGTATTCGAAATTAGAAGGAATGAAGGATAATTGGTTTGGCTGGATCTATTGAGAAACTGAAAGATAATGATGCGTTCACTTGAGTTTGCGGTTTCTGAAAACTTGAGGACGGTATGTGAGGTCTTGCAAGTCTGTTTTATTATAGGATAAAATTAAACTTGTGCCATCAGTGTATCCTGTAAACTTGCGTACCAGTTTGTGCAATAAAGCGTAAGTGTAATAAAATATATAAGTTGGTGGTAGTAGGAGAAGTTATGGAAAAAGACATTTATTGTCCGTTCAGGAAACGTTTCGCCACGAGTGGCTTCTTCAGTCCTAATGACAGCCACTCGCGGCGAAACGTTTCCTATAATAAATGTCCTGAACTGTACATAAATGTCTTTTTCCACATCTTGTCGGTATCACCATACCATTTCTCAGTAGAAGTAGAATATTCAAACAGTCTCAAGGAGGAATCTCTATGATTCTTTGGGTCCCCACATCTACACCTAGAGGACGAACCCATCTATTATGCTGTATTTACAACATAAGAAAGTTGGTTCTGGTAAAATAGCGTATTGCCAGTAAGCATGGAGACAAAGACATAAGATCCAGGTCAGGCTGTTTTTTTGCTTTTGATAATTTTTTACACAATTACCGTATTTTCAGGCATATATGGCGCGTGATCATACGAAACATACAAGACGATGTTTCCAAGCAGTCGTAACGTAACAGTGAACAATTGCTAAAACATAACCCAAAGCCTACTCTTGACCATGATCTTGAGCACATAAGGCGCAGGCTGATTTTCCAAGACTTTTTTCTGGGTAAAAGGAGTTCCTTATATGCTGGAAAATACGGTAATTTTGCAGCATGGAGTAAGCCAGCGGTTGGTGTTGCCATGACCCACCATAACGTCACCTTCACGTATCCTTAAAACCATAGAATAGGGTTGCAGTATATTGCTGTATATACTGACACTATAGTACTGGCAACACTGAAGTGGTCATCGTATGACAAAGACAGTGTCAAGGTTAGTCTCCTGAAGAATACACTAGCAGCAATAACTACAGTTGCCTAACCGTTATGTGTAGTAATGTTGTAATTAAACACGCAAGAGCGGACTTAGTAGTTTAATGATGAAGTATCACACACACAATACATTATAATCGGGATGCTCTGGTGTTATTGACATTGGCGTGACACTGGACTGAGTAAAACTGGTGTGAGTGACAGTAGTGTTAGTGACATAATCAGTATAAAATGTATACATTATTATCAGTATAAAACACACACAGTATACACTATATGATATACTCAGTATATACATTACACACGCGCAGTGCATTCATAATATCATGGTCGTCTTCACGAAGACTGACCAGTTATGCATGTGGTCCACCCCTGACGTTACTAACATACTGAAGACCTAATTAAAGCGGAATATAAGGCAGTTTGGCTTACTTACGACACACAGTGACCCTTATATTAGTCTCTCTCTCTCTTACACAGGTAAATTTATAGGTTAAGAGTTCTTATCCTACCTCAACTCATTTCAGAGTCAAGACAAGGTACACTAACACCCCTGGGATGCGACCCACATCAGTCTCTCTCTCTCTCTCTCTCTCTCTCTCTCTCTCGAGAACGTAATGACTACTATTACAGAAAAGTGACTAATGATTGTTTTTATCCGATTCACAGATACCTGCTTGTGGCATCATCTGTAACGAAGTTGCTGTTCTTTTACTTAGCAGCGATTAATGTGTTTATTGAAACGGTGTTTTCAATGGGGTTTAATCATATAAGAAGGTGTGTATAAGAGCCCTCTGGTTCTTTAAGTGTCTCTCTCTACTGGCCTTCATAACAAGTTATTTCACCCGTTTATCCTGAAAAAATATTATCTTTATATCTTATATTCCGTGGATAACAGTGCAGAATGGTTGTTGGAAAGTGTATTGTGTATGTGATACTTATATTTAAATGGTATCTGTTTCTTTATAACACGTGATATGTATGTGTCACAGATACAGAGAGAGAGAGAGAGAGAGAGAGAGAAGAGGAAAGGAGAGGGAGAGACTGATTAACAGGGGTTTAATTTAATTTTTTTTCTCCACATTCAGTGCGCTACAGGAAAAGTTTCACGAATTATATGTTATGTCGAAGAAACATTGCGCGAGGCTTCTAATCCCAGGATCCTTCGCGTAAGAAACACCGCCACCACTACCACCACATAAGTTCCCGGGCGAGGGTAACCCCAATGGCAGGGTACTAAAGTAGACATTCACTATTAAACAGCTATTTGTAAAATATATGTCGGATTTCGTAGCCCAGTGTTATCCTTTAGAGTTTAAGAGAAAGACTCAGTAAACGTGACCTATCTTCTAGTGACGTATTCATCTACTTGTAATCTGCCTTTAATCGATTCTGGGAAACATGGCTCCCTGAGGCCCGGTCCCAGACCAAGCCAGACCATACCAAGTGTGGATAAATTAATTACAGTACTCGGATAACCCGCGCTTAGGAAGCTGAAACTTAAGACGACATTTCGATCCGACTTGGACCATTAACTAGCATTGTTTCAGCCGTGGTATTGTTCCTTTTTAGTGCTTTGTAGATTAATTCTGGATTCCCATGGAGATTCTTTTTCCCGCGTGGCTGGAAACTGAAAGGTCAGTAGTAAGGTTGCCGTTTAGTCCCATCCACGGTGAGGGGTCTCATGAGCGTCAGTGCGTGTGTAAACGATTACTGCCGGTTGTGATTGCCCAAGGGGCGTGAAACAGCGTAAACCTTTATTGTAGCAACGTTAAGCTCAAAGCATTGTCGTACTGTGTTCGGATAAAGCTTTCCCTGAGCGAAAGGATGTTATTATAAATGTTGGTTAATACGCTGTTTCGTGGGTCTGTCATCTACTGTAGATACTAGTTTAGATTTTTCCCAGGAGATAACCCCCCCCCCTCTCTCTCTCTCTCTCTCTCTCTCCTGCACAAAGGCTTTTACAGAGTTAAGAGTTCCTACCTGTATTTACAAGCTAAGACCTGTTACTTCAGCTCATTCGAAAGCTCTACTTTTATTAAATTTGTGTTGTTATCAAACATACAAATAGGGAACAGTATGAATCTGGGGCCATCTCTCTCTCTCTCTCTCTCCTCTGCCTCCTCCTCCTCCTCCTACCTGTTCTTCCCACTCGCTCCTTTGCCTGCAAGTGCTGACACTATATACGGAGCCTTGCACCATAAAAAAAATAGCAAACATTTCTTCGCCTGAGAACGTGGTTACAGTGGGTGGAATTATGTCGGTCTCCGTTGATGACAGAGAGTTCAGCGTCCTCTTGTTATATTGGTAGCTAATTGTGGGTAAACTTTTAATGATTCTAGAACTAGTGGTCGTAATAGTGCAACAGCAACAATTTGGGATGTAAAGGCGTGCTGCAAATGGTATTGAAGAAAAGATAGGTACAGAACGAGTTTTTAATAACATATCGCTCTGTGCAGAGCTTTATTTAGTCAAAGCTCGTTCTGCACCTGTGCCTTTTCTTCAAACATATTTTTTTTTTATGTGTGGCACAAGTACCTTTCTGGAGTGACCAAACTGCTACTCGCTTCTTAACCGTCGGTAGAATTTTATTATAATTCTGTAACCTTTTTAGTACCCAAAATAATTTTCCTTCAAACCTTTACATATTAATAATGTAAGTTCTAACATTTTGTACTTAAATTTAAACCGTTTTGCTTCTAATTACTTTCATATCCATGGATATAATTTTAACCTTAATACTGTAAAGATACTATCATCAAGTTCAAACTCCTTGCGATATATTTTAAAATATCCCTATTTCCAAAGAATCGGTGAAATATAATTATTTTGGTTTCGAAGGCAATTCATCATATAGGAGTATATGTGGTGTGTAGTTCGTCAGTATGTGCTCAGCTACTGTGTACCACATGGGAATTTACCTCATCAATTTCTCTACATTTTCCAGTTAGGTTCTCTGTTCTACGAGGGTTTCCCACACGCCTAGTCGCCACATAGCAGCAATTTCCGCTTCTTCATCGCCGTCATCCCTTATGGGTGATGCCACATGAACATGTTGCACGGACTGCTTAACAGATGATCTCAAGTTGTACCCAGTAACTTCAGGCTAGTGGTCGTAATGATCCAGCAGCGAAAATTTTGGAAATGAAGGCATATTGCCGACGGTATTGAAGAAAAAAAACATACAGAACGATCGTTGAATGCCTGAAGTTACAACCTTTAACTTCAAGGTCGAAGATTATACTCATCTTTGCACGGCCTCCCTCACAGCCTAAAGTTACACCCATTAACTTCAAGGTCAAAGATTATACTCATCCTTGCACGGCCTCTCCCACAGCCTCAATATTCACCCAGTGACTTTCAGATCGAAGATTGTGCTCTTCCTTGCAAAGACTCGCAGTTTTTCTGAAGTTCAACCAAGTAATTTCAGGGCTTAGGCTTGTAATCATTCTTGTTACTCGTTAAAACTTACACAACCAAAGTCTCATAAAAATGAGTGAATGTCGTTCCATTGATGGATTAAAGTGTTTGCCAACTTGTTAAAAAGTAAGAGCATCCCAGATACAGAAGCGTACTGCAGTGAGTAATGAAGATAACACACAGGTGTTTCTTAGATACAGCAGCGTACTGCAGTGAGTAATGAAGAAAATGTCACAACTTGATAGTGTTAGGTAAAAGGACACATGTAACTAATGTGACATTTTATTGTGGCAAAGTTTCGCTCTCCAGGAGCTTTGCCAAGCCGTTACAAACATTACAAGGATGCAGAGGGTATCTGTATAGATACTACGTGAGGTGAAAGATAGGTAGTTGTAGTAGTAGAAGTCGTTACAGTAGTAGTAATGTGCGTGAAGGTAACTAGGTTGCTGTATGATGGCAGGGTTTATTATTTTGAGCAGAATTCTGGCTAATACTTTAGAAATGATGAAGCTACTTTTATTTTGTTTAATGGTGTCTGAAATGGCTATTAGAAAATAACTCAAATGGAATGACTACGAACTGAAACTTCGACACAAGGTTCATCTCCTCAGTGCGGGGTTTCGGCGTCAAAGGGTAAATTCATTGTTGCACGAAATTCGTAAAAAATCAGTCACTAAATCACGAAATTAACGTATTTAATTGCTAAATAATACTCACGAAATTTAGATTGACATAAATTTCATTGGAAAGAATTAAGATTAAGTAGGTATCCTCGGAGAGGATACTCACTGCAGTACGCTGCTGTATCTAAGAAACACCTGTGTGTTATCTTCATTACTCACTGCAGTACGCTTCTGTATCTGGGATGCTCTTACTTTTTAACAAGTTGGCAAACACTTTAATCCATCAAAAAATTATTCCAATCACGGCAGTGTGACTTTAATCTTCAGTGTTAAATATTCTCTACGGGTAATTTTATGATCATTAAAGCGGGTATATTACCCGCTTTAATGATCATTAATGATTGTACCGCCCTAAATTTGGCATCCGGCACACTCTTTAATTAGTTTTAAACACTTCACCTGCTAGTAGATGCTATGTGAACCATAATATAGCACCAAGTGCTAGTAGATGCTGTTTGAATCATGTGGGATTTGTGGTTTTTGTGAATATAATACTAATTATGTTTCTCTCCTACTTTCTAGGGAGTAGAATTTTATTGATTTCAAGCGTTCCGAATAACTGTAAAATAGAAATTGTAAATATTTGCCTAAATTAAGTTCCTGAAGTCAGATCCTAATCAACGCCACAGTAGTGCGTGCGTTAGACTGCGTGCAGCCAACGGTAACAGCTTGGTTCATCAGGCCTTGATCCACCAGGAGGCCTGGCCTGAGGCCGGTCCGTGGGGGCGTTAATCTCTGATACCATTCTTCAAGTATCCAGATATCTACTTCTTTCCATCTCTCTCATTTTCTATTTATCTTCGTGTTTCTACACCAGTTGCTACTTAGCCAGTCAGAATGAAACTTGTTCATCACGTCTAACACTAAAATTAAGATTGTTATTACTATTTTATGTTTTGCTATTATGACTTTGTTTCTAGATTTGTTTTTCTCGCTTATTTTCGGTATATCCGACAAAGAAACTATGATATATATCTTAAAAGAGATTTTAGACTTGCGGGTAGCTTGTGGAGACGTGAGGTGCTCAGGTCTGACGGAACACCTGGTGAATTATAGCAACTTCCTGGCCACGACGACCACCGGAACGACAACTGCAGTGACAATGGGGGTGAAGAGTACCATTATAATGTCAGTGAATCGTTTTTATTTACTTTACAGCCTTTTTTATTAAACAGAAGAACTTCGAGAAATTGCTTGTCTGTAAAATGCATGTAAAAATGCGATAATGTGGAGGTATTTATTGATGTGGTTGTGGTGGTAGCAGTGTTGGTTGTTGTGATAGTGTGGTGGTTAGGGTGATAATGTTGTTTGTAGTGGTTATATTTTACCTGGGTGTGGTTCCGGAAATTGTCGTTCCCATGGTTCCATCTCAGACCAGGGTTCCGGGTTGAGAGCCTGATTGGTTAAGTTGTTGATGCTTGCAGGATGCAGTCATACGTAGACACCATAACCTAGCTGATCTGGAACTCCTTGGACGAATTTGTCATGTTCTTACTCTTTCCTTACTTTCTTACTCTTACTTTCCTTCCCTCCGCTCTCGTCCTCCCTCTTTCCCCTTTCCCTCTCTTTCCACACAACACTGAACTCAGCCACAACATCCTGCTTACATATACATGATAGGGATAATTATTGTACACCTTACTGAATACCTCTCTCTCTCTCTCTGTCTCTCTCTGTCTCTCTCTCTCTGTCTCTCTCTCTGTCTCTCTCTCTCTCTCTCTCTCTCTCTCTCTCTCTCTCTCTCTCTCTCTCATAAATGTTCTTACGTAGACACTGAATAAAATTTCAGCAGTGCTGATCAGCTGTACACTCTTCAATATCATTGATTACCCCCTTCGTTCATCAGGGTTTCATTCCGGTGTATCCTCCTTCGTTCCATTCTTTCGTTGGTCATTTCCTCTCAATTTTCATCCTTCACTTTGTCAGACACCGTAGCTCTTTCCCACCTTTCTTTGTTCCCTTATTCCCACCCTATTTCCATTCACCCAACATAGAGCTCTTAGCTCTTTATCTATTACATTCCAGCTGAGAACTCGCTCATTCCTTCGTTATTGGATTATTTGTATATATTTATATAAAGTGCAAAACCTGGATGAATCACTCAGCGCAAGAAGTGGGAAGGCTTGATCCTCCATTCACATAACTATGTACTATATCTCATTCGTCTCTCAGCCCTTGAGTAGAGAGGACGTGCGCTGCTGCTACCCCCTGGTGTTGATTAGTGGCAGTTATATTTTCACAGCATGGCGCAGGCAAGCCGGAGACGCATAAACACAGTCTGTGTTGAGCTTATCCGTGGGGCTGTGACAGGAACTTCTATGGACCTGATACTACCTGCAATCATACGAGATACATATGGTATTGCTGACGAGGAGATATATGGAGTAGCGCTGAATGGCACGACGAGGATCTTTGTCAAGTTTAATTTGGCAAGTGTGTATGAGGCGGTAGTAGACAAGTACCAGGAGGTTACTTTGACAGTTAACTCCGCTGTGACCGTGCGACTTCACGACGTTTCTCGCCATTACACATGGGTTAAGATTAGAAATGTGCCATTCGAGGCGGATGATTCTGACATCCGTCTTGCGATGGGCAAATATGGTACAGTACATATGGCCACTGTTGGGAAGTGGGCCACTGGGCCATACGCAGGGAAACTCGAAGGAACGTATTCTGTGAAGATGACGTTACGTTACCCTATTCCGTCGTACGTAGTGCTGCCAGAATTTCGTACCCAGGTGTTTGTGACATACGCTGGGCAACGCCGGACCTGTCGGTTATGTGGGTCATATGATCACCTAGCGGCTCTGTGTGAAAGGAGGCGTGGCAACATGGAACAAAGGCAACGACATACAGCAATAGAGAAGAGTGAGGATTTGCCTTATGTGACTCTGCCTACACAAGGTGGGTCCTGGAGTGAGGAGGTCGAGAGAGCGGAGGAGATGGAGTCAGCAGGTGTGACGAGGGGGGGGACACCCCTTCATTGAACACAGCTCAGGTGTTGGAAGAGGACACCCCGACTGCGAGTGCTAGCGATGTGGAAGACTCATTAGCCATGGCTTTAAATGTGTTATTGGCTGACAAGAGTCTTGGGAAGGTTGGGAGTCCAGATCTAGTTCTTGGGTCTGTTGTGGATCC
The DNA here is from genome assembly GCF_038502225.1 of Cherax quadricarinatus. Lineage (NCBI taxonomy): Eukaryota > Metazoa > Arthropoda > Malacostraca > Decapoda > Parastacidae > Cherax > Cherax quadricarinatus. The sequence continues at coordinate 9,839,039 of NC_091359.1, read as the reverse complement.
GGGCGTGGAACAGGATCTGAGGTCTGCGCAGTGTGATAAGAATCTTTTGATGCAAGCTGTGGAGGTGGAGGTCCACCGGGACAATGTATCAGACGACATGATGGAAGCAGAGGGAGCATCAAGGAAGTGCGCTGCTGCACTATCTGACTCCGAGGACGTGATCACGCCTGCTCAGCGCACTGGCAAAAAGTCCTGGGCGGATGTTACGCAGAGAGGAAACAGCGACCCTAAGGGGCAGGAGTTGGTTAAGAGCGTTTCTAAAGGGGGGGAGAGGGACCGAGGTGTCACGAAACGATCTGGTGGCAAGACAGTACCAGGGTCAAGAAGGAAAACCACTCTGTAAGCTTCAAGTGCATGACATTGAACATTAATGGATTGAGATCAGAGAGAAAGTGTGTATGATTTAGTGAATATTTGGTGCATAATAGTGTTGACGTGGTGTTCGTGCAGGAACACAACTACAGACCAGGTTACGAGTTGAAGGTAAATGGGTATAATGTGTATGTGGAGCATGCGATAAGGTTGAAAGGAGGAGTTGCCATCCTGGTAAGGGAAACTAGCCCGTTCGTAGTGAGGCATTGTGAGGGGGGGGAGGGGAGGGTGATTCGTGTAGATGGGTGGTGGGGTAGGGTACAGATGAGTTTGGTGTGTGTGTATGGTCCAGCAGAGGGAGATGTGCGTATTAAGAATAAATTTGTGAAGGATGTCTTAGTATATTATTTGCGTGCTTTGCCGGGTGTAGCTGTAATTGGTGGTGATTGGAATTGTGTGATAAGGCGTAAGGATGTGGAACCTAGAGGGGCAGGGTATTGTTTGGGGATTTTGGGGGGAATTATTAAATGGAGTGGGGTTAATGGACGTTGGACGGGGTGGGGTTGTAGAACATACTTTTGTTAGACGTGGATATGCGGCAAGACTGGATCGATTGTATGTGCCCCGAACAGTAATAGTGAGCAGAGTGCGTGTGGTGGACGCGGCTTTTTCGGATCACAGAGGAGTAATGGTGGACCTAGAATGGGAGGGATTGCCTAGAAGGGGTCAAGGTTATTGGAAGTTAAATGTGAAGCTTTTGCAGGGTGAGGAATGTCGTCAGTCTTTTGCGCAATTGTGGGAACGGTTGGTGGATGAGGCGCCGGGGGATGATGAACTGGTAAATTGGTGGGATTCGGTGGCTAAAAATCGTATTAGAGAATATTATATTTGTCGTGGGAGGGAAGATAATCGGTTAAAGTATGGGTTTCAAAGATATCTTGAAGGGCAGCTGCGGGACTGTTATGCAAGAGGAGGAGCAAGCTATCCAGTGCAGGACATTGAGGGTTTAAAGGAGAGTATTAGGGTATTGCAAAACGAGCGTTTTGATGGTGTGCGAATTATGGGAGGATTGGAAGAAGTGCTATGGGGTGACCGGCCGTCGGCTTGCGTGTTAAGAGGCCAGAGAAAGAGGAGAGTGACGATGGGAGATGATGGGGTTAAACGTACATGTAGGGATGGAAGGGTATAGAGCGGGTCAAGCATTGGTAACGACAGAGGGTATGAGTGGATATGTAGACGCTTGGTTTAAGTCATATACGCAAAGTGTGGGCTTCCGTGAGGTGGCATTGAGGGAAATGGGAGAGTATGTGCAGTGTGAGCTTGATGGTCAAGATCGGGTGACATTAGGTGGGCCGATTACGGAGTGTGAGATTTGGCAGGCGTTGTCAGGAGTGAGTTTGGGAAAAGCGCCGGGTATAGACGGACTGCCAAATGATTTCTACGTAAAGAATTGGGGGGTTCTGAGGTTTTTTTTAGTAAGGCTGTTTAACATACTTAAGGCGGCTGAGGTAATGGGAGAGCAGCAACGGACGGCCGTTGTGGTGTTGGTGCCGAAAGGGGAGCAGTCAACGGTAATGGATTATCGGGCACTTTCGCTTATGTGTGGAGATTATAAGTTGTTTGCGAGAATATTAGGGAACAGAATCAAGAGGGTAATAGGCAAGGTAATTGATAAGGGGCAATATGGGGTGCCAGGAAGGTCGATGTATGAAGGGCATGGCATGATTCGAGAATTTATAGAGAAACAGGGGGAGTTGGGTGATGGAGGTGTATTGGCGTTAGATTGGAAGGCTGCTTATGATAGTGTAGAAAGGGAAGCGTTATGGAGGTTTATGCGTTGGCAAGGTTTTGGGGAAGAAATAATATCTTGGGCAAAATTATTGTATCAGGGGGCATCGATGAGGGTGCAGGTTAATGGGAGGCTGGGAGTTAAAATACAGATGCGACGGGGACTGCGCCAAGGCTGCCCACTATCACAAATATTGTTTGCGTGTATACAGGATCCATTTTATAGGGCCATTCGGAGGTGTGTTGCGGGAGGTGGGGAGGGTACTGACCGGGGGGAGGGGGGGGCTGGTATCGTAGGTTATGTGGATGACACGACTGTTTTGGTGAGAGGTAATGGGGATTTGCTTAGGGTGGGTAAGGTGGTGGATGTGTTTGGGGAGGCTTCAGGTATGAAAATTAATGTTGAGAAGACTAAGTTTCTAGACTTAAGGGATAGTACAAATGGGGATGAGGTGGTAGGGGGTGGGTGGAAGGTGGTGGATCAACTAATGATATGTGGGATAATTTATGTGAGAAATACACGGGTGGCTCAAGAGGTGAATTCGGTGAGAATAGTGAATGGAGTATTGAAAAGACTTGGTGGTTTGAGGGCGGCGCAACTAACGCTGCATCAAAGAGTAATAGTGACGAACGTGCTATTGTACAGCAAGATATGGCATGTCGTTGTCATGTACCCGCTGATGAGACGTGAGGTGAAGCGTTTACAACATGGGATTTTTAGGTTTATATGGGGATCGGGCTGCGAATGGTTAAGTAGAGCGGTGTTAACACTTCCGGTCAGTCGAGGAGGGCTGGGACTTTTACCTCTGGAAAAAAGGATGATGAGCGTGTACCTAAAACGAAGTTATATAAGGGAGGGGTGCGGGAGGGGAGGTGGACTTGTGCGAGTACGTAAGGATATGCAACGGTGGTGGGGGGGTAGGGATTTAATAGTTGGTGAGGCCATGTTGAGGTTATTAATGACAGTGAGGGATCCGTCGTGTGTTAAATTGCGGGTCCTCGAAGGAGTGGAAGGTAGGTCAGTGGTGGCTGCTGTTGAAGGGGCATACCCTATGTATGCGTGGAACGAAATATGGACGCGTCTAAAACAATTACGTGTAAAACCGGGTGTTCGGGAGGTAATGTTTAGATTTTTACATGGGATTTTGCCGTCTGGGGTTGTCCTATTCAATAGGAGGATAAGGGAGGGAGGGGAATGTAGAGCGTGTGGAAGCATGGAGACAATTTTGCATGCGGTATATTTTTGTGACTGTATAGAAGTGGTGCGGGTCTGGTTAGGAAAGGTGTTCAGGTTAGTGGGTGGGGGAGGATTGCAGGTGTTGCGGGCTTTAAGTTTGGATATAGGTGGGGTGAGTAAGATGGTGGAGAATGCAGTGGCGTATTTGGTCACGGATTTTATATATACGTCATGGGCCATGAGGGAGGTGGGCGTGGATGAGAGGATAAAGGTGTTAGCTGCGACATTTTACAGAACTAAGTGTCGTAATAGGGAAATTTATGGAGGGAATTGGGAGAATGCGTTTACTGAGGGCTATCGGAGTTTTAGGTTGAGGGATTTATGGGATTTAAGTGCAATGTAAGGGGTCGCGGCGGGCTGGCTTCCCGATGAGGACAGTGTGAAAGGGTTTAGTGTGGAAGAGAATGAATATAGTACTGAGACATAAGTGCCTTTGACTGTATGATGAGCGGGTTGTGTGTTGTGAACGATACATGTTCTTCAATTTAATTATTAATTATGCTAATGACAAAGGACGACAGACGTCGTAATGTGATGGAATATTATATATCTGCAACGAAATTATTGGTATGTGTGTAATGAAATGACAAAATGGGTGCACTGTGTGAATGCGAAATATATATATAGACATGAAGTATTGCGTGTGGTAGGAAGGCTTCAGTATTTATCGACGTGTGAAGGTCATGCACTGTTATTTGTGATAACAGACTTACATCTTAGTAGTGGTTTTAATGATATGGGCGAAATATTTTTAGAAAGCTTGACTTATCCTGTTTTCTTAATACATATTGTTTTTTCATGGGAGCTCTATAGAGCCCGTAGGTTTAGGTTACCATTGAATTGATATATATTATAGGGTAATTGATGGATGACATAGGATTAGGTATTTGTGTTTTCACTGGTTGTGTTGTAAAGTGTTTGTAACATATGTATATATTTATACCTTCCTGGAGAAGGTGATATGTTTGGGTGTTTAGTAGATATACGTTGTACATGAATCATGTAGAATTGAATTTTATATTATCTCAATACATTGAGTGATACTGAACGTATCATGTTGTTCAATATGGAATAATGAAAGTATTTCATACAATATACAGTTACATATAAAGATTGTTACGTGTCGGGTGGCTTGACACGCAAGAAGGGGGGGGGGTAGTGTTTTCAGAATGTAAGGTGTACATTCCGTGGCAGGATGTACAATCAGGAATTAGATGTACTTGCCAAGGAGTCTTTAGGTTAGATTTAGTGTTCCAGACATAATGTCATTACTTCAAGGATTGGAGTGGTCATTGTTTACTGTACAGATTTGTCTTTCAGATGTAATATGTTAATTGGAAAGTACATGTACTATGCAGAATTTTTCATCACTGTTTTCACTATGTAATTTGTCGTTTATTTTTATGTACTATGTATGTCTTTTCAATAAAATATAAAAAAAAAAAAAAACTATGTACTATACTTGTGCTCTCTATCCCATATATGATTCTTAAGCCATACTTCCACCAGATCAAGAGGTTTCAACACCAAGATTGATAAACTTTTAGTTTTGAACGTTGCGAGATTTTCCGTTTTTTTTTTTTTTTTTGAATGTACTTAGTTGTGCTTAAATAATCCTTTTGATGGGCTTATATGACTAAACTTAACTATCTAATCTAACTTAACAAAATTACGTTAATCTTATTTAAAAATAAAGAAAACAGTTTCCTGAAAAAAAAATTGGAAGCCTTGAGAAATTGACGTAGAGCACACGTCATAAAAATGGATGCATGTAATAAAATGAGAACGAATTGACCAAGTAGTTGAACGTCAAGCCACAACCTATTATTACTTTTGATGTTAATCTTCTTACTAGGCTCCTAACGGCAATTTCGTAATAATTCTTCTCGATTTAAAATTTTTCTTTAAAATAATTAGGTTAGTAACACGAACCTATGAAAACATTCATTCACAAATAAGCAAATTAATGAAAACGACCACGATACGCCTGACAACGAAGTAGCTGAAAATAACAAACGTTGAAATATAAACGGTTTATATTCGTGGTGCGAGAATGGGCTGCAGGTATATAAATGGCCCCAGTAGATATCTCAATATATGAATAACTTAAAACAGTGTAATGAACACCTGTCAATGCTTAATAATGACCCATGTGGGTTATTATTAAGCATCTCGATATATGATAATCTTTGGGCAGTATTGTGACTGTTCCTGCACTATTTTTTTTAATCGAGTCATCCCTCATTTTCAATAACATTCTCTGTAAATTCTAATTTATATTTGTCGCGAGCATAAAAGTATCAAAATGTGTTGAAATTAATGTTTGTCAAGCTATAAGGGTAAGATATTTTTTATTCAAGTACTGAAATATTAAAGTGAGACTATAGATACAATTTTCAGTAGCTGAGTAATCTAGTACTCTTTGTGAGTAACCAGAGTTGTTCCGCTGGAAGGATGGGCGTCATGAGTCAGGACACTCACTGGCGGCAGACAGTGTGTAGCACAACTCACTAGTGGAGGTGTAAACGAGTGCTGCCTAGTTTTCTGTATTGTACGAGTTCATTTTGGCCAAGAATTTTGTTATTGAACGCTAGAGGCATCTAACTTGATGGAAAGGTGGTAGAGAAGCTGAAGATGGCATAGAATAATTGGTGGAAGGAGCAGGCCCAATTTTTGAGGAACATCGCTGCTCTCAAAAACATCTATAGCCTTGGTTGATGCTGAAACACACGAGAGAAGGTCAATCAAGAATTTGACAGGTGTTTATGTTCCTGTTGATGAGGTCAGTGAACCAAAAAGTACTTTTTTTTACAAGGAGAGAATGCATGACAATCTCAACCATCATAATCTACCTAATAAAAAATTTATATTTATTAAATTTGTTACAAGCTGCCCCTCAAGGGAGGTTCCTTGACATTGGTGAGGGGCTCTTGATCTAGGGAATTGGATCAGTGCTCCAGTTCCCTGAATTAAGCCTGAATACCTTCCATCTCCCCCATAGGCGCTGAATAATCCTACGGGTTTAGCGCTCCCCATGATTATAATTATATTATAAGCAGTAACTTATGTCCAGTGATTGTAAAAATGTATTCAAGGAAATAATGAGCACATTGTGATTAGCTGACATAATTTTGTATGTTTGTGAACGTTTAAAGATCCAGGAAAGCTGATATGATCACAGGTATTCCTGACAAGTCTTGTTTAGTCATTCGTGAATATTTTATTGTACGCATTTTTTTTATTGATGTCATGTGGTGTATACACAGTGTAAACCCATAAATGTTTTCACGTAAAAAGTTTATAATCAGTGCTGAGCCAGATGATTATTTTATGTCATAAAAATATGAATGCCTTTGTCCCTCGAATTTGTGATTTCCAACTATAAGTGAATTAGCTCTCCCTCAAGCTGCTAGCCAATTCGCTGACCTCTTGTTTACCCCTGCAAACAACGGGTCCTGGCACAACCTATTGCTATGTGCAATGGCTGGCTGTTCCACCAAGGAGGGACAAGTCCCTATCAACATCTGTTATTAGGGCAGTAAATGCATTCCCTAGCGGTGATTATTAAATTCTGATATATATTCATTGTCTTCTATTTTTCATTGTATTCCAACAGATTGATAATTAATTTTCAGTGTGAAATATATTATAATTTAGTATTCTTAATTTTTTGTCATAATTCTTGTGGTCCACTTATTCTATCTTCATCTTTTATTCAGTATTTTATATAATTTGTTTTTTGAGTCACTTTTATATAATTTCTTATTTGCCACATTTGATTTTTATATTAATGTAATATTATCGATAAGGTAACAAGAGGACTCTAATGGAAATAAGTCACTCTGACTTTTTTGGTTATCCTAGGTTCTCAACACATAGCTGCTATGTATGATAATCTTTTTAACAGTATTTGTGTAAACCTTAATAAACTTGCTTAAACTATTTTCGTGTTAATTAAAAAGTGCGCTGAAAGCTTTTGTTGCGCCTGTTTCATTGTATATGAGGCTTATTTTCTGGTTGACCGCAAATGTTCGCTGTTAATTGAAACAACGTTTCGCACAGGATGAAACTTGTCACTTTAAAGTTTGAACGGTAGGAAAATGGTGTCTATTCGCCAGGTATTGCCGCTTTCTTGTTGAGGGTTAAGGTGGTAGATATTGAGAGGGACTAAGTCAGAGTACGTGACAATGTTAGATCTGTTTGGGATAGGTCATTACCTCTCAGTTTTCGTTATGTTGTGGTAACTCTTAACATTGATCACATCTCTTTCGAGTCGAGGCTTTACCAGTTTAGTTGTCAGTGATCAAAGTTTCTTTTCAGTACAAGTTGCTCTATTTACTTAGATTATGGACTTACTGACGTTGTCTTATGCCTTTCTTGATCTCTTGTTATTTGGCGGCAGATTATCACGACTCTATTCGTCTTCTTGTTAACTATTCATAGTCGGTAAATACAGGTCAATAAGGTTAAGATTCCAAATTCCTTGTTGAGGAGAGCTTTTACCCCTCGACCATTCACTTCATGTAAGTTTTCTTTTTTATATCTTGATAATTGTCCTCCTGTAGGGTTGGCGTAATTGCTCACATTTAAAAAACATAAATGTGATGAAAACTTTTTTAAACGTTTCAGTAAAACAATTTAATAGGCTACAGCAATGGTACTTAACTTTTTTATACTTAACTAGAGAAGAAACATCATAAGTTATGGTGAGCATTTCGGGAAACTTTCGCTAATCATGCTTAACAGTCGTCTAATACACAGGCACTTACTACTAGGTAAACAGGAGTAGCAAGTGTAAGGGAACATGCTCAACGTTTCACTCGTGAGCTGAGGGCGCTTAATGGCCCCCAGCACCTGCTGGGGCCATTAATTGGCCTCCAGGACGCAAACCACGCCTTTCGGCCAACACCTAGATACCTGTGAAGATTGAGACACTTATGCAACATATGGGAATCTTTATTCAGGAAACGTTTCACCACACAGTGGCTTCATCAGTCCAATACAAAGTAGAAAGGCGTAAGGAGAGGAGGAGTACCTACTTGCTGCTAGGTGGACAGGGGCAGCAGTTGTAAGGAAACATGCCCAACTTTTCCACTCGTCCGGGATCGAACCCAGTCCCTCATTCTGGAGTTAAAAACAGATGCGCCTGATGAAGAGTAAATATAAAATATTTATAAGCCACCGGACACCTAGCCAGAATGTCATAGCCAATTACAGTATTTTTTTTAATGAAGCAGTTTCCTTTTCTTCTAGATAACTCAGAACTAATTTAAACTAGTAATTTATATGTAGGTTATTTTATAAAAAGAAATGACATTTGAGCTATAGGATGCCGGTTTGATTTGTTTGTAGTTTGGTGCCGGAATTTATTTGCTACTAGTATTTGATACATATTTTCCAACAATGCTTTTGACCAGCATACTTTATCATATTTTATTAAGTAATATTCCTTTGAATTGCAACTGGCCAGATTGTTTCTTGTCCATCATGGATTAAACAATCTTGTAATTATAAATTTAACTGGAAAGGTTAAATATGTTCTTTTTTTATAAAAAAAAAGAAAACTGGTGGGCAATGGTTTTTAATCCAGGTAGTGAAAAGTGGGTTACTCACTATCGTGCCAACCTTGTCTTGGGTATATTGCATCATTTGTTTTAATTAAGTAATTGCTATCAGTCTGAATTATTCTTCACCACTTAAGTCATTTTAAAATAGCCTTGCTAATAAAATCAGCATTTATGTATGTATAAGACTTTAGGGCTTCTTGTACAATATGTTGGAGTTACAGGACTGAACTGCTGGTCATTGACATGGGATTGACGTTGAGTTAGTGGTTGTTGGATTTTCGATGATGTTTGGGGGAGGGAGGGAAAGGATGTGTGTAGTTGTTCATTGACGGGGTTGGAGTGGAGGAGGGTAAGAGAGCTTGCTTGGTCGAGGAGGTTGGTGGTGGTTTGCTACCGAGGGACTGAACGGGTGAGTGAAATAAGGAATACATCTATTCTTGTCCTTTTCCAGCCTAGGATTGGGAAAAATAAAGCGTGCTTAATTCTGGTTTCTTTCCCTGTCTTTTCCCCACTTCTTTTTCTATGGTGTCTCGCAGTCAATAATAACAATATTATTATTATTATTATTATAATCAAGGGGGAAGCGCTAAACCCGGAGGATTATACAGCGCCTGGGGGGGATGTGGAAGGCATTCAGGCTTAATTCGGGGAACTGGAGCACAGATCCAATTCCCTAAATCAAGAGCCCCTCACCAACATCAAGGAACCTTCCTTGAGGGGAATAATAACAATAGAGGACACGACCCTCAACCATGCTTGCTATGAATAACCACGGGGGTTCAAAGCTTCTCATAAAATATAAACACATTAGCGATGACGATCAAAAACTACCACATTTGTGTCAGGCCTTTCATTTTATGCAAAAGTTATCTAATTACCCTAGATTCAACATATTCCTCCATGCCTGGACAAGATTTTCTCATCTGATAACATAGAAAAATATTTTCTCGTATTGTTTAAACTATATAATATTTAGGGTATAATTTTTTCTCTATACCTAGTCTCCTAGTCGTGCATTTCGGTGTCCCAAGTTTAGGCCTTCATAAGTATGATGTTTTATCATACCAGCAGAATGTGCTGTATTATAAATGTTTAGCCACATTTGCAAAGAATGTGAATGTAGGCAAACCTAACGGATCACACTTCATCCACATACTATCTAGTATTCAAGTTTAAAATACTTATTCAGTTTTAATGATAAAAGTATGTCATTGGTCTGAGGAAGTGTCTTGTTGCTCTTGTTTACTTAGCCGTACATAGTTACCCGGATGTTAGCTGACTGCAGTGGATTACATCCTTTTAGAGGATTAAAGGATCCTAATGGAAATAAGTCACACTGGTTGGCTATCAGATCACAAATTCTTCGGGTTAATATTTCCGAATGAAGCATTTGTCCTTGGTCGAATATGCTTTTGTTTACGATAATGGTTCCTCCGCATTATAAATGACAAAAATCCTTAACTGGAACTTCTTTCAGTTTGTAGCACATACTGAAACAAGGTTTTTGCAATTCAAATTATACACCAAAACAATCCACTTTTTTACCTCGCAACTAACTTGACAAGTGTCTTCATAGGATAGGAAATTCTCTCATCAATTCTTAGCGAATGAGGACGTATGGGCAAATCTGCCTAGATTTGTTTCCCGTTTTCTCCAAGCAGTAAATAGGTACCCAGGTGTTAGCTGATTGGTGTAGGTCACAGTCTGAGAGTCTTCATGATATATTCAGTATACCTTAAAGATCTTCATTTTCTGTGAGGAGACAAGAACGAAAACGTGTTGCTCCATAGGGGTAACTTCAAAAATTGTGCCATTCATTACAGAGTATCTTTATATCTTTTATTTACTACAGGTACATGTACATGGTATACAGGCCTAGCTGACATCAATGACATACTACTATATAGAAAGCCGCTTGTTATGCTGATCATTTCGGGCAAATTAGGTCAGTGTCCCAGGATGCGACCCATACCAGTCCCCTAACACCCAGGTACCCATTTTACTGATGGGGAACATAGATAACAGGTGGAAAGAAACACTCCCAATGTTTCTACTCTGGCTGGGAATCGAACACAGGCCCTCGGCGTGTGAAGCGAGAAGGTTAGCCACCAGGTCACATGTTTAGCTAGTAAGTTATATATAATATATATATATATATATAATATATATATATATATATATATATATATATATATATATATATATATATATATATATATATATATATATATATATATATATATATATGCAATAAGATCACAGTAAACAGGTGATTTCAGAATATGCAAAACAACCACTCTGAAAGAATAGAGAAATTCCAAGCGCTTTCGTGACTACTCACATTATCAAGGAACTATGAAAGTAAAGCATCCAAGGAAGCTATATAAGGGGTCTGGCCAGCCCCTCACTATCAGAAACCACAACGGTTAAACACCTGACGCGCGCCGACCCAACTTGGATAGGTCCTTTGCACAACTCGCCCACAAACTATTCTACCCAAGAAAATTTAAAAATTATTATTTGTCCAGTGTATTACTAAATTCTTCCCAAATTCTATTATAAATGGATCTAATTTATATAAACCAAAGGAAATATTCATATTATTGTCAAAACTGCTTTTTATGAAACGAGATTCTTTCAGAGTGGTTGTTTTGTATATATATATATATATATATATATATATATATATATATATATATATAGTTGAGGAACTTTTAAATGTCGACGAAAAAAGGGAGGCGGTAATTTCATGCACTGGCCAGGGAGGTATACCATCTTTTAGGAGTGAAGAAGAGCAGGATGTGAGTGTGAGGGAGGTGCGTGAGGCATTACGTAGAATGAAAGGGGGTAAAGCAGCTGGAACTGACGGGATCATGACAGAAATGTTAAAAGAAGCGGGGGATATAGTGTTAGAGTGGTTGGTATTTTTATTTAATAAATGTATGAAAGAGGGAAAGGTATCTAGGGATTGGCGGAGAGCATGTATAGTCCCTTTATATAAAGGGAAGGGGGACAAAAGTGATTGTAAAAATTATAGAGGAATAAGTTTACTGAGTATACCAGGAAAAGTGTACGGTAGAGTTATTATTGAAAGAATTAGAGGTAAGACAGAATGTAGGATTGCGGATGAGCAAGGAGGTTTCAGAGTGGGTACGGGATGTGTAGATCAAGGGTTTACATTGAAGCAAATTTGTGAACAGTATTTAGATAAAGGTAGGGAAGTTTTTATTGCATTTATGGATTTAGAAAAGGCATATGATAGAGTGGATAGGGAAGCAATGTGGCAGATGTTGCAAGTATATGGAATAGGTGGTAAGTTATTAAATGCTGTAAAGAGTTTTTATGAGGATAGTGAGGCTCAGGTTAGGGTGTGTAGAAGAGAGGGAGACTACTTCCCGGTAAAAGTAGGTCTTAGACAGGGATGTGTAATGTCACCATGGTTGTTTAATATACAGTGGAACCTCAAAAATCGAACTTAATCCGTTCCAGGAGCTAGTTCTAATTTCGAAAAGTCTGAAATTCGAATCAATATTTCCCATAAGAAATAATGGAAATACAATTAATCCGTTCCAGAAACCCAAAAATATTCACACAAAAAAACACATTTTATAGAGATTAATTAGTTTTACATACATATAAAATAACATACATATAAAATAATACATACATATAATATAAAATATAAATAACATTTTTACTTACCTTTATTGAAGATTGGTGGTGGCATCTGGAAGATAGGGAGGAGGAGCGAGGGAGTTGGGGTTAGTGTTTGGAAGGAGAATCCCCCCTCCATGAGGACTTCAGGTAAAGCCCTCTCTGGGGTTACTTCCCTTCTCTGTCTTTTAATGCCACTAGGACCAGCTTGAGAGTCACTGGACCCCTGTCTCAAAAAATAACTGTCCACAGTCCTCTGTTTCTGGCGCCTCTTTAACATTTCCCTAAAAAGGGACATGGTTCTGTCACTGAACTTGTTGCAAAGATGGCTTGTTTCAGCTTGTTCAGGGTGGTACTTCTGCACAAACATTTGGACATCATTCCACTTGGCACAAATCTCCTTAATCTTCGAAGAAGGCACCTCATCCACTCCCTCCCTCCCTCAACAAGTCTCACACCGTTGTTAGGTAAGACACATATGCAACAGTTAGGTATCTTTATTATGAAACGTTTCGCCTACACAGTAGGCTTCTTCAGTCAAGTACAGAAAAGTTGATAGAAGCAGAAGATACTTGAAGACGATGTAATCAGTCCATCACCCTTAAAGTTTTGAGGTGGTCAGTCCCTCAGTCTGGAGAAGAGCATTGTTCCATAGTATGAAACAATATGGAGATGAAGTGACAGGTTGGAGCTTTTTATAGCGCCAAGAGGTGAGACGTAGGCCACTAGGAGAGGTAAGAACTCAGATGCTGAGAGGTCAGGTCCCTCTCAAATCCAGCCGCTCTCACTAGTGGAAGTTGTCGAAGTTGATTGCAGGTCTGTACCAAGATACCCTTGTGTTGCAGTGTCTGACAGATTGAACATTAAAATGGTATAAAATACCGACAGGTTGTTAGGTAAGACACATATGCAACAGTTAGGTATCTTTATTATGAAACGTTTCGCCTACACAGTAGGCTTCTTCAGTCAAGTACAGAAAAGTTGATAGAAGCAGAAGATACTTGAAGACGATGTAATCAGTCCATCACCCTTAAAGTTTTGACTTGGTCAGTCCCTCAGTCTGGAGAAGAGCATTGTTCCATAGTATGAAACAATATGGAGATGAAGTGACAGGTTGGAGCTTTTTATAGCGCCAAGAGGTGAGACGTAGGCCACTAGGAGAGGTAAGAACTCAGATGCTGAGAGGTCAGGTCCCTCTCAAATCCAGCCGCTCTCACTAGTGGAAGTTGTCGAAGTTGATTGCAGGTCTGTACCAAGATACCCTTGTGTTGCAGTGTCTGACAGATTGAACATTAAAATGGTATAAAATACCGACAGGTTGTTAGGTAAGACACATATGCAACCTGTCGGTATTTTATACCATTTTAATGTTCAAGTCTCACACCACTCTCATACTTCTGTATTATTTTCTTCTTCACATCTATGGTGTTTCTCACTTTCTTTACCACAGGGGTACCACTAGCAAGTTTCTTTGGGCCCATGGCAGCTTATTTCACAGTCCCACAAGCACTAAACACAACGAAATAATCGTAAAATGTGTGAATGAGAGCGCAGGTTAGTGTTCGCTCAAGCATAAACAAAGCAAGACTGCTCACGGCGCCTGTGCGGGGACGCGGACAGAGCGGGCCAGCGGACAGGTCCCGTACCCGGCTGTCCGAAATTTGAAACGCGTTCGGTTTTTGGTACACAGTTTGTCCGAAAAATGGTCTTATTTTCGAAACGTTCGATATTTGGTACGTTCGATTTTCAAGGTTCCACTGTATTTATAGATGGGGTTGTAAAAGAAGTAAATGCTAGGGTGTTCGGGAGAGGGGTAGGATTAAATTATGGGGAATCAAATACAAAATGGGAATTGACAGTTTCTTTTTGCTGATGATACTGTGAACATGGGAGATTCTAAAGAAAAATTGCAAAGGTTAGTGGACGAGTTTAGGAGTGTATGGAAAGGTAGACAGTTGAAAGTGAACGTAAAAAAGAGTAAGGTGATAAGGGTATCAAATGATTTAGATAAAGAAAAATTGGATACCAAATTGGAGAGGAGTATGAAGGAAGTGAATGTTTTCAGATATTTGGGAGTTGTCGTGTCAGCGGATAGATTTGTGAAGGATGAAGTTAACCATAGAATTGATGAAGGAAAAAAGGTGAGTGGTGCGTTGAGGTATATGTGGAGGCAAAAAACTATCTATGGAGGTCAAGAAGGGAATGTATGAAAGTATAGTAGTACCAACACTCTTACATGGGTGTGAAGCTTGGGTTGTAAATGCTGCAGCGAGGAGGCGGTTGGAGGCAGCGGAAATATCCTGTCTTAGGGCAATGTGTGGTGTAAATATTATGCAGAAAATTCGGAGTGTGGAAATTAGGAGAAGGTGTGGAGTTAAAAGTATTAGTCAGAGAGCTGAAGAGGGGTTGTTGAGGTGGTTTGGTCATTTAGAGAGAATGGATCAAAATAGAATGACATGGAGAGCGTATAAATCTGTAGGGGAAGGAAGACGGGGTATGGGTCGTCCTCGAAAAAGTTGGAGGGAGGGGGTAAAGAAGGTTTTGTGGGCGAGGGGCTTGGACTTCCAGCAGGCGTGCGTGAGCGTGTTAGATAGGAATGAATGGAGACGAATGGTATTTGGGACCTGAGGAGCTGTTGGAGTGTGAACAGGGTTATATTTAGTGAAGGGATGCAGGGAAACCGTTTATTTTTATATAGCCGGACTCGAGTCCTGGAAATGGGAGGTACAATGCCTGCACTTTAAAGGAGGGGTTTGGGATTTGGCAGTTTGGAGGGATATGTTGCGTATCTTTATTACGTAAATTCTTCTAAACTGTTGTATTCTGAGCACCTCTGCAAAAACAGTGATTATGTGTGAGTGTTTACCTGGAGACCTGGAGAGAGTTCCGGAGGTCAACGCCCCCGCGGCCCGGTCTGTGACCAGGCCTCCTGGTGGATCAGAGCCTGATCAACCAGGCTGTTACTGCTGGCTGCACGCAAACCAACGTACGAGCCACAGCCCGGCTGATCAGGAACCGACTTTAGGTGCTTGTTCAGTGCCAGCTTGAAGACTGCCAGGGGTCTGTTGGTAATCCCCCTTATGTATGCTGGGAGGCAGTTGAACAGTCTCGGGCCCCTGACACTTATTGTATGGTCTCTTAACGTGCTAGTGACACTCCTGCTTTTCATTGGGGGGATGTTGCATCGTCTGCCAAGTCTTTTGCTTTCGTAGTGAGTGATTTTCGTGTGCAAGTTCGGTACTAGTCCCTCTAGGATTTTCCAGGTGTATATGATCATGTATCTCTCCCGCCTGCGTTCCAGGGAATACAGGTTCAGGAACCTCAAGCGCTCCCAGTAATTGAGGTGTTTTATCTCCGTTATGCGCGCCGTGAAGGTTCTCTGTACATTTTCTAGGTCAGCAATTTCACCTGCCTTGAAAGGTGCTGTTAGTGTGCAGCAATATTCCAGCCTAGATAGAACAAGTGACCTGAAGAGTGTCATCATGGGCTTGGCATCCCTAGTTTTGAAGGTTCTCATTATCCATCCTGTCATTTTTCTAGCAGATGTGATTGATACGATGTTATGGTCCTTGAAGGTGAGATCCTCCGACATGATCACTCCCAGGTCTTTGACATTGGTGTTTCGCTCTATTTTGTGGCCAGAATTTGTTTTGTACTCTGATGAAGATTTAATTTCCTCGTGTTTACCATATCTGAGTAATTGAAATTTCTCATCGTTGAACTTCATATTGTTTTCTGCAGCCCACTGAAAGATTTGGTTGATGTCCGCCTGGAGCCTTCCAGTGTCTTCAGTGGAAGACACTGTCATGCAGATTCGGGTGTCATCTGCAAAGGAAGACACGGTGCTGTGGCTGACATCCTTGTCTATGTCAGATATGAGGATGAGGAACAAGATGGGAGCGAGTACTGTGCCTTGTGGAACAAAGCCCAAAAAGAAAAACGAAAGTTTCTCTTTTTAAATTTAGTAATATATATAGGAGAAGGGGTTACTAGCCCCTTGCTCCCGGCATTTTAGTCACCTCTTACAACACGCATGGCTGACGAAGGAAAAATTCTGTTCCACTTCCCCATGGAGGTAAGAGGAATTAAACAAGAACAGGAACTAGAAAGAAAATAGAAGAAAACCCAGAGGGGTGTGTGTATATATGCTTGTACATGTATGTGTAGTGTGACTTTAAGTGTAAGTAGAAGTAGCAAGACGTACCTGACATATATATATATTTATATATATATATATTGGCAGTTTGGAGGGATATGTTGTGTATCTTTATATGTGTATGCTTCTAGACTGTTGTATTCTGAGCACCTCTGCAAAAACAGTGATAATGTGCGAGTGTGGTGAAAGTGTTGAATGATGATGAAAGTATTTTCTTTTTGGGGATTTTCTTTCTTTTTTGGGTCACCCTGCCTCGGTGGGAGACGGCCGACTTGTTGAAAAAAAAAAAAAAAAAAATATATATATATATATATATATATATATATATATATATATATATATATATATATATATATATATATATATATTTGTTCTGATTGTGTATTTACTGTATTTAAATTCGATTTGTTTACAGATCAGCGGCATGAAGGATAAGGAAAAGGGCAGGAAGGAGGACTGGTACCTCCCGTGGGTGATACGACCAGAGCTCCTCCGCACCCACCAACATTGGCAGAGGGGAGGCACACCCACCCCTGGTTCCTCGCCCTCTACTGGCTCCCACTGCTCATCCTCCTCAAGCAACGCCTGGGCTGGGTCCTGTCAGGAAGGATCTCCAGTTCTATGTCAACCGCCAGGATCACCCAGGAAGCGGCCAGTCGGGCCCTCCATCAGCCGTGAGTACCTATATAATTTGTTTACAGTGATTTTTATTAACAAAATTAGTACCAAAAATTTGTGGGATACCTTGATGTATGAGATTTTGCAAATTTAGAGCAAAAGTTAACAATCTCTACCAAACACCCATCACACAAGGTAGGTTACTTGCGTAAGGTAATGAAACCTGTCAGCTGGAGCTGGGAGGCATCAGTAGGGCCTTGAGGCTATTGTCAGACATTTCACTAAGAGCAGAAGTTACGGCAGTTTTTAAGTTTCTTGACGACAAAATAGTTATTTTGGGGTAATGAATTTTGATGTTTAGACATTTATTAAGTTGTGCATTTTTATTATTAGATGTAAATAAAAAGTGTAAAATCGTTTTAGTAGTGTGTAACGAGGATTCATTTTGCAGTTAATCATGTTTGCGATACTGTCAGTAACATATGCCGTAACATATCGAGTAATATCATCAGATTTAATGAAACTGCTAAGATTTACGGAAAGTTAAGCAGTACTAAAAAGTTCTAGTATAACCTGAGGGGCTCCTCTTATTTATACTTGAAATGAAAAAAAGAATTTAATTCGCTTTATTACGAACACTTGCTCACTGTTGTCTTGGCTTTAAATTATTACTTACCAGAATTCCAAAATCTTTTTAGCATTCATGGTTATTCTCTTTTCCAAGGCTCAAAACTTTGAATTTATCTACTATGTTGTTTATGAATAGTGTAAATAACACTGACCCCTGTAGAGCACCGCTTGTGACGCTTCTCCACTCTGATTTATCTACATTTATGCAACTCTGTTGCCTATCTGTCAACCACGCCCCAATCCAGGAAAAACTTTCTCCCATTCCGAGTACTTTCCTCAACAATCTTCGATGTGAAACTATCGAAAAAAGTCTTACTGAATGAAGCTCATATGCACAATATATTTATCACCATGGTTTGCCTCCACAAACACCTTAGTGAAAAAAATTGTAAATTAGTTAAAATGTTAGTTTACCTGGAGAGAGTTCCGGGGGTCAACGCCCCCGCGGCCCGGTCTGTGATCAGGCCTCGGGGGCGTTGACCCCCGAGGCCTTTCCTCTTCCCTTTGGCTATTTCATCATCGACCTTGATTCTTTGTATTTTGTCTTTCATATTTTCTTTAATTTTTATTAACCTAAATGGGAGTTCTGGTTCTGACATGCTCTTGTCTGTTGTTTCTTTATAAGAATATTCTTCCCAAGTCATACTTTGCAGCATATATTGATGCTTAAAAATAGTCAGTTAAAAATATAGACAGTTTGGAGAAACGGTATTATAAATATGGGATTTTTCAGAGACAGTTTCAATAAGCGGTCTCATAAATGTCATAGCCGATTTTGGACTGTCATAAAGGACCCCAATGGAAATAAGTCACTTTGACTGTTTTGGGTTATCCTAGGTTCTCTACACATATGCTGCTATATATGATAATTTATGTAACTGTATTTGTGTATACCTGAATAAACTCACTAACCTGATCTTTAAGAGAGCATTTAGAAAAACGGTTTGAGTCTTGTTGAATTTTTTTTTCGTCCGAGCTTGCAAACAGGTGGAAGGAACTGAATTCAGCATGAGAGCAAAACAATATCTGGAAGTCCGTGTCCTCTCCGAAGACGGTTCTAGCAAAGGTGGAAGCAGATTTTACCGCTGTTTAAACAGTTGACATCGGTATCACCCACATAAGCAGCCTTGTATTAACAAGCAGCTTTTTTTTCCCAGCGTTATACCGAATCTTTGTTTGTATTGTTGGCAGAAAAGCGTTCTTTCATTTTCATTCTTGATAAAATCTGCAGCTGTCTTCACAGTCCTTAATTTTTTCTTATGTCAGTCCGGCAAGTTAGGTGCCTCATAAAAGAGCATTCATTATAGATTTTGCTGTGCTTTGGAAATGTGCAACTTAGTGATGTTGCATCCGAAGTATTGTACGGTTTTGTGTTCATTTATAGGCGCCATTGCCACACTATTCTCTTATCTTCTTTACAATATCATTAATGGTTACCTGTTCATTTTGATATCGAAGTCAAATAGTCCGCTGTATTCTTGAATGCTTCTTTTTTTTTCTAATAAGTACCAATTGGTCGACCTAACTAAACATTTTTCACCATGTTTGTGGACTGGTAGGTTACGGGAACTAGTTTTTCCTGTTAGTAAGGTTTGTGATGTATGCTGATGGTAAATAGCATCGGCGACAATCAGATCTTTAGAAAACTCAATCAGATTTCAGACATTCTGAACTCAGTCATCACAGTACTCTTTGCATATGTTTTTAATGGTTAATTAAAAACCATTGGTTCTTACAAGAAAGATGTCATAGCCTTATGTTTTTCCTGATAATTTTTGCATGCTGACTGCAAAATACAAAATGCTCATTGAAAATAAAATCACAGTGAGAAAGAATAATACGTCCCGTTAAAAATGGCTCTTTCATTTTTATAAGTCACAATTCATGCTATTTTTGCTGTAATTCTTCTGGCTGCGTTGTTTATATAAGATTCTACTGCAGTTTTTCATACTTCACGTGCTCAGTTGATTCCCGTCCCTTTTCTCGAAGTACCACATTTTGTTGACGGTTCTTCAGAGGCTCCTCGCAGATCACAGTTATTACTCATCAAAGCTTAACAGAAACTAAAAGCCTGTTAAGCATGTTTCAACAATGACCGAACACAACAGGTGGATTACGTGTTCAGGTGATATTACATGTACAAATATTTTTGTTATTGCTTCATGTTCTTTTTTTTTATTACATCAACGGTACCCATTCTGGATATATTTTGTTAGTCATGCTGATCAGTCTGCAACACAGTCAAAAATAGTTTTTGGACGGCCATTTTTTTTTTTACACACATTTAAATGTTTGCCTGACAAAAAATCTTATTAAAGATGATCAGCCTGGTAAACTACATAGCGCGCGCGCGCACACACACACACACACACACACACACACACACACACACACACACACACACACACACACACACACACACACACACACACACACACACACACAGTGACGTAATGTAGGCAGGATCCATACATAGTTTTAAGATGAGGTATGATAAAGCTCGTGAAGTAGGGAGAGGACCTAGTAGTGACCAGTGAAGAGGCGGAGCCTCTTCATTGGAGGGATCCCTCCAATCATAATTAGGTGAACACACACACATTTTATATATATATATATATATATATATATATATATATATATATATATATATATATATATATATATATATATATATATATATATATATGGTCTCCGGAAAAAAATTGTTCCACCGCCCAAATACATCTCCATTTTTAATATGTTGTACGGTATGGCTTATAGAATAAGTTTCCATAGAAATTTTTTTTGGTAATTTGTTCCATGTCAAACTACAGATTGAGCTGTACCCTCAGTTTGTCCTTTCTGTCCTTCCTCACACACTTTCCCTCGCATACCACCATTATTCCAGCTGCCAATAATTTACCTCAAGGCAACCAGGGAAAATTCCCTATCCACTTCAACCGCCTGGAGTCTGTCTCCTTCCTCTCCCCATCCTCGTTCCCCTTTTCCTCATTCCTTTCCTCATCTTCCTTCCTCTTTTCCTCCTTTCCCTCTCCTTCCCTCTCCCTTCCTTTCTTCTCTCCTCATTCTGTTCCTCCCACCCTCCATCCACCCTCTTCCCCCTCTCTGCTGTTTAATCCCTATAGGTTGATCTCTCTCTCTCTCTCTCTCTCTACCTTCCAAAGGCTAAACCGCTTGTTTTACTATGTAAAGGTCTGAGACACAATAGGGCTCTTACATCCCTAACTAGTCAGATAAAGAGATGTGAATTAACACTCGTGTCGTTGCCAGCTCTCATCTTAATCATGGTGGCAGCAGAGGGCTTGCCCAATGTCGCGGTCAGGTCCCTGTAATCGCTGCTGATATATCGCGGTCATATCTTCCACCTTCCTCGCCACTCATTACCCGCAGCAAGAGTTGACGCTGTAAAGGGGACGTATAGAATGCTTTCTCCTGGGTATTAAAAGTCATGTAGTATGCACTCTCTTGGGGATTAACGAAAAGGGTGAAATGCTTTCTCCTGTGAATCAAGGGGACTAAATAGAATGCTTCCTTGAAAATAAAGGGGACAAGCAGATTTCTTTTGGGGGGGCGGAGGAGGAAATTGTGGACGGGTAAAATATTCTCTCCCGGAAATAAAGGAAAAAAGTAGAATTATTTCTCCTGGGAATTAAGGGGATTGGTTAAATGCTCGACTGGGAATTAATGGGTAAGATAGAATTTTTTTTATGAATTAAAGGAAAAGGTAGAATTCCTTCTCCTGATAATTAGAGGGAGAGGTTGAAATCACGTTGTTTCATTATCCACATTTTACTAGATAGATCATTTATTTGATGTATTTTTCTTTCTGAATGTGACAATTGGTATACAGTATCAACAAGTAGATAATTAGGATCCATGTGCAACAGTTAGGTATCTTTATTCTGTGACGTTTCTTAATCTACACAGTTGACTCTTTCAGTCGAATACAGACATGACTAATATTAGGACAGAATTCATGGAGAGGTAAAGGTAATGTGATCCGTTCAACAACCTTGAAAAAGTGGTCAGTCCCTCACTCTGGAGATGTGCTGAAGACTGTGAAACTGCACATACCTCCTGGCTGAGGGACTGACTAATATCAAAACTACTGCTTCAAGACAAGTCACATCATCTTTTACCTCTCCACTGCTTCTGTATCCATATTAGTCACCTCTGCATTCTGTTGAAGAAGCCTACTATTAGTGTAGGCGAAACATATTGAAATAAACTTAGCTAACTATTGCACGTGTCAGTTTCTTCTGCTTACATTAAGTATACACTTTCTTTTCGTGTTCTTTTTGTTAGTTCTTATTCCCGCAGTATTTACTGTTCAATATAGGGTCATCTCTGAGACAGGGTCGCGGGGGCGATGATCTCCGGTACCATTAATTAAAAGATACTTCATCAATAATCCAACTTGTACTTACAGACTGAGATGCCATATTTCTTATTTGATTCGATATTTGTGAACCGTTTGAGTATGTATGTCAGGTCGAAGGCGGATGTAGCTATTTCATTGGTACTAACTTAAACCTAATAATCATCACTAATTTCTAAGTGTAGAAGTGTAGACTCGAACTTGTGACCATTAGATTGACAACACAGTACGATAGCTACTTTGCCACCGAATCCCTCCATGTTTTTTTTCCTCTTTTATGATCCCGTCTTTTAACCGTGAATGAGATCAAATATTTGACTTTTCTGCTTGGATGTGGATGTGTAGTGAAGATGTACCTACGACCTGGTCACCACCAGAAAAAGTAGTGGATGTGTAGTGAGGAAAATGTACCTATGACCTGGCCATCACCTGCAAGAGTAGATTTCTTTACTGTTATTGAACTCTGCAAGGTTATGAATCCAGGATAATCTAACAAAACAAAGTAGTGTGGTTTCTTTCTACTGGAATTTCTTTTCTAGCATGCATCCTTCAACAATCGACTGACACCTAAATACCTACTAACTGTTAGTTGAACATCAACAGCAGGTGTAAGAAGACTTGTTTTTACTTGTCACTGTGAACGAGAATCGACCTTAGCAACAGGTCACCTAATACTATGTGGCAGCAAATAACGTACAAAGTTCATACGGTAGTTTTGGGAAGTGAGCTACGTTCACATTTTATAGTTTTTTACCAACGTATTGTGTAATTTTAGGGTAGAAGCTACTAAGAGAAAGCTACTGAGTCATCTTTGTAGTCAGCACGATATTAGGTGTTAGACTAGCTGACGCTAGTTTGTCCAGCTTCGGTACTAGAACTCTCTCTCTCTCTCTCTCTCTCTCTCTCTCTATATATATATATATATATATATATATATATATATATATATATATATATATATATATATATATATATATATATATATATATATATATATATATATGCAATAAGATCACAGTAAACAGGTGATATCAAATTATGCAAAACAACCACTGTGAAAGAATAGCAAAATTCCATAGTTCCTTGATAATGTGAGAGGTCACGAAAGCACTCGGAATATCACTGTTCTTTCACAGTGGTTGTTTGGCGTGTATATATCGTGCTGAATAGGTGAAACTTGCGATTTTGGCTTTGATAGCAACGGCGTTCTTGCTGAATAAGGCAAGCGGAAATTTGTGTATGCAATAATTTCGCAAAAATCATTCTGAACCTAACGAAAAAAAATATTTCATAGTGTTTGTTATTAGGTTATTGTAAACTTATTTAAAATATATTTAGCTGGATTAGGCTAAATTAAATTGCGCTTGTTATAATAAGGCTAGGTAAGTTTTCTAAGGTGCTTTTGGTACAAAATTATTAATTTTTACATTAACATAAAAGAAAAAATATATCTTTAAACATATAAGAGAAATATTTAGAAAGGACGTAATTTTAAATGTAGTTGTGTTCACATTCATTTACTAATTATTATAGAGAATGTACTTAATACAAAGACAGCAGAGACAAACATTGCACTGGTCAACAACCAAAATGCTTTCGAGACAGGAGGAGCAATTTTCCACAAATTTTAGGTCACTGATAATGAATATCATGGTTAAATTTGTTTGTTAGCTCTACTTTTCAATAAAAACCTACGTGTCACAACAGGTTCCAACAGGCTTGGGGCAGTTTCTTACCACACTCACAGTCTCACTGCACTGCCCTTCATTATTGTTCCAGCAGTCATAGAAGGTTGTGCTGTGCAAGTTTATATTTTGAGGTGAAAGGTAGGTGATTTTCTTAGCTAGACACTTTTTAAACTTATAATAAATATTCACTGAGCAAGCTATTGATATGCATGGGAAGCATATTATATTAATTTTATCTTCCTATTGAATGATATAAATACTTCTGCTTAGCTGTCATGCTCTGTATTGTAATGATAAATTAATGAATAAATTTTCTGTTATTTTCTAATTGTTTGTTGTTTTCTTTCAGAGGCCTCGTACTTGTGTGAATAGTGCAGACGACAACTGCTGCATTTGCATCACATTAGCGCCGTATAACTGCTATGGTTAGATAGGCATATCATCTATATTTTGGATGCAGGATTGGTGACCAGGATAAGAACTGGGGTCCACACATATGTTCTACTAACTTTCGCCATTGGTTGAAGAGGAAAGGAATGCCTTTTGCTGTGCCAGTGACATAGCAGGAGCCAACAGACCATACCAACATATTTCAGCATGGTACCTCCAGTACAAAAGGGTTTGTGAAAGAAAAAAAAAGGGGGTCCATTGAATATCCAAACATTCTATCAAGCTATTCGCCCAGTTCCACATGGAGAAGGTCTACCTGCTCCCGATGCACCAACTTCGGTATCCTTCGAGTCAGATGAAGAAAGTGGTGACGAGGGAGAAGGATGATAGTGCTGGCTTACAGAGTGACCGAAACTTTGATGAAGCACACTCCTCTAGGCTACATCTCATAACAAAAGGTAAACTCCATGACCTTGAAACGGTTCTGCAACTACCCAAAAATATGGCAGAGCTGGTAGGCTCTCGTCTTCAACAGTGGAATCTCCTAGCACCTGATGTGAAGATTTCAAAATTCCTTTGACCGTCATCAAGGCTTACAAGAACATGGGATGTAACATGTCACTTAAAATCCTTATCGTAGATAAGTATGTTTATGGAGCAACTTGCAATGTGAACAGACTGACTGATGTTGTAGTGGCCAGGCTTAGGCTTGGTTACAAGTACTTCTGGCAGTTTGGGAGACACACAGATGATGATCAAACTAAATGTAAATTATGTGATCAGGCATATGGTCACTCTCTTGAACACTATGTGCTTAATTGTCCACTTATTGAGGAATACAGAGACAGACAGTATAATAACCTATGTGACATGTCAAGATATCTTATTAATGAAAATAAGATACCAGATATACTAAGCAAATTTCCTAAATTTGCTTGTAACAGATAAGTGAACTATAGATATGTAGATATAAATCCATATGTATTCCTGTTAACCCTTTGGGGCCTAGTTCCTAGGCCTTTTGTGTATCCATATGCTCTCGCGGTACCGTCCACAGGATGGATATGGGGTGCACAATAAACTAGCCACTTCGGTGGCAAAATCTAAAAAAATCTACTTAAAATCCACTTTTTGGAGTCACACATTTAATTTTTTTTTCCAGCGAACTGTGGGACAGTTAGTGACGAACATGGTGAAAGGTTTCACCAAGATATTTCAGCCATGGAAAAATGGTACCAGAGCAAATGTTGCAGAAGAATGCTTGCAGACTATTGCTGGACATTGGCGAGATGATTCTTTAGCCCATTATAAGCGTCAAGCAAAAAAGCGGAGAGTAGGTACGGATTAGAGTTTAAAACCTACAAACATATATTGTATGTTATAATAAAATAATCAAATATTACATGTCTTGTATCTTTAAACCTATAGCCAATAAGCATTTTTCAGTGTAATATTTGGATTCAGAACATGAAAATACATAAGAATTAACAAATCTCATTTAAGAAGCATACAACTTTTCAAAAATTGTTGACCAGTGAATTATTAATACAAAGACTAATCTAGACTTGATCTGGTCTAATTTTTTTGTATTAAATACATTTGTCGGCATGTAAGGTAGACTAGGTTTGTGTGAATGTGCGTATATATTGAATTATTAGTATAAATTGTTAGTTATTAGCCATTTGAAAATATTTACGGGATGCTTCATAACGAAATTGAGTAAAGCGGATAGGATGCCACAGTCTGGGTGTGAACTGCACATTTTTCAAACCTGCCTTGTTTATGTATACAGGCATTAAGAACTTTTATTTTGACAGTGTACTATTTTACAAACGCTAAAGAATGTTGCAAGGTAATCTGGTTATTGTTAACGTAATTAGGAGAATTTTAAGGCTTAAATTAGTGTTGTACAAGGCTTGTCAGGTAGAAAAAAATCGTTGTCCTTATTTATCGGCTTTTATGATTAGTATTTATTTTGTGTGAGTAAATGCACACTTGCAGCTTTCTTTGATTATTAGTCAAAATATAGAATTAGGGTAATTTTTTAGGATTCAAGGTATATTGTTAACATTCTGGCAAAGTAATTTTGTTTAGGAATGTTCATCATAGATGTTTTTGCCATATATTGAACAGACGTTAAAAATTATGCCAGTTACATTAAAAAAAAAGTTTGGGGAGTTTTTCAATGTATATTTTGAATTTTATGTAACATTTGCCAGGGTAGGCTATTCGCTGATTCTGGTGGCTTAGGTTAGCTGGCGTGTTATTCCTCTAGGTTAGGTAAGGTTTGTCAGGAAACAGGACAAGTGTTTCCTGACGAGGGTCTAATCATATGATGACCCGCAGCTGGAGCTTTTGGTCATCTGACTGAGGTCTTCCGCTGGTGTACCGGTCCACCCCTTTAAAAAGTAAGGTTATGATAATGACCTCGAATATTGAACCGTGGTAGTCCTTATGGTCAAAAAAAAAAAAATAATAATCCGTCTGGAGAGTAGATTTAAATCCGGTTACAGCAGTGGGTACGTTGAATTCTGTGGTGTGTATTGCTGTAAAGTAGCTAATTGGAAAAAGTCACGAGGCCATGGTAAATGAGTAAAGGGCTGGGCTTATGCTTTCGAAGAAGGAAAGTGGAATTATCTTTTGTATAGTGTAACCTTGAACTATAATAATTGTGCAGCTTACCAGTGATATTTCATATCTCCATATTTATTATTTATATATCCACATGAAAGATAATAATATGATTTAACCAACCATTCTCTATATATTAATGGTGATATACTGGTGACAATATTTATAGTATAGCAACTCCCATTTAATATTGAGAGAACTGCCATTCCTAACATTTTTTTTTTAAGAATCTAATGGTGATATAGTTATATATTCCTATTAACCCCATTATTGCAGTTTATTGCCTCATAGTACTCTGCCTTTCAGTCAAGATACTGGTCAGGAAGGAAAAAGGAAAGCAAGAAGAAAGTCCATAAAGAGGAGAGGTGGCTAGGAAGAATGTCTAGACGGTGTAAACCTGTAATTGTAATGGCTTGACCTTGAACAGGACACATTATGCATGCCAGTCCCACCTACACGTACCTCCATCCTTCCTCCCTCCCTCTCTCTTTCACTCACTTCCTCCATCTTTCCATCTCCCTCGCTCTATCCCTCCAGAAATTCTTCTACCTCCATATATCTTTCTCCCTCAATTGTATGAGGAGTTATATGCGAGAGGTGCATGTAGCAGTACGTACTTGGCAAGGTCAGACTCCAGCTTCTGGCTCTGCCTTGTAACCTTCAATCAACTATGATTGGTTGCTTGTATCTTGATTACGGTCGTAACTTCTGATGCCTCTAGTTTCTCCCATTTTTTCACGACCCTTAGACCGAAGAAAGTTATTCCTAACGTCCCTTTAAATCATTTGGGTGTTCAGCTTCCGTCGATGCCTCATTGTTCTGATTATTTTAATTTATTCGTAGCCTTCACTTTCTTGTAGAATTCCCCGAGTACTTCGTATGTCATGGTCATATCCTCAACTCTGTTTCTGAAGGTAGAAGTTCTAAAGAGGAAACTGAACCACTATTTGCTCAACCTGCTTGATCAGCCTGTGTAGACCTGCATGCCCCAAGCAGCAACAGTCTGTTTGATCTGGTAGTCAACAAGGAAACCTTACCTCAGGCTGGTTTGTGAGGGCATAAGACTCCTCGAAAGTGGTTACACGTATGAGATTAGTGAGAGATGATTCCTTTTCCTGAGCACTTACCGTTGGTCCGTGTTATTTCTACTTTCTCACGGTATCTACCAACTGTTTTACTGCAGTTTACTTTACATGGTATGAGAGTCAGTAATACTGTTCTGCAGGTTAAAGCTTTGTGGCACTCATCTTTCATGAATATTAGCACTATGTTCACCTACCCTTTTTCTCTCCTGGTTACACTAGGCTAGCAAATATGAACGGCCTTCAGTAATGTATGAGCGCTAGTATGCAGCCCACACCTAAGCTTTCTCACAACAAAGCTTGAAAGGAACAGAGGTTTGCTGACAAACTGGAATAGGAATGCAGACAAAAACTGTGCAGACAGGTTGGTAGGTAAGAGACATAGGCAACAGTTAGGCAACTTTATTCCGAAACGTTTCCCCTACACAGTAGTGTTACCTGTGTGTCTTACCTGCCAACCTGTGCACCGTGTGCAGACAAACTGGAAAATGTTGATTTTAAAATTGCTGTAATTTAGAACAAGAAACATGATCACGACATACTACATACTATGGGGGTATACAAAATAGATGAGAATAGACTAGCAGGGGAGGGTCCAGGACAATGGAATACGGATTAAAAGTGAACATTATATGAGATATATGGATATTAGAAAGCTTATTTAAAGCGTAAGATTTTAAAACAAATGGAATAACGATAAGTACAGATGACTACGAAACTAGAACCTAAAGTAAATATATGATAGGGCAGCAGAGGTAGGTAAAGTTAAGCGTCGGGCTGTGACAGCGCATTCTCGCCCACTGATAAACGTTCAGATTTGAACATCGATGCCAGACATATCGCAGCCGTTTTTATTTTGTTTATTTGTGGTTTTATAAATACGTTTTTTAATAGATATATGTAACCTACAGCGACCCAGCCAAAAATAAAGAAAATGGCAATTGAAAATTTGTTGGCGTTAAGAAATTGACATCGAGCACACGTCAGGAAAGTAATATAAAATAATATTTTGGCTGTGGAACTAGAGCTTAACTCCCATTTTCTATTCAAGGAATAAATAAGACGCACACGTAATCACACATTTGCTATTCCGAATAAGAATATACGACTTATAATGGGAGAAGGTATTTTTTATTGGCTTCTTATGACAAAAGACTTCACTGAGAGCCTTTTCTTAAGACTAAAGACTCGCGTTAATTGAAATTTTCCCTATCGAGTGTTAAAATATAAAAAAGCACAATACTGTGACTGGAACAATACACAAATAACCCGCACTTAGAAAAGAAACTTATGACGATGTTTCGGTCCGACTTGGACCGTTAACTAGGTCGAAGTCGGACCGAAACGTCGCCATAAGTTTCTTTCTCCTGTGTACGGGTGATTTGTGACCTGAGTCTAGTCGCTGCTACACGAGTGCGGGGAGACATGGTGAGGACATTCCACGGTCTTGGCTTCACTGTTAACTGTTTGGATCATATTAAGTGCTGGAAGTGGGCTCGGGGAGAAGGAATGGAGGGAGGGTTGAGGGCTGTAATCAGAAGGACGAATGTGTGCTTTGGGGAAATTGCCTGCTGATGACAGGGAACAGTACGTGCGCTCCTGTCTGTCTTTCTTTGTCGCCGTCTCCGTTCCCTCCCCTCTTCCACCTCCTTCGCTCCCCCCCCCATTCTCTCTCTCTCTCTCTCTCTCTCTCTCTCTCTCTCTCTCTCTATATATATATATATATATATATATATATATATATATATATATATATATATATATATATATATATATATATATATATATATATATATATATATGAAGATTGAGACACTTGTGATGAATGGTTTGAAAAACCGACAAGTTGAAGATTGAGACACTTGTGCAACATATGGGAATCTTTATTCAGGAAACGTTTCGCCTCACAGTGGCTTCATCAGTCCAATACAAAGTAGAAAGGCGCAAGGAGAGGAGGAGTTTGAGGTAATCAGTCCCGCAGCTTGGAGTCGATGTGTTCAGCCCATCAATCTTGTAGAATGTACAACATAGGGCCGTAGACGTGGCTTATATGCTGTAGTGAGGTGAGGCGAAGCAGGAGGAGGTGGGGTCATAGTGGTATCATCCACTAGTCGAAGTAGGTGAGAAAGTGAACGTGGGTGAGAAAGTGAACGTGGGTGAGAAAGTGAATGTGGGTGAGAAAGTGAACGTTTTAGGGAAGGAGCGTGAAGGGGCACCAGGGTATCATGGCTAGGAAGAGAGGACAAGTAGAACTATCAAATCAAGAATAAAGAAAGCATAAGGCAGATATCAAATTTATTCTTCTTTACTATGACAAGAGACGGATCTCCTTTCCGCAGCTGTGGTTTACATGTAGACAAATTCGAGATTTCTTCCCCATCACAGACGGAGACTCATGGTTTTCTGTTAACAGCCTGACTCACCCGACTACTCCAGCTTGTGACCTGGAATTCTACATTTTCATCGCGACCTGGTTGATTCTATACGTTATTATTAAATGGTTTAGAAAACTAACAACCAGATGAATGGGACAATAGTGCAACACTTGAGTATCTTTATTTTAATCTCCAGGCTGAGGGACTGATTAACTCAAATTCCTTCACATATTCCTCCGTGTTTCTCCATTGGACTGATGAAATCACTGGTTGGCAAAACGCTTCCTCAGTAAAGATACCCAAGTGTTGCACTGGTGTCTCATTCATGTAATCCTACACTGAAAGCAGAAACTTTTGTTCATGAAGAGTCACTCATGGCTCGTTGACAAGTTTCTTCACGATTCATGGACATCTGATAAGTTTTATCTTACAGCCATGAACCTCTCATAAGTCCCATGTTAAAAAGTCGTGAACCTCTGATGTTGCTCTCTAATAGTACATATCGCTGCCCCAATTTTCACTCAAGATAATCTGAAGCGTCCTACCGTATCTCTCACCCTCGGTGAGCTGCTGCTTTAAGAAGCAGATTAATTAAGGACCTGATCTTAGACATTTTCACCATGATGTTTATACGTAAATACATGTATGTGTACATGTATGAATGCATAATCAAATTCTGATATCTCATTTCTCTGCAGAGGCAATGTTTTAAAATTAGGTGGAGCGGTTTCATACAAATTACCCTACGTGTATTTTCTTAACAATGCTATCAAATTCGGAGAATCGTCTGTGAAAGGACACGTGATCACTTAGTTGTATTGTAAACAAGAGCTCACAATCGCCTTGAAATTTATCTTCGATTTTGTCAGGCATAATTCAGGGAGCAGCGCTGTATGGCCCTAGCGGTTTAGCGCTTCTTTTTTTATAATAATAATTCAGGGATTAGATTTGTTCGAGAAAAAAAAGCTAAGATAGATGTAATAGAACTAGGCAGGGTTTAGCGCTTTCTGTGACTATAACAGAAGCAGATGTACCCCGAAGCTCGCAAAAAAAAAAAAAAATCGTTGAACTTAAATATATATGTACCTCCCTTACATATATTTTTTCAATTTTTTTTTCTAAATTAATGATAGAGCATTAGTAGTTGATCTATTTTAAATGATTGTGACTCACGAAATCGTAATGACACGATTGCAAACAAACCATACCCCGGCCGGGATTGAACCCGCGGTGCACAGGCACCACTGTGGTGCCTGTGCTAACCTTCCTATGGTGTAGAAATATACCTAGTTGGACGAATTTTATTGTGGCTAGCTGGTCTAGTGGCTAACGCGATTGGCTGGAGTTTTGAGACTCTCTGACCGCGGGTTCAATCCCGGCCGGGGTATGGTTGGTTTAAATGATTGTATAATGTTTCAGGATATTATCTGTATGACATCCTGAAAAAATGCAATTTATTCTTTGAAGGGAGGACTACTACTGCTATAATGAAGATCAGTCATGACCCACTAGGGTCACACAGCGCTGTTTTGAAGGGAGGAAATCTTTGTTCTAAAATCATGAGGAATGCAAGTAAGTAGGATCGCAAACAACAGGATCTTTCAGGTAGAGCTTGTTGCAAGACATTAAGGATAAAAGAAACTAGTCATTAAGGCGATGCTTCAACATCACCCAGCATCTTATTAAGGAACATATGTTGGCCCTTCCTGGCAGGAGACTTGCATAGTAAGCGCACTCAGGCCCTTGGCTTAGGTCAATCTCTGCTCTGTGGCTGCCACACAAGCTGCACCTTTATTACACTTGCATTGTTCTTTGTTTTTTGCACTTTGCTTTACAAGATTAGGTTTAGGGTTCCTAACTTTATTTGCAAGCTAAGAGCTGTTACCTACATCAGCTCATTTGAAAGCCTTTTATTTTTAAGAGTTATACAGATAGGGAAAGGGGTGAAATTGGAGCCATGTATGGGGCAGCGATTTCATTTGGTCAACTGACTTTATTTTGTTGATGAACCATTGTGGTTTAGGGCTTCTTTTTCATAATAATAATAATTTGTTGATGTCATGCTGTACACATACACTCTCTCCTTTGTTTTACAGCTAATACGTTCTACAGTTATGATCCCTTTACACTTATTGAATTCTCTCCCTGATCACATCCCTTTTTTCCTTCTCACTGGAAGTATCTTACACTGTCTGCCAAACCTCTTTTGTTCGTATTTAGTTATTTTGATGTGCGCGCTTGGGGCCAGTCTCTACAAAATCTTCCAGGTGTAGAATATCATGCATCTTTCTCGCCTACGTTCGAGAAACTGCACACTCTCCCGGTAATTTAGGTAAATCGCCTTGCGCGGTTTTCTTCCTAGCACGAAGTTGAAGACGAAGTGGAAGCAGGCTGTCCAAGAGAGTGATAAATATTCGAGGCGAAAACAAACTTTTTCCTTGTGTAAAGTTTAGCAGCATCTGCTGTCGTTCTTGGACGAGATGTGGATTCACGCTTGAAGTTAATCGGATGCAATTTTTTTTGCAGGATTTATAACACTTATTCATAGACACCGCAGAGTAATATTTTACTCACAAAATATTTACTTCATATTCGAACATTAAATCTGTTCCCATCATTCTTAGCTCCAGCAGTCACGTCATGATGTGATTTCTTACAGACCATCATCAGTATCATTCTTAGGTAAGACACATATGCAACAGACTGAGGGACTGACCACCTCAAAACTTTAAGGGTGATGGACTGATTACATCGTCTTCAAGTATCTTCTGCTTCTATCAACTTTTCTGTACTTGACTGAAGAAGCCTACTGTGTAGGCGAAACGTTTCATAATAAAGATACCTAACTGTTTCATATGTGTCTTACCTAACAACCTGTCGGTATTTTATACCATTTTAATGTTCAGTATCATTCTTGCACGTAACAGTCTTGGTCTCACCTCCGGCCCCGCAGCCTTTCCTATGTCTGGTTAGGTACATGTGCAACTACTGTATCAGTGTACATAGAGGGAATAGGGTGAATGCCACGCCTTTCGGAAGTACCTCCTTTCTCCCTTTTTATACCTTGACAGCTCCTGGTAAGAAATGGAGCCACAATAGATGCATTATAAGATGCACATGAGACCATTTACCTAACATTGTCGGTAGCTGTACCAGTAATTAGTCTCTTTCCTAAGTCTTCAGCATATGACATACTTCTTCATGGGTGCCACCTCTGACAGTTTTGACACCGAGTAAGAAGATACGATATAAAATACCGACAATGATGAAATAGGACACATGCGTAGTGATATTAACGATACACGTCATTAAATATCCTAATACTGCGCATGTTTGTTATTTCACAAAATTGTATCTAGCCATGGAGGTTGACTATTTGGATTTGGGACCTGCATCCTGGCAACAAAATACTCTGCAAATAGGTCATTTTTTCCTAATTGCCTTTTTCTCATTTTTGCTACTCGATACTACACTTCCCTTCCTCCCTCCCTTCCTCATATACATTCTCCAGACACCCACCATACACATTGTTTATCATGTATCCGCGCCAATTTCGAGAGCAGATAATCGCTTAATGGGGTAGCTGTCTGCATCCCCTCACCGTGTAACTTGCTCGGTACAATACACGGATAATAGAAACACTCGGCTCGATCATACTCTTGTAGAAACTGGTTCAGTGCGCATTGCAGCGAATTAAGCACTTGTGGAGGAAATGAGGCGGTTGGAGGTTGAGATTGTACGTTATCAAGGACTGGAAATGGAGGAAGTGGAGAGAGGGATTTTGTTTTGGTTGTTACCTAATGACTGTGAAAGGAAATGAAAGTTTGAATTTTTCACACCCCTGCTTCATCTACTCTTTCTCTTTTGTCTTTTTTTTTTTTACAAAGGTGCAGAGGTTTTAATATGTGTAGAATATTTAAGCTTGCTTGCAGTATTTAATTTTTTGGTACCTGTTTGAATCGTCTTTGTTTTTGTAATAGTTTTGTGTTACGAGCGAGCCTTGTTATATAATTTTTTTTGTTATATGAACTGTCTTTTAGGTCCAGACACACTGCAAATCCAATAAATTCATCTTTTTTTTTTTTACAAAAATAAACATATACAAAGAAAATTAGAAACTAGACAATGCTGTGTTTCCTCTAGACTCCTTAAGGTGGCTCAGCCATGTAACGTGTAAGTTTATTTAGGCACAGGTGCACGTTAGTACAGTTATCATACATAGTGTAAATTACCTAGGATACCCCCCCCCCAAAAAAAAAAAAAAGTGGCTTATTTCCATTTTCATTGGTGCAGCTCTGTTATTTATCCAACCTGATTTAGATTTAGATTTTGCCACCGAAGTGGCTAGTTTATTGTGCACCCCATATCCATCCTGTGGACGGTAGCGCAAGAGCATATGGATACACAAAAGGCCTAGGAACTAGGCCCCAAAGGGTTAACAGGAATACATATGGATTTATATCTACATATCTATAGTTCACTTATCTGTTACAAGCAAATTTTGGAAATTTGCTTAGTATATCTGGTATCTTATTTTCATTAATAAGATATCTTGACATGTCACATAGGTTATTATACTGTCTGTCTCTGTATTCCTCAATAAGTGGACAATTAAGCACGTAGTGTTCAAGAGAGTGACCATATGCCTGATCACATAATTTACATTTAGTTTGATCATCATCCGTGTGTCTCCCAAACTGCCAGAAGTACTTGTAACCAAGCCTAAGCCTGGCCACTACAACATCAGTCAGTCTGTTCACATTGCAAGTTGCTCCATAAACATACTTATCTACGTTCATGTTATCATAGTGGGTTATAGATCTACTCAGGCTTCTAACTGCAGATCTATAACCCACTATGATATGCAATATTATTCTTATATGCTTCTTCTGGCAGTCTATGTTTTTCACTCTTAAAATTCTTTTTCATTATCAGCATCGTCATTATAATCAACACTACAACCACATCTATTACCGTTGTCATTAACCACCACCATCTTCTCTTCCTTCTCCTTCTCTTCCTTCTCCTTCTCTTCCTTCTCCTTGTCTTCCTTCTCCTTGTCTTCCTTCTCCTTCTCTTCCTTCTCTTTCTCTTCCTTCTCCTCCTCTTCCTTCTCCTCCTCCTTTCTGATGGTTGACTTCGATGTTGAAAATAATGAAGAGGGTAAGCAGGAACACTAGAAGAGGAAGAAGAATAAGACTTATTTGAGAAGGAGAATCTCAGTGATGATAATTAATAATTGGATTAAGATCTTGCTGCAGGCACTTTTATAAAATTAAGAAATAGTAAAAATCGCTAAACATTTGCAAGTTAAACGTAAGTAAAAGCGAGAAAAGATGTTTATGTTGCAAAGATTGCATGCAGGTAACTTCCACAGGGGGCGAGAGCGTCCACAGGTAATAACACCTACAGGAGGCAAGAGTGCCCATAGGTGATAAAAACTCCCACAGGTGATAAAATACTCTGCAGGTGGTAACTCCCACAGTTGTTAAGAACTCAGAAGATCAGAACTCCTACATATTGTAAGAACCTCCTCATGTGATAAGAACTACAGGTAGCAAAAAATCTCAGAGGTAATAAGGACTCCCACAGGAGTTCATGAACCAACTCCTCCATACCCAATGAGCAAGACTTCATGGAGTCCATGTACTCAGGCCAACGTACCCATGGAATTCGAGTACATGCACTCGTAAACATCACCTGGGAATAATCAAAACGGCATGAGAATTTCGTCCGTCACTGGGGTCATGTTACCGGGCGAGCCAACACAGCTATAACGATCTCAGCTTAACTTTAATGGTCCATTGACCGCATATCTTAGCTGAAGCTCAGGAAGCTCTTCGTCGTTGTCTTTATTAGTATGTTGGGAACAATAGTCAGTGGACAGTGTTGGGTCGTAAACACCTTGTTAGCGCCGTTCATACATCCGTGTTGGGTGGGTGATGCATCCGTGTTATATAGGAGATATATTCTTCTATTGTACGTGATAGATCCGCGTTGTGTATTAGGTGCATCCGTGTCGTGTAAGAGATAGTTCTGTCAATGAATGAGAAACATGTGCAACACCTGGGTATCTTTACTGATTAGATTGAAGATAAAGGGTTCAGAGAATGAACAACTTGATGATTGAGACAAAGATACTCTAATGTCTTATCCATTAGATGTTTCGTCTCCCCAGCAGGCTCTCTTTCAATTTAATATTGAGCCGATTACATTGGAGCCAGAGGAGAGGTGCAGCAACTGAAGACAGCGTCACAGGTGGGTGGAACCCTCTAGTGGAATTGATCCAGCGGTTGACAGGAGAGTTGAAGAAGCCTCCCCTCTGTACCAAGATTCCATGGTGTTGCTGTATCAGTCAAGTATCATTACATTAAGAGTTAACAGTACCGTTTTGATGTTTAAACAAGGATGAGGGAATGAACACCGTATGTCAAGGTAAAGGGATTCAGCACTTTAAAATAGATCCACAATATGTATTAGATTCATCCTTAATGTGTAGGCAATGCATTCGTGTTGTGCATTAGATTCATTCGTGTTGTATAGACTGTAAAAATGTATTAAGTATTAGATATATTCGTATTATAACCTGTATGGATTTCATGCAGTTGGTGTAGAACTTTATTGTATTTTCTATTTATTGTCGCTACATAAATATTTTGGGGAATATTTAAGTTTGTCATAAATTCAATTTGGATTACACTTACGACTGCTGCAAACACGATAAATGCGCCCTGAATTGTTCTTAACGCCGTACTTTGATGTGTGCAAACGGGGTGGGGGGATAAGGGTTCTCGAGGCCTAACGCTTCGTAAATTGCAATCCCGTCTTCCCGGGCAGTGCAATGAAATTTTCGTTTCTCTTTATTAAATTGCATTGCTTCTGAAGACTTTATTGCAATTTGCAACGTGAAAGTCCTCTAGCAATCTCATTTCTTCCACTTCCCTGTGGTTCATGTGCACTATTGATCCCTCCTCTGTGATTAGTTTATATATATATATATATATATATATATATATATATATATATATATATATATATATATATATATATATATATATATATATATATATATATATATATATATATATATATATATATATACACACACACACACAAAATAACCACTGTGAAAGAATAGAGAAGTTCCAAGCGCTTTCGTGACTACTCACATTATCAAGGAACAATGAAAGTAAAGCATCAAAGGAAGGTATATAAAGGGGTAGCCCGCACCTCACTATCAGATCCCACAACAACGAAACACCTGACGCGAGACAGCAGGCCCGCCGGCCGAACTAGACAGGTCCTTCATACAACCCACCAACAAACTATTCTACCCAAGAAATAAGAAATTTAAAAAAATATTATTTGTCCAATGTATTATTAAATTCTTCCCAAATTCTATTAATTATAAATGGATCTAATTTATATAAACCAAAGGAAATATTCATATTATTGTCAAAAGCAGTTTTGACAATAATATGTGGTTGTTTTGCATATTCTGAAATCACCTGTTTACTGTGATCTTATTGCATATATATATATATATATATATATAAGGAAATCATTCAAGTGTTTTTTTCATTTTCACTCGAGTTTTGACAAACTTCAAAGAGCCTATCAGCCAATCAATTAGCTAGCTTATCAGTCAACCAAGCAATCACTTACCAGCTGACTAGCTAGTCGTCCAGCCAGATAACCAACAACTCAGCCAACTAACTAGCCAGTTAACCATCCAGATAATCACTCACCAACTCATCGGTAAAAATTCTCATGCATTGCCCAGTATCATCTCTTATCAGGACACTGGATATTCTAACCTGTGTGTGAATTTACAAGACAATTCCGTAATGTTTAACAAGATTCTTCTCATCCTTACTCGAGTGTGAGGAACTCTCTCAGTTCAGTGAGCTTCCTCTTAAAGGTCTTACGTGAGAATATGTAGATTATTCACTAGCATCAGTTGACACTGAGCCTTGCTTGTTTTTTAATTGTCCATGTGTACTCGTCGATTAGTAATCACTGATTTGTTTTTGCTGGGGAGGGAGAGGGGCAAAGACTCGGTCGTGGCTTCTGGCCCTGCATCTTAAGGTTCATCGACTTGTATTGCTAGTTTCTGGCCTTGTAACCCTTGTCATATATACTAATGCAACAGTGTGTGGAGTTCGCCTCCACATAGAGTTCATTATATTTTCCTACCACCATGACACTGAAAAAGTATTTCTTGACATCCATTTGACTCGTCTGTGTTTTTAAGTTCCATCTGTATCCACTTGTACCTACACATTTTCAAATCCTTGAACATGCTTAATCAAGTGGAGGCTAAAGGCTGGTGTTGCATATTAAAACATGGGACTGGCGTACGTTGTTTATAGCCCTAAAAGTCATATTCTTTAGTTGATATGTTTCCTATGATATTTACTCTAAGAGTTCTTTCACTGATGCCTTAAATTTCTCATCTCCCAGTTTTTACTCCGTCTTTGTTCTCACCTCCCCTCACTTAATCTCATGTATTTACACTGGTTTGGATTGAGTTCAGCATTCACGTGCTTGACCCACTGCATAACTTATTTTATCTCAGCTTGCTGTTCACGTTTGTGGATCAGTCTTTGGTGGGGGACTGTATTAAATGTTTTATTGTAGTTCAGGAAGGTGCAGTCTTCTCATCCTTGTCTTTCTTGTTTTATTTCCTCTACTTTTCCGATTTTCTAGTATCACAGCCCAGTAGTTAGTTTCGCAGTCTGAATGTTCAGCTCATTGGTTTGAATGTCTCTGTTCATATTCCTGAAAGCTGGTATATTTCCCAGCTTTCTATGTATCGTCGATGTCATTTATTTAATGTGCTCCTCAGGGAAAGAGGTTTAATGGGATGTCTACCCCTGGGTGATTACTCTTACCTGTAGATGACCGGTAGACTGTTCCGGGGATCATTGCACTTGCAGTCTTAAGTGTGACTGTTGATCAGTAAACTGCTTCCTATTCCTTCATGCAGCTCTATGTAAGCGCCACAGCCGGGCTCATCAAAAACTTTTCGAGTACCCCTTTTGATGGCTGATATTAATTCGTTTGAGAGGACGTTGAAAAAGTCTTGGATCATGTTATGTTGTAATCACTTTGTTTACTTATTGCGTTCAAGCTTTTTCTTGTTAGTATAAGGCAGTCTACCTTGCCTCTTGATCTCATTTTTTGTTTCAGAGTTGTCTTCCGACATCCTATCTCCTGATCCCATCCTAATAACTTCGCTAGGGTCGTATTCCTAAAGTCAGTTGTTGGATTATTTCTGTAGTTTATTGAGGGTGTTCTGTATATAGAATGTTGCAGTCCACTTCCATCATTGTTCTCCTCGTTAGGTTTTTTCATCCACAAACACTTACATGTGGAAGTCTCTATCACCTGTTAGATCATTTATTTATATCCGGAATGGTAAGAGCTCAGTAACTTAACCATTTGGTACTCAGTTTGTCACTTCTTCCCCATCCTGTTACTTCCTATCACTTATGTATATGTATATATGTATGCATGAATGAAGTCTCTATAATAGAGGAGTCACTTGAGCCGCTCCCATCGCTATCGCTTCAGCATAATAGAAGCATCGGATTTTCGGTGATAAACATTTTTTTTTTTATATTTCCTAGTTTTGCGGAACGAGAATACATTTTAGTGTAGGAAATCTTCGTGCAGTTTTGTCGCTATCCTTTGTATCCTACCAGTTAGGTGGGTTCCTCACATTTTCTACGATTTTGGGATCCCATGAAACTGGATCTAGAAGCTGCGCTCGACTCTGCACTATAAAGATTCCTGGAGGTCACAAGAGGATATCAGGAAGGATACTTCACGTCCCTACAGATAACGCCATCTGCACGCCCCTTCATAACTACACACTATTTGACCCGGCCGGGTGTTTACATACAGCGCTATAATCGCTTGGGTTATTCAGGGCTAGTGAAAGAAATGTAAATAGTGACGTCACCGTACAAGGACAAATTTATTATGGCCGTAACTCGCAAGACTAATTCAAGATTAGTTCATTAGAGAGGTCAAGAATGCTAGTATGCTCTTTTTCATTTTGTTTTTTCAATAACTTAAAGTACCCAAAAAATTATTTCATTCTCTTTCAACACAAGAAGGGTTTGCAATTTTCATTGAGCAATAAAATTAAACCAAACAATATTAATGCGAGGTTATACCAGTAGTTTTCATCACTATAAGCAGTTGGCATCTAAAAGAGTGAATACAGCATTAAATGTTAGCCAAAAATTATAGTGGCTACTTCTTGTAAATTTTACATTCAGCATTTCGCAGTATTCGTATCAGATATGAATAAAATCAACAGGAAACATAACTGTTATGTACCGGCGTCTGTAGAACATGGCTTGTGTTTACCGAGACAGTGCTTGCAAGCAAGGTTCCTTAACGCCGGTGAAGGGTTTTGATCCAAGGAATTGGACCTGGTCTCCCCTTCTTGAATCAAATCTAATTACCTCCCGTTCCTACAGGCGCAGTATGACCTTAGTGGGTTTAATGCTTATCTCCCTCCATAAATATAATGAAGATCCCTCTGTTTTCTTCCGTCAGTGTGAGGAATACATGTTGTTATGTGCACAAGTAGAGAAGGAATGTGCGCATGACAAACATCTGTTTATCACTAATGTAGTGTTTAAAGCTGTTGTATTCAACTATCAAAAACTAAAAAACTCACCGATTCAGCTGAAGATGAGCTCACTGATCATATGCGTAGCCTCGATAATTAGTGCACAGCACATGATTGGCTATTTCGCATCCGCCCATGACCGCAGCGTATAGGAAACACTGGGCTGGTGAGTAGTAACTTTGTATTAGAAAATGGTCTGGAAAAGGAAAACCAAAAGAGAGCGAGTCTGGAAAACCATCGATAGTCAGCTCAAGGACAAACTTGAACGGGATTTGGTACGTGCTTCGCACATACGGAATCACTGGTGCGTTCAGGTAGCCGGAAATAGATGTTTTGATGCATGCAATTGAAAACTGTCACACGCATGTATGTTTTCATATACACTCATAAACAGTAATTTATAATATCCTAGTAAAATTAACGCCGAATGAACTTGTGCTGTTGTTGTGCAAACTATGCATGGTAGATCAAACTAACTAGTTAAAATACATGCTACTCAGATAACTGAATATGTATTGCTAATAAACCTCATATATAAAATCTGGAACTTAATATTCACGGCTTTATTTATAATATGGTTTTATGTGGTTAATAATGACTGACACAAAAAAACACTGTTATTATTTTTTGGTGTTCAGATTATTTTTGCATGTCTTTGTGTAATGCAGACTAAACATTTATTGAATGAAGTGCGTGAGACACTTGGTAACAAAAACATCGAGAACTCAAGGAGTTAAGGGAACAGTATGTGTCTGTGCGTAGAGGTTAATTATACAAAGGTATTAAAGTTATGAGGACGCAGTAGTACATCTCTTCTGGTGATAGTCAAAACTTGTTATAAATACAGTTTGGGTCGAAGGCTTCCACCTCCGTACCCAGACATGGAAGCACTCTAGGCGTGTTTGATCTAATGAGGCTAATTTCATATTGTCTACTACTATAAACACACCACGAGTGTCCCCGGCTCTGGGTTAGCGTGTGGTGTTGACAGCTTTCGACCTAAACTTATAGGAAAGTAATGGTGTACCGGCTTCAGGCACCGTGCTGCTGATAGATCGCCTTGGCTGATTGTGACTGGGTTCGAATTCTTCATGTCGGCTGAGATAACATGCATGTTCATATTCAACTATTTCCCGTTGAGTCAATGCAAAACAAGCGACGTGGCATGTTCTGCATATATATATATATATATATATATATATATATATATATATATATATATATATATATATATATATATATATAAGCAAAACAACCACTCTGAAAGAATAGAGAAATTCGCGCTTTCGTGACTACTCACATTATCATAGTTCCTTGATAATGTGAGTAGTCACGAAAGCGCTTGGAATTTCTCTATTCTTTCAGAGTGGTTGTTTTGCATATTTTGAAATCACCTGTTTACTGTGATCTTATTGCATATATATATATATATATATATATATATATATATATATATATATATATATATATATATATATATATATTTCAGGAAGAAATCCAAATGTTTTTGTTTGAAGCCTTTTCATCCACTTCTTTGAGGTTATGTATTCCTCAATTTGC
Source organism: Cherax quadricarinatus (assembly GCF_038502225.1). NCBI lineage: Eukaryota > Metazoa > Arthropoda > Malacostraca > Decapoda > Parastacidae > Cherax > Cherax quadricarinatus. The sequence continues at coordinate 9,796,325 of NC_091359.1, read as the reverse complement.
ACTAGAGGTGAACCCCATCTTCTTGTATCAAGGTCATACTCAATATCCATGTTAGACTTTGTTGAAGGAACTGATAAGTTGGATGCGTCATTACATCAAGTGTATTAATTTTTTATTATTAGAAATTCGTCTGTTAAGTAGTATCTTTTGTTCTTTTTATATTAAGATAAAAAGAAATTTATTCCAAGATTATACGCTAAACCCGTAGGATTATACAGCGCATGTGGGGGGATGGAAGGTATTCAGGCTTAATTCAGGGAACTGGAGTACAGATCCAATTCCCTAGATCAAGAGCCCCTTACCAACGTCAAGGAACCTCCCTTGAGGGGACCGGGACGGGTAGAATGTTGCACATTTTCCCTTACTTCTGTTGCCCTTGTTCACCTAGCAGTAAGTAGGTACCTGGGTGTTAGCCAACTGTTGTGGGTCACATCCAGGGGGTGTTAGTAAACATTAGATAAGACTGGGCCTTGAAGTGAGCTAAGGCAAGAAAACAGTAAACATTAGATAAGACTGGGCCTTGAAGTGAGCTAAGGCAAGAAAACAGTAAACATTAGATAAAACTGGGCCTTGAAGTGAGCCAAGGCAAGAAAACAGTAAACATTAGATAAGACTGGGCCTTGAAGTGAGCTAAGGCAAGAAAACAGTAAACATTAGATAAGACTGGGCCTTGAAGTGAGCTAAGGCAAGAAAACAGTAAACATTAGATAAGACTGGGCCTTGAAGTGAGCTAAGGCAAGAAAACAGTAAACATTAGATAAGACTGGGCCTTGAAGTGAGCTAAGGCAAGAAAACCGATCTTAGCCTCTAAATTCAACTATGTAAAAGAAAATGCTTGCCTGAAAGTTAAATACCCAGTGACCTGTATATGTGCATTAAGTACACTAAGATAGATCTCACTAAGCACAGAGGGTTTACGGCTGTTAAAACCATCCTCCATCCTTCGGATTTATGGGGGAATCAGCAATGAAAGTCTTTGTAAAATGTCATTAGTTTTTATACATAAACTTCCGGTAATGAAGACGTTTACCTCATCTTTCTTCTTACTCTAAAGAGATTTTTTGTTCAGTTATCCTTTTGTAATTGAAAGTTAGAAAACAATAGCGATCATTATTTACTGGTTACTGTGTTAAGGCTTTGTGTTAAGACAATCTTTTAGACTTGTCTTTCACCTGATGGTGATGGGTCCGGGTTCGATTCCCGGCGAAGGTAGAAACATTGGGCGTGTTTCCTTACACCGGTTTTCTATGTTCCCCATCAGTAAAATGGGTACCTGGGTGTTAGTCGACTGGTGTGGGTTGCATCCTGGGACAAAACTGACCTAATTTGCCCGAAATGCTCTGCATAACAAGCGGCTTTCTATATAGTAGTATGTCATTGATGTCAGCTAGACCTGTATACCTTGTACATGTACTTGTAGAAATTAAGATATATTATTATTATTATCATGAATATGAATATTTTGACCAAAAAAATAAAAGGTCACTACCTCCATCTCCAACAAGTTTCTGCAGGTGTATTTGGGTATGTTTCCAGGTAAATATTGCCCAGCTTGCCTTCCTTATCAACATAACGGCACTTACTGACCTTCCAAGAGCAATGTTTTAAAGAAAGCGAATTATTGGCTATCATACTTTACCGGGACGAGAATTTAATTTATTGCAGCACTGACTGATTTATCTAAACAATAATAATAAGGTGAAGAAGAACTGACATGAATTAGTCTTCTATTTTTTAAAGCAGACAATATATATATATATATATATATATATATATATATATATATATATATATATATATATATATGTATATATGTATATTTTTTATTTTTTATATTATCACACCGGCCGATTCCCACCAAGGCAGGGTGGCCCGAAAAAGAAAAACTTTCACCATCATTCACTCCATCACTGTCTTGCCAGAAGGGTGCTTTACACTACAGTTTTTAAACTGCAACATTAACACCCCTCCTTCAGAGTGCAGGCACTGTACTTCCCATCTCCAGGACTCAAGTCCGGCCTGCCGGTTTCCCTGAATCCCTTCATAAATGTTACTTTGCTCACACTCCAACAGCACGTCAAGTATTAAAAACCATTTGTCTCCATTCACTCCTATCAAACACGCTCACGCATGCCTGCTGGAAGTCCAAGCCCCTCGCACACAAAACCTCCTTTACCCCCTCCCTCCAACCCTTCCTAGGCCGACCCCTACCCCGCCTTCCTTCCACTACAGACTGATACACTCTTGAAGTCATTCTGTTTCGCTCCATTCTCTCTACATGTCCGAACCACCTCAACAACCCTTCCTCAGCCCTCTGGACAACAGTTTTGGTAATCCCGCACCTCCTCCTAACTTCCAAACTACGAATTCTCTGCATTATATTCACACCACACATTGCCCTCAGACATGACATCTCCACTGCCTCCAGCCTTCTCCTCGCTGCAACATTCATCACCCACGCTTCACACCCATATAAGAGCGTTGGTAAAACTATACTCTCATACATTCCCCTCTTTGCCTCCAAGGACAAAGTTCTTTGTCTCCACAGACTCCTAAGTGCACCACTCACTCTTTTTCCCTCATCAATTCTATGATTCACCTCATCTTTCATAGACCCATCCGCTGACACGTCCACTCCCAAATATCTGAATACGTTCACCTCCTCCATACTCTCTCCCTCCAATCTGATATTCAATCTTTCATCACCTAATCTTTTTGTTATCCTCATAACCTTACTCTTTCCTGTATTCACCTTTAATTTCCTTCTTTTGCACACCCTACCAAATTCATCCACCAATCTCTGCAACTTCTCTTCAGAATCTCCCAAGAGCACAGTGTCATCAGCAAAGAGCAGCTGTGACAACTCCCACTTTGTGTGTGATTCTTTATCTTTTAACTCCACGCCTCTTGCCAAGACCCTCGCATTTACTTCTCTTACAACCCCATCTATAAATATATTAAACAACCACGGTGACATCACATATCCTTGTCTAAGGCCTACTTTTACTGGGAAAAAATTTCCCTCTTTCCTACATACTCTAACTTGAGCCTCACTATCCTCGTAAAAACTCTTCACTGCTTTCAGTAACCTACCTCCTACACCATACACTTGCAACATCTGCCACATTGCCCCCCTATCCACCCTGTCATACGCCTTTTCCAAATCCATAAATGCCACAAACACCTCTTTAGCCTTATCCAAATACTGTTCACTTATATGTTTCACTGTAAACACCTGGTCCACACACCCCCTACCTTTCCTAAAGCCTCCTTGTTCATCTGCTATCCTATTCTCCGTCTTACTCTTAATTCTTTCAATTATAACTCTACCATACACTTTACCAGGTACACTCAACAGACTTATCCCCCTATAATTTTTGCACTCTCTTTTATCCCCTTTGCCTTTATACAAAGGAACTATGCATGCTCTCTGCCAATCCCTAGGTACCTTACCCTCTTCCATACATTTATTAAATAATTGCACCAACCACTCCAAAACTATATCCCCACCTGCTTTTAACATTTCTATCTTTATCCCATCAATCCCGGCTGCCTTACCCCCTTTCATTTTACCTACTGCCTCACGAACTTCCCCCACACTCACAACTGGCTCTTCCTCACTCCTACAAGATGTTATTCCTCCTTGCCCTATACACGAAATCACAGCTTCCCTATCTTCATCAACATTTAACAATTCCTCAAAATATTCCTTCCATCTTCCCAATACCTCTAACTCTCCATTTAATAACTCTCCTCTCCTATTTTTAACTGACAAATCCATTTGTTCTCTAGGCTTTCTTAACTTGTTAATCTCACTCCAAAACTTTTTCTTATTTTCAACAAAATTTGTTGATAACATCTCACCCACTCTCTCATTTGCTCTCTTTTTACATTGCTTCACCACTCAAAGAATAGAGAAATTCCAAGCGCTTTCGTGACTACTCACATTATCAAGGAACAATAAAAGTAATGCATCAAAGGAAGGCATATAAAGGGTCTAGACCACACCTCACTATCACATCACACAACAAAGCAACACTTGACGCGCGACTCATAAGAAAGAGAACACTGCAGCAGGCCCACTGGCCCAACTAGGCAGGTCCTTCACACAACCCACAAACAAATTATTCAACCTAATAATTAAGAATTTTAAAATTTATTATTTGTCCAATGTATTATTAATTTCTTCCCAAATTCTATTAATTATAAATGGATCTAATTTATATAAACCAAAGGAAATATTCATATTATTGTCAAAACTGCTTTTTGTGAAACAAGATTCAATTATATTCCTGTCGACCATGGACTTGCTTGATACAACTTTCTAAACTTTTTGAAAATCAATTGTATGGTTAAAATCTCTCACATGAATAAATAGAGCATTGGAATCTTGTCCAATTCTAATGCTATATTTACGTTGTTTTAATCTTAGTTCGAGACTTTTACCAGTTTGACCGTAATAAACTTTATCGCAAATTTTACAAGGAATCTTATAGACACATCCGTCAGCATTTTGGGGGGAATTCTTTATCAAAATTTTTTTTTACTATATCAAGATTTTTAAACACAACTTTGATATTAAAAGTCTTAAGAGAAGGCATATCAATCAAGTTTTCATAGTAAGGGAGAACCTACATATTTTTAGTTGAATAAAGCTGGCTGTCCCTTTTTGGATTGTAAAACGTATTTCTAGCAATTTTAAAAAATTTATCAATTACGTTTCTTGGGTATTTCAAATCATTAGCTATTTCATAAATTTTGGATATTTCTTCATCTTTGAACTCTGGACTACAAATACGTAAAGCTCTCAAAAACATTGATGAGAAAACAGACAGTTTAACTCTATCTTGATGTGAAGAATAATTGTGTACACTATTTAGTGTACACTATTAATGTGTTGATAAATTAGACACATGTGCAACTCTTGGGTATCTTTATTGAGGAAACGTTTCGCCACACAGTGGCTTCATCAGTCCATACAAAGGAAAAACTTGAAGAACAGGAGGAGAATGAGGTAATCAGTCCCTCAGCCTTGAGTCGATGTGGTCAGTCCATCAATCTTGAATAGAATACGGCATAAGTGCGGAGGAGCTTATAAACCGTAGGCAGGAGAGGTGCAGCAGTCGTAGGTGGTGTTACATTTGTTCAATGTGGAAGTAGGTCGTGCCCAAGGGTTAGGCAAGCGAAGAATTCCCAAGTATTAAGATCCCAAGAAGTTGCAGTGTCTGACAGGATTGTCAGACACTGCAACTTCTTGGGATCTTAATACTTGGGAATTCTTCGCTTGCCTAACCCTTTGGCACGACCTACTTCCACATTGAACAAGTCAGACAGTGTCTGACAGGATTGTCAGACACTGCAACTTCTTGGGATCTTAATACTTAGGAATTCTTCGCTTGCCTAACCCTTGGGCACGACCTACTTCCACATTGAACAAATGTAACACCACCTACGACTGCTGCACCTCTCCTGCCTACGGTTTATAAGCTCCTCCGCACTTATGCCGTATTCTATTCAAGATTGATGGACTGACCACATCGACTCAAGGCTGAGGGACTGATTACCTCATTCTCCTCCTGTTCTTCAAGTTTTTCCTTTGTATGGACTGATGAAGCCACTGTGTGGCGAAACGTTTCCTCAATAAAGATACCCAAGAGTTGCACATGTGTCTAATTTATCAACGTGTCGGTTCTCTGAACCATTGATCTACAACTATTGATGTGTACACTAAATAGTGTACACTATTATTCTTCACATCAAGATAGAGTTAAACTGTCTGCTTTCTCATCAATGTTTTTGAGAGTTTTACGTATTTGTAGTCCTTGACGAAGACATTCGCAGACCCACAAACCAACACAACCTTTTCTACTCCTTGCATGATTCTGCTCCTAACCCTATTTACAAATAACCTTGGATTCTCTGACAGGTACCTTGAGCTGTTCATTCTCTGACTCACGTTCGCCTTAGCTTTTGATTTAAGACGGCTCAGTTCTACACTCCTCTCTAGTACTAATCATCGCCTCTCCCGTCCTCCCCGCTCACCCCACCGGAGTCCCAACACAAGGGCCTGAATTTCTGTTCTCAATATCTGTCCCGCGATCGCCTTTGCTGCTGGGTTAAGCCCTGGCTCTATTTCTACGACTAAGAACACTCCTCTCCAGTGCTGTTCTTCGTCTTTCCCGTCTTCCCCGCTCAGCCCATTTGGGATCTTACCTGAACTTGTTCGTTCATTACTTTTATTGTTCCTTGATAATGTGAGTAGTCACGAAAGCGCTTGGAATTTCTCTATTCTTTCACAGTGGTTGTTTTGCATATTCTGAAATCACCTGGTTACTGTGATCTTATTGCATATATATATATATATATATATATATATATATATATATATATATATATATATATATATATATATATATATATATATATATATATATATATATTGTGTAAGGAGCACTGAGGATCGTTTTGGCAAGGACTCATACAAGAACGGCACAGAATCTATTAGTGCGCAAGTGCACACAATCTTCAAATCTGTTCATAGAGCCAGCTGTTATGGGGTGACACAAGTCTGGGTGTCCAGAAAGCGACACCTGTGTTGATTTTCCTAATTACCTTGGTTACGGTAGCTGCCGTATGACCTGGAAGCTGAAAGCTTGTCCCCCATCATTTCATCTCCCGTTACGTGGACAACGGTCTCGTAATTGCACCCAGACGCTCCGACTTTCACAATATTCGGAGTAGATTAGACTTTGTGGAATCCTACGTTTATTACACCTTCGGGAAAGAAAGAAGCAGTTAAGGTCTTTCCTAGGGAAAAGACTGATCAAGCAAGAAAAACACACCTGTGTACATTCAAAAGCCAGCAAATAAATACAACCTTATACACTTGTATTCACACCTTAACAAGAGGAGAAAACATAGTGTCTTAACGTCTTCCTGAGTGTATCTTAGATATGCAAGAGCTGAGAAGAATGTAGATAGACTATTGTATTAGCCGTCAAGTGGTAATTCCAAAGACACTTTCAACAGGAACACCTTTGTTATAGGGCGTTTCACTCACAGCTTTATTTTGTATTTGTTGAAGTCCACTGTGTGTGAAAAATCGTAAAATAGTTTTTCTTTGCCAAAAGTGTTCTTGAAGTTATCCATGAAGAATGTCATGACATCACCGAAAATTTTCCCTACATTGGAGTTCGCAAAACACCTTTGTCCATTACTGTAGACGAGAATATAGGTAGGATCGTCAGGAAACAGGACAAGTGTTTCCTGAAGCGGGTCTTACTCATACGATGACCCGCAGCTGGAGCTTTTAGTCATCTGACTGAGGCCTTCCACTGGCTCACCCCTCCACCCCCTTTAAAAAATATAGTTGTAATTATAACCATATGTAGACGAGAAGCTCAACAAAATCTTCACATCTTTCAATAAAGAACGAAACTAGCAGGTTTATAATGTTCCCAACAGGTAAAAGAAAGTCACTGAATTCATTTAGGACAGAAACACACTACAAGATCTTCTGTTTTGTCTTTAACATGTACATTCTCATTTTCTCTCTCAGTCATGAATTTGTGACTACTTCAATCGCGTCTGCCGTTTAACACTGTAGTTTCAGTTGTCTTTAAGTATTTTTAGTATCGAAGAATAAAAAGGGACAGTACTGTGACTGGAAAAGTACACAAATAATCCGCTTATGACGACGTTTCGATCTCATTTGGACCATTTACAAGTTACACTGTGACTTGGAAATTTTTCGAAGTCGGACCGAAACATCATAAGCTTCTTTCTCCAATGTGCGGGTTATTTGTGTATCTTCATTATCGCCTGTCGTTCAGCTTTCCGGGTCACAGTTGTCATGTAGTAGACTCCTGTTGTTAAACCTGTTGGATGGGTGTCATTTAGTCTGGCCGGCCATTTTTTTTTCCACCGTCTTAATTTAGTGAGGGAATTATAACTGTTGCTTTCTCTCTTCGTGGTCTGTTGTTCAGCCTAGATAGTAGTTAAGGGGGAGGAGGCGCTGTAATGAGGCGGTTAATGACAGAGGTTACGACCATCCACATCCCCCTATTCTCTCGTCCTTACGTCGGCATCCAAAATTCCTCCCCTTCCTTCTTTCCTTTCCCTCAAAATTACCTCTCATCCATCTGAATTTTTCTCGTTCTTTGCATTCCTTTCTAACCTTCCCTACAGTCTCTTCTCACATTCCTTTCCACTCTTAGGTTGCATCTACTTCCTTCCATTCTTCACCTATTCCTTCCATTCTTCCTTCCCCTTCAATCTTATTTCAGATTTTATATATATATATATATATATATATATATATATATATATATATATATATATATATATATATATATATATATTTTACCGCCCAGAAATCTTATCCAGCATTACCATTTCCTTCCATTGTTCCCTCCTATTAAATATATATTAATTATTATCTCCGTAATTATGAATTATTGTCTCCGTAAGCCAGAGACAACATAGTTCCATTGTTATATATATCGACTACCTGGTTGATGTAGAAATGGAAGAAAAAACGAGGTGAGGTAATCAGTCCCTCAGCTGAGGGAATGATTACCTCATTTTTGTATATAATTCTTCACATTATGTCCTTGTATTGATAAAGCCAGTGGATGGCGAAACGTTCACAAATAAAGATACACAGATGTAGTACATGTGTCTGCTTCTTCATCTTGTCGGTATTGTTTACAATTTATGTACAATGAGAGCACTCTTGAATGAATTTCATTAGAGAAGAGAAATATAAGACTTAACAGTATATGAGATGACATCTTATTCAAGATATGTAAGGAGGCCACAGGCACATTTGTGCAGTAAGTAAAACAGAGAAAGGGAAAGGAAATACGAAGAACAGAGAGGCCCCATGAGTTACACATTAGTACAGTGATGAAATCTTAGAAAAAAAGGTATAAAAAACTTATAGATAAGTACCTGAAAGATGCTGGCATACAAAGTGTTAGAACAGCCAGTAGTAACCGGGAAGCTACTAGAGTGGATACGGGAATACCTGGAGAATAGCAGGGTAATGGTGAGAATGGGGGTATTAGAGTGGATATATATATATATATATATATATATATATATATATATATATATATATATATATATATATATATATATATATATATATATATATATATATATATATAAATGAGCTGTCTGATAAAATTGAGTCCTATGAATACTGTCTGTGGATAAGAATCGGAGAGAACGGAAAAAGGCTCCATGAGGATTTGAAGAGCTGCGAACGTGGTCAAGAGGGTGACTATTTGAATTCAGTCCTGATAAGAGTAAAGTAATGCAAATAAGAGAGGAAATGAGGAGACTGAGTAGAAATATATACTGGGACGAGAGATGATGCAGACGACGAACGAAGAGAAAGATGTCACCAAATATATTATCAGAAGGATGTATCAACTGTGTAATTTTAGTATCCCAAGCAGAACTGCCAAACTGATTTCAAGAACCATGACAAAGATTCATTTAGAACATTTTACACAGCTTAAGTTAGATACATCTTGGAATGTTTTGTGTTAGCATGGAACGCACACCTGATCAAGCATTTTAGAAACTAGAAAAAATCAAAGATTTACTATTGTATTAGTACCGAAATTGAAGGTAACAAATTACGAGGAGAGTCCAAGAACTTACACTGCAACACTAAAAGATAGGACGTCCAGGGAAGACATGATAAAGACATAAAATACTCAGAGGATTAGAGGGGAGTGGGACAGACACATGCTTGCATTCACATACATACACAAAAAGGCCAGCAAAACCAAATATAAATGAATGGAAATGAGGATTAACGAGTAGAGGTACACTTCCATCATTGAATCGACTGGCTAAGCAGAAAGACACTCCCAGACCTGTCGCCAAGTCTGGCTACTCCCATGCATGCTAACCGCTGGCTGCATTAATGTGAAAATGAACACACTAACCATTACCAAAATGACTTAACACCATAACAAACCTGTAAGAATTTGTGTCCATATTTGCTAACACCATCAGTTAACTATCATGACCAGTTTATCAAAGGATAATGCCTGGAATATGATTATAGTTAAGGTTAACATATAGATTGGTTAATAATGTAGTTTATTATATTACAAGTTGTGTAATAAGTCAGTGTTCGTAGTTTGCGTGTAAGATGAACACTCAAATTGAGCACTTGATCTTTCATTATAATTATACTGCCTATTAATATGAATTATTTTCCTACTGAGATCTTTCTTCTCCACAGCTTGTTCTTCTCACCTTCCCTCTCTCTCTCTCTCTCTCTCTCTCTCTCTCTCTCTCTCTCTCTCTCTCTCTCTCTCTCTCTCTCTCTCTCGCTTTCTCTTCCTCTCTCCCTCTCCCTCTCCCTCCCTCCCTTCCATTTCCCCTTCTGATTTACTGTCCTTACATCAAACAGCTAGATAATACATGATAGTTCTTAATCTAGATAGACGTAGATAGTTCTCAGTACAGCCTCGGTATGGAATCCCAAGTCCTCTTGTTATCTGTGTTTCCCATGTACTCCCTCCTTCCCACCCACTTAGCCTTTCCTTTACATCAGGATTGTAGGCTGGGTGCACCCGGCTTCCCCAGCACCACTACCTTAGTCATCCCCACGGTGATGGAGGGAGGCGACCAGCTGACCTGAAGGGTCATTTGATGCCACTACACTCACCAGCATCCAAAGTCTGATCTCGTGATCTCCCTTACTGGCAGTCCTGGCCACGTGGAGGAGAGTACATGGGAACAACAGATAGAAACAATCCCTACCGTTTACAGCGAGGTTATCTGCCGAAGGCTAATTATAGTCCAGGTCTACTTTCATCAATGCTGTTATTTTACTTTGGGTGGTCCATGGTCAACTGATCGTCTTGAGTAGTTTGTGCATTAATTTCAGGATTCCAGTGGCTACAGTTAACTTCTGCACTTGTATCTAATTGGAGAGGCAGAGTGAAAGTACATGGGAATATGGGAAAGACAGATAACACAAGACTTTCAAAAGTCCACACTGATTCCCTCTGCTGAATGGATTATATGCTTCTGTTTAGATTAGGGACTGTCATGTATTATATTGATGTTTGAGGCAAGGATGGTCAAGCAGAGAGACAGAAGAAAACCAGTCACCAGTCACTGGGTGAATCCAAAGTCAGCTATGTGGTAGCACTGGGCAGTGCTGGTGCTCTCGACTGAGTGTGGCACCAGGGCCTCTTGGCAAAACTGCAAGCACTGGGAATTGCTGGCTCTACACTATGTCTAATCGGTGATTACCTTCATGGTAGATCTCTAAGGATCACAACACTGGAACAGAATCAGCAAGACATCCTATTGAGGCAAGTGTTCCACAAGGAAGTGTGCTGGAATCATTGTTATGGAATGTCTGCTTCAATGACCTTCTTCATCTCATCCCAAAATCCCATGCAAATGCAGACGACTGTACTCTGACATTTCCTTATCCAAGAGAAGAAAAAAGGAAGCCTGAGCTTGCTACCACCTGCAGGTCATAAGACTGCCATCCCCACGAGCCCCTTTGGGGCGGGGGAGATGGCAGACCGGAGGCCTAGCTTCTCCCTGCAAGCCCCGTGAGGGCGGGGACTGTGGCTAGGCCTGGGGACAGTTGGTCCCAAAGATGAGGGGGTACTTGTACCTCCTCCCATGGAAGACTTAGGTCTCGAGATACTCCCCAGATATGGAGCCAAGGCCTGGTAACCACTACTTGGAAAAGACGCGGGCCGGGAGAGTACCGGCGAACAAAAAAAAAAAAGAAAAAAAAGAGAAGTGCCAGCTGCTCTAAGCTACATCAATCACCAACTAAGAGCTATATCAGCTTGGGGAAATTGATGGCAGGTAACATTTGCACATGAGAAAACACAAATGATGATGGTCTCTAGACACCATGATGGTAATGCCGGAGCAGTAGTATGAATAGGAGAGTGTTGGGACCTGGAGAACCAGTTGATATCCTTGGGGTGAAATTTGACTCCAAACTGACCATGAAGAACCACGTTGTAAATCTTGCAAACAAGGCAGCAAGGAAGCTTACAACACTTCGACGTATCTCGCATCTGCTTGACAGTAGGGATTGCAAGATTCTGTATGAGGCACAAGTACGCTCACACCTTAAGTATGCTCCCCTCTCATCTGCGACTGCTTGACAGAGTAGAGAACAGAGCAAGACGTCTCATCTCTCGCCTGGACCCATCATGAATAGGTCTGTCATTTCAGCAGTGCCTTCAACATAGGAGGGATGCGGGCGGCCTTACTATTATGTACAAGGCCAACATTGTCAAAGTACCACACTTGGCTTCACTTCGAGGACAGCAAGAAACAAGCTTCTATACCACAAGATGGGCAGAAAGCAGCAGCTTCATTCTAGCTGTACCCTTCTCCAGAACATCACTTCATCTGAGATCATATATCCCCAGGATGACTCGAGTATGGAACACATTCATACAGTATTATGATGTCAACGAGATAAAGTCGGTTGATCATATGAAAATGCTGGCTCACAGATGGCTTCAACTTCATCCTGTTCCCTACTTGTTTCAAATGAGCTGATGTAGGTAACAGCTCTTAGCTTGTCAATAGCCTGTCAATAAAGTGAGGGATCCTTAACCTAACCCTGTCAGACCCTGTGTAAAAAAAAAGAAAAGATAAAAGAGAAGAGTGATTGAGGAATATCAAGTGCGGATTCTGAATTAGAAGAGGGAAAGAGTGGTAGTTGGGCTGGACAGGGAAGAGACATTAAAGAAAAGAGCGTGTAGGACAGAGTTAAGGGAACGGGAGGTGGTTTAAGAGTGATGGCAAGTGGTAGCTGATTTAAAGGAGAGGGGAAGTAGTAACACTTACAAGCTTAATACAGCTTAATACACAACCCCGCTGTAGTCTATCACTAACGTACTTTCACACATACGCACGCACGCACGCACGCACTCACGCACGCACGCACGCACGCACGCACACACACACACACACACACACACACACACACACACACACACACACACACACACACACACACCTGCAACCACAATTAGGTGAGTACACACTAACACACACCAACACACCAACGAACACAAACACACACCAACACACAACTGACGACACTGGAGGACAAGGATGACATGATAACGATATATAAAATACTGAGAGAATTGACGAGGTGGACAGAGACAGATTTTTTTCGTGATGGGACACAACAACAAGGAACTACAACTGAAAGTTGAAAACTCAAATGAGTCACAGGAGTGATAAGAAGTATTTCTTCAGTCATAGAATTGTCAGAAAGTAGAACAGTCTGTAGTGATGCAGTGGAGGCAGGATCCACACATAGGTTTAAGAAGAGGTACGGTAAAGCTCTTGGAGCAGGGAGAGAGTGAACCTTGTAGCGCTTAGCGAAGAAGCGGAGCCAGGAGCTGTAAATCGACCCCTGTAACCACAGATAGGTGAGTACAAATAGTTGAGTACACCCACGCGCGCGCGCTCTCAAATAGGCCTACACATATCACCCACTCCATAGAAAAGACCGGTGGCACAGCCGTGGATAATTTATAATTAGTGTATAATCACCGGGGGCTTGAGGCGATGTATGTGTCTGACTTCAGTTGTCGACAGTATACTGTGCAATTATGCGACCATTTATCTGGACACAGGAATGACATTTTGTGTGGTTTGAATATATGTGTGAAGTTCTGTAGCCATTGATTTTAGTGCTGAGAGAGCGAGAGAAAGTGTGTGTAAATGTTTTTATTGCTCGAAGGCTAATGTGATACTGTTTAAATCCTCACTTTGCAAACCATTGTATCACTTTGCTTTTAGTTTTGTTTTGACAAATAAATGTGTACATTACGATTTCCGTTTGTTCGGAAGCTGTATTTGTCAGCCCCTGGGGCACACATTTCACCATAAGAGGGATCTGGTAATATGGGTGTGTAAAAATGGAGGCTCATAATATACGAGTCTTGAATGTCGAGACCAGCAATAGGGAAGCTAGTAACACAGACCTGCGGGGATAATTAAAGGTTTCTTGTTTTTTGTCTCTGATTTGGTAAGGGTTTTGGTGAGAAGATGGCTGCCTACAGCGGCTGGCGGGTTGCAAAGATCCTAGACACTTAAACAGTGAAAGATTACGTAATGCTCTTCCCTTCTTTGCCTATTACGGTAAATAATATTAGTAATAGTGATGTTAAATGTATTACTAAAGCATTAAAGTAACGAGACGAGGCATGCAGTGCTGAAAACAGTGTAATTTCGTAATCTGTTAGGTAATTTGGCAGTATTTATCATACTTCTCACGCGGTCACCCCAAGGGTGAACTTTTTGGTCCCATGTTGTCTTTGTTAGCACGATATAATTCCCGCGAGTTGTGCTGGCAGACAATCTAGAATTTCTTGTGGCACCGGAGCGTGTGTAGCGAGGTGGCGTCTGGAGAGACGTGTTCCTTAGGGGTGTGAGCAGGTGGTAATCGGTGTACGTAAGGGCGGGGACGCAGTAGAAAGAGATCCCACATAAACCCATCCTGTTTTAATGTTGCCTATGTTAGGCTGTCTTCCTTCCTTTACCCTGTCTTTTTTACTTTCTTACACCCCCCCCTCCCTTTCTCTTTCTCTGTCTCTCTCTTTACAGGCGAACACCCTCCTCCAGCTACCATTCATTCACTGCAAATTATGCAGTTGTGAATAAATATATAATTAGCGTAGCAAGTTAATTGCCTAATTACACACCTAATTAGGTGATTAATTACCACTTAACTACCGCAACACATGTACTGAATTTTTAGTCTGGTTGCAGAACATTTGCCCTGATTATTAACAAAATAATGGGTTAAATATTAATATTTGTTAATAAATTGTGGCGGATTTGTGTACATGTAACAAAACGCACCTTAGTGATAAGTACACACTTAAGTATACGGTAATAAATGCACACGATAATTACTTAGGAATAAGTGCACCGGAATTAATGCACAGAAGTAAATGCATACGTATGCGTTCAAAGAAATAAGTATTCAGGAATTAGCATGCACGGGCAGGTACTTAAAGGGCATTCACACACTCGATCTCCACATGCACAAACGCACATGCCAGGAGCTTGAGTTCATCCCGAATAAATCAAATATGTAATTACACCTATTTATACAGTTTTGTTTACGCGCAGTAGGTCGTAATAATCGTCTTTTTTTCGTTGTGACAGACACGGAACTTGCCGAGGTGAGTTGCTGCTTGTGTTAGTAGTAGAGGCAACGAGTTATGATAATTTGAGAAAGTTCTCCTTAAGCGAAACGTTATTCTAAAGGCTTTCGCTGTTTCATCTGCTTTTGTCTTCTAATACCAAGGTTTGGGAGCGGAAGGTGTATAACAACACTAAGAAGGAAGGTGATCGAGGTAAACGAAATGATGCGAGGGATACACGAGTGCATTAAACTCTGTATACATTTTTTATGTGAGACGAACGTTTAAGTAATAGCATGAATTATAAGGAAAGCAGGAAACACTAAAAATGTCTACATTGCATGATAATAGGAAGAAAGATTGAGAAATAGTTATCTGCCCTTCGCATCCTTACATGTATAAAAGAGTTAAGTTTCATGATATTCAGAAGGAAGAACAAAGTCCACATTTGTAAACAGAGAAAAGTGTTGAGAAATGTATTTTGGTAGTGTTAGAGCAATGAAATGGAATACAAGAGTAGTAAACGCTGAATATATATG
The DNA here is from genome assembly GCF_038502225.1 of Cherax quadricarinatus. Classification (NCBI taxonomy): domain Eukaryota; kingdom Metazoa; phylum Arthropoda; class Malacostraca; order Decapoda; family Parastacidae; genus Cherax; species Cherax quadricarinatus. The sequence goes on along the minus strand of NC_091359.1, from coordinate 9,780,601 downwards.
AACTCGATTTAAGTCGTACTGAATGACTGTAAATGAATAAACAAAAAGATGGACGGGAGGCTTGAATCGTGGTTCTGGGATTGGCAGGTACAACGCTTTACTGCTGAGCTACGAAGCTTCCAATAGGAAAGTTTCACAGACAACAGTACTAGGTCATGTCTGTGACCCATCTGTACGTATATACTCGCGTGTGTGTGTATATATATAATACATATGCAAATAGCAATACTGCGACTAGCCGGGGATCGAACCCCCGATATTTTAGCACACGCTTCCTGAGACCGCCAAAATTCAGGGATGCCTTAGACCACTGAGCCATTAGTGCTACAAACATCAGGTCCCAGTACCACTGGACATGTCACTCCTGATGCGAGCACATACGTGGCTCTGGTAAGCTAAAGGACTAACTTTTTTCACGTTTGGAATACCATCTTCACAAACAGTGCACATCATAATGCATCCACGAGCGATTGGTTTTATGCAAATAACAATACTGTAATTAGCCTGGGAGACGTACTAAAATATCGGGGGTTCGATCCCTGTGTGTGTGGGGGGCGCTGGTTTGTCACAAACGCGAGTTTTCGAACATTTCCTGCAACATCGTAATTATTCAGTATTGTTATCAGGTGACCTGTTGAGAAAAACACGGAGTGGAGGGGTTTAGGAACTACTGGTACATCCCCAATACGTTCTTTGCGATCCTAATAATCTTTCTCCCATCATCGCGTTTTCCTCTCTCACTTCTTTCTCACATCATTTTTTTCTTTGCCTCCTTTTTTCTTCCTTCTCATTTTTTTTTTGTCATCCTCCACTTCATCCTGTCAAAGCAGCCTCAAAGCTGATCACATCTTTGTATACTTGAACTGCTAGTCTAAAACTGCTATTCTAACTGTGGAATTCTTGAGTAAATACTTTTCCCAGAAGACTTGAAAGTGTGAGTCGCTACCGTCTTGATGAAAAACATTCCTCAGGCCAGGAAGACCGTTGATCCCTTCCCGTTCATGGTGCGTGCCACCCATTTCCTGGGAAAGAAGGCAAAAGAGTGTAGGATGTGTGTGTGTGTGTGTGTTTGTATTATGGTTGGTAGAATTACCGACAATGTATTAAGTAAAAGGACACAAGTGTAACTAACCATACCACGGCTTTATAAAGCCGCTCTCCAGGAGCGGCTTGGTAAAGCTCCTGGGAGCGAAACGTTGCCACGGTAAAATGTCACATTAGATGCACTTGTGTCCCTTTACTTAATGTGTGTGTGTTTGCTAGTTACCACTTGTCGATAGATACGACTCTCTTTGTTAGCCACAAGGTACTTGTCAATAGATACTTAGCCTGGGTGTGTGTGGTGGGGGGAGGGGGGGAGGAATTTGTGTGCGTACATAGAATTTTACTTGCCATGTTGTGGTTGACTCTTCAGCTCCTGTTCTTGTCTCTCAATACACAATCGACCTACGTGAATTCTGCCTTTTTGTGTGTGTCATGTAAAAGCCCAAGAAATGCCCTTGTTTTGAAAATAATGGAAAAACAAAAGATTACAAAAAATTATCAGAAAAAAAGAATAATGGCCGTTTAAACCATGTGTGCCTTTATTTTAATAAATAGTTATAAAACCCCCTGCGAAGGAGCACAGAAGATGAAAGCCGGAAGATAGAAGCCTGGCCGGCACGTCCGCAGGATACATATGGTCAAATTTCGCCGAGGTACCACATGACTAGTGACTCCACCAGACCCACAGCATCAGCACGAGTGTACGAGTTGTGAATGAATGATGCAAGTTGATGAAGAAGTTGTGGAAGCCAACTCGGTTAAAGGGTTGAAAGGTGGATTCTTAACAAATGAGAGGCTAGACACAAACTACACCAGTTGATTGAATGTTAAGAAGCAGGGTCAGAAGCTTGAGCTCTGCTTCCCCAGGCACAGCTCCGTAAATACACACACACACACACATACACGCAAGAAGCTCCAGGGAAGATTAAGGCCATCTGCCCCACTACCACACTCCCCCGGGCACCTAACACCCGTCATCAACAGCGTCAATACCCGTCATCAACATCAACACTGACCCGAACACCAGCACATCTGGTGGTGGTTGTGGAAATTATAACAGTAGTAATGCTACTAGTAGCTATAAAGTATTTTAGTAGTTGTGTACAGTCATAATCCTAGTACAGTAGTTAAAAACAAGTAAGGTCACATTTAGTAATAGAAGCATCTAATTGTAGTAGTGACGATACTTATTGAAGTAGTAATAATAGAAATGCCAACAGTAGCAGTATTTGTAGTATCAATATTAGGCGCAGTAGAAATGGTAATCGTAATATTAGTAGTATTAACAGCAGTTGATGTAGCAGCAGTAGTAACAGGAATAGTAACAATAATAGTAGTAACATAAGAACATAAGAACATAAGAACGAAGGAACACTGCAGAAGGCCTACTGGCCCATGCGAGGCAGGTCCAAGTCTCCTACCGGCTTAAGCCAATGCACCCAACCTAGTCAGGTCAGGTCACATTGACTTAAGGGAGGAACACGGCAACCGACCTGGTAGCACAAGCTATCAGGTCTAACTCACACCCACCCACATCCACTCATGTATTTATCCAACCTATTTTTAAAGCTACACAACGTTCTGGCCTCTATAACGGTACTTGGGAGTTTGTTCCACTCATCCACAACTCTATTACCAAACCAGTACTTTCCTATATCCTTCCTGAATCTGAATTTTTCCAACTTAAAACCATTGCTGCGAGTCCTGTCTAGGCTAGATATTTTCAGCACACTATTTACATCCCCTTTATTTATTCCTGTCTTCCATTTATACACCTCAATCATATCCCCCCTAATTCTACGTCTTTCTAGAGAGTGCAGATTCAGGGCCCTTAGTCTATCCTCATAGGGAAGGTTTCTGATACATGGGATCAACTTTGTCATCCTCCTTTGTACATTTTCCAGAGAATTTATATCCATTCTGTAATAAGGTGACCAAAACTGTGCAGCATAATCTAAATGAGGCCTAACCAATGATGTATAGAGTTGAAGAACAACCTGAGGACTCCTATTATTTATGCTTCTTGATATGAAGCCAAGGATTCTATTAGCTTTATTGCGAACACTTATGCACTGTTGTCTTGGTTTCAGATTACTGCTAACCAGAACTCCTAAATCTTTTTCGCAATCCGTAATATTAAGATCTACATTATTTAGTTTATATGTGGCATGGTTATTGTCCTGTCCAACATTTAGAACTTTGCATTTGTCTATGTTAAACTGCATCTGCCACTTCTCCGACCACTGCATCAGTCTATTCAAATCTTCCTGGAGTGCTCGAATGTCCTCGTCAGAATGAATTCGACGGCCTATTTTGGTGTCATCGGCAAACTTGCCGATGTCGCTCTTTATGCCCTCATCTATGTCGTTTATGTAGATTGTGAACAGCAGGGGGCCCAACACTGACCCCTGTGGAACACCGCTCGTGACACTTCCCCACTCTGATTTCTCCCCATTTATGCAAACTCTCTGCTGCCTATTTGTCAACCATGCCTCTATCCAGGAAAAAATTTCTCCTCCTATTCCATGTGCTTTAATTTTCCTCAATAGTCTCTGATGTGGGACCCTGTCAAAAGCCTTACTGAAGTCCATATACACAATATCATATTCATTACCATGATCTACCTCCTCAAATACCTTAGTGAAAAAAGTTAATAAATTCGTAAGGCAGGAACGCCCCTTTGTAAAACCATGCTGAGATTCGTTGATTAATTTATGCTTTTCAAGGTGGCTACGAACTGCCTCGGCAATTATTGATTCCATAAATTTTCCCACTATGGAGGTTAGGCTTATTGGTCTATAGTTCGAAGCTAAGGACCTGTCACCTGTTTTGAAAATAGGTATCACATTTGCCATTTTCCACTTATCTGGCACCATGCCAGTTTGTAGTGATATGTTGAAAAGATTAGCCAAAGGTGTGCTAAGCTCCTCTTTACATTCCTTTAGAACCCTTGCATACAGTTCATCAGGGCCTGGGGATTTGTTAGGTTTTAATTTATCTATTTGCCTAAGGACCATGTCACTTGTGACCCTGATAGTACACAGTTTATTATCGTCCTGTTCTACATAATTTATCATTACTGGAATATCGCTGGTATCCTCCTGTGTAAAAACTGAGAGGAAGTATGTGTTAAAAATTCTACACATTTCCTTATCACTGTCAGTGAGCTGACCCGAGGAACTTTTGAGTGGGCCTATCTTGTCCCTGATCTTACTTCTGTATACCTGAAAGAATCCTTTTGGGTTAGTCTTCGATTCTCTTGCAACTTTAACCTCATAATCTCTTTTTGCTTTTCTAATTCCCTTTTTTATTTCTCTCTTTAACTGAATATATCGATTTCTCAATTGCCCCTCTCCTCTTTTGATTTGCCTATATATGCCTCTCTTTTGACCAATCAGATATTTTAATCTATTGTTCATCCATTTAGGATCATTTTTGTTTGATCTGATTTCCCTATTTGGAACATAATTTGACTGAGCAGCTAGAACTATGCCCTGGAAAGCATCATATCGGCAACCATCACCACCTACCTGACCCTTAGTCAGGTCATTCCAGTTCAGCCCACCTAAGTAATTTTTCAGTCCTATGAAATCAGCCAAGCGAAAGTCAGGGACGGAGACTTGATTGCCATTATTAGGGGAATTCCATGATATATTAAAACTGAGTGATTTGTGATCACTTTCCCCAAGCTCATCATTAACCTCAAGATTATTAATTAGTGTTTCCCTACTGGCAAGAACCAAGTCAAGGAGGTTATTTCCCCTAGTTGGCTCTGTCACAAACTGTTTTAAAAAACAATCCTGGATCGTATCAAGAAAGTCACCTGACTCTAAATTTCCTGTCAAATTGCTCCAGTCAATCTGTCTATAGTTGAAATCTCCCATTAGCACAACATTTTCGTATGTAGATGCCTTACGAATTTCGTCCCATAGAAGTTTACTGCACTCCCTATCAAGATTTGGGGCCCTGTAAATCACACCCAAAATTAGTTTTTCTCGGCCCTCGAGAAGCTGTAACCAAACAGATTCAGTGGCTGACGCTTCTAATTTAATATCTTGTCTAACACAACAATTTAAATTGTCTCTGACATACATCGCTACTCCACCACCTTTCCTGTTGACCCTGTCAGTGTGGAATAATTTATAGCCTTGTATGTGACATTCAGAGGGCATCTCTCTATCTTTCAGATTGAGCCAGGTCTCTGTTATAGCAATAATATCTATGTTTCCTGCACTTGCAATTAATCTTAGCTCATCTATCTTATTTCTTACACTCCTGCTATTAGTATAGTAAACCTTAAGGGAGCTAGTCCCTTGCTGCCCTCTGCTGTCCCCCTTTGTTTGCTGACCTGATCTATTGTCTTTATTTATAACTTCATGCTGAATGCCTTTTATACATTTACTGTTTCCAACCCAAGTGTTGCAACCTGCTTGTTTCCCACACACACCCATACCTCTATCTTCCATCAGTTTAAAATCATAGGCATTTCACCAATGGCCTTCTCAATCGAGTCTGCAAGTGCTACCACCCCAGCCCCAGAGAGATGTACCCCATCCCTTGCATACATATCATGTTTGCCATAAAAGTTGTTCCAGTTGTCAATGAATGGGATTGCAAGTTCCTTGCAGTATCTGTCTAGCCAGCAATTTACACCAATTGCCCTAGACAACCATTCATTTCCTACTCCCCTTCTAGGCAAGATGCTACATATGATTGGGATCCCTCCCTTAGACTTAATGAAATCTATAGCTGACCTGTACTTATCTAGCAGCTCTTCTCTCCTATCCTTCCCAATATCATTTCCACCAGCACTGAGACAGATAATGGGCTTGCTCCCATTACCTGACATGATATTATCCAGCCTGTTGACAATGTCCCCAACACCAGCTCCAGGGAAGCACACTCTATCTCTCATCTTCTTATTCCTATTACAAAAAGCACGGTCAATGTATCTTACCTGAGAGTCACCAACCACAAGAATGCGCTTACCTCCATTAGCAGGGGCAGTAGTACCCTTACCTTCACTGGCCACTGAAGTACATTCATCCTGAAGAACAGAGAAGCGATTTCCTACCTTCAGATCTTCACTCTTAACTTTCCTTACTCTGATGCGCCTTCCATTACTGTGAACTACTCGCCACTTGTAGCAGGTGCTGGGCTGCACCTCACTGCTGGTAGCCGTTGCTGCCTCCCCAACTACAGCCTCCTCACAGCGAGAGACAGTTGATAGACAACAAACTTCTTGAATGATACTGCTCTTTTACCATACGTATGAAATGAAATTCAGTTAAACAAGATTATTGGTCATTTTTTTCTGTTTTATGATGGCAGGTAAGTTTTGCACACTTCTGACATTCAGTATACACTAATCTTTACACTCCGGTGTTTCTTAAAAGCTCCTCCAATTAATTAGACCTGGGTTGAGACTGGATGCGGGGACGACGAGCCACAAAACCATACATAGTATTGGTAGTAATATAAGTGGTTGAGGTATATCGAGTAGCAGGAGCAGTACCAACAGCAATTATATCACTACCACCACTATCACTTCCACAATTACTATATCACTGACTGTCTAACTACAATTTGCTTTCTACCTCCTACCACCGATAATGACAAAAGTATCCATTCAACCAAGCACGCACACACCCATTTATAACCAACTTTCCTTCATAACTCTCAAAATACAAGCGACCATCCAACCAATCACCTGCCCACGATCTATTACCTTCCTACCAACTACCACCACTAGAGGGCAAAAGGTCTATAAGTGACAGGAGAGCCATAATGAAAAGTTACGATGTGGACTGGTGTTATTATGGCTCATGACCCTGCCATAGGGATACCCGGACCAACAGTCATGGGCGACTTCTAGCTAGTCCCTCAGAAAGATTGAGTCTCTTACCCACTGTGTTTACAAGGGTTGAGTCAAAGCTCTTTGCCCAGTCTCTTGAACTGCAATCAATTGGAAATATTGGTTCTGGCCCATTGGGCCTTATCATGCCAACTCTTGAGAAAATATGTATTTACTTCGCCTCCACCACTTTCTCATCCAGCTCTTCCCACCCCGAGGCTGAAAAGTACTTCCTTTCGTCCCTGTAGCTCGTCTGTACTGTTAGCTTCTATTTGTGCTCTAGGCCTCCAGGTTCGCATTTCAAATACTGTCCCTATTTCTACTGTGAATTCTCTGGGTAACTTGTACATCCTAATCATGTTTTCTCTTGGTTTCTTTACAGGTTCAACAGCTGCAGTTTCTTTAGTTTCTCTTTAGCTTAACTCCTTCAACTTGGGGACTAGTTTTAACTTCGAGTTCCCGAGCATACTTGAGTAGATGCTAGCTATAATAATGCTCTTTACTTTGGTAGGCCTGACAGATGTCTTGTGCAGTCTTAATATTCTTATGATCTTTGAAGACACTTCCGAGATTCGTTAACCTCGTATATGTTGCCTTTGCTACGCGGAGTATGTATACTCTCACGATATACTCTATATGATTTTTACTCGCAGAACTTTCACGTTGTGCGGGACCAGCTGTTGCTCCCGCATCATGGTATTTATTGTTCCTAGTCCCTATTGACCTGTCAAAATGTTGACTATTGAGCATGTGTAAGGAGTCAACATCCACCTCGTCACCCACTTTTTACCCCACTTTAAACCGAAAAGGTATTTCTTACATGCCCCTTGTTCAGGTATATCTGACTATTTTGTATGTTGTAATTACATCTCTCCTGATTCTTCGTTCTTCTAATAACGCGAGATTTAATTCTTTTAGCCTCTCTTGATAGTTAATTATCCTTCTAAAGTTTCTGAAGCTTTTGTGCATGTTTGGCATGATGTCGGGTCCACATAAGTGAAGGTATTTCTGAATTTACCAGTTTTGAATCTGATACTGAGGTAATGCGAATTGTGTTTCTGAGGCTAGAGACACAATCCACATTGGTTTGCTGTGGTTATGAAAGTCGAGTCTTAGGCTCATGGAATTCTTCACTGGTCGTGACAAGGTTCACTGAGTCCTAGTTTTGTGAACTCTGTCATACCTGTTCTTAAAACTGTGCATAGAGTCTGCCTCCACTTCCTAGTCCAGATCATTCTATTTTCTGAGTGTCTTAAGGAGGAAGAAATATTTCCTAACATTCTTACGGTTCATTCACTTAACTCCCATCTGTGCCAATTGTTCCGTTTCATACCTGTCGAAAGTTTTTCCTGTTTGAACTCTCAGTTTTCTAAGTATCTTGTACACAGAAGAACTAGGGGAGATGTGGTCACTATCTGCTAATATCATCAGTTTAAATTCTTTTAGTCTCTTTTTAAAAGGTCATCTACTTTAGTGCAGCTCCTGAACTGTTGGCAAGCCTCTTCACTTTTTCTAGTTTTTGGATGTGATATCAGGTATTGGTTCTGTGCTGGTTCTGGGTACACTGATGGGCCGGATATATGTAGCATATGAATTTTAAATTACTCTTTGTTGCTCCTCCTCAGAGTTAATCTTATGTTCGCCAGTCGCGCACATGCTGCAGAGGTCATTAGGTTGATATGCGCCTTCGGGTATATACACACACGTGTGTGTACGTCTGCTCCAGGCTTCGCTATACAGAAATAACCGGGTCAACCTCCCTCACACCTGTTCTCCGATGGGAAGGAAACTCTTCGCCTCCAGTAAATGCTTTCTCACGTTAACTACCTCCACCACGTTGAACTCTCCACTGATCAAAGGAGGAGGTAGAAAGACAGAGAGAGAGAGAGACAGACAGACAGACAGAGAGAGTGAGAGAGAGGGAGAGGGAGGGGGAGAGAGAGAGAGAGAGGGAGAGAGAGACAGATACAAAGCTAATCTTGATTGGCTGTATTTCTTAAATTATAATTGATTGCTCTATCTTTACAATTATTGTATATGTAATATTTAAAGCAAAAGAAATATTATTTTGGAACATATTTCACTATAGACTAACTTATACTAAATTATTTGATGAAACGATTAACTACTTATAACTTACTTTTATAAGTACAACTACCGGTACTTTTTAAACTGCCAGTGTTATTTACACTACTTTTGTTACTTATATTGCTACTGCTGCTACAGCTAATAATAAACATTACTTCTGTTATTTGTCCTACAGCTTTTACTGTTTATGCTCCTACTTCTAGTACTGCTACTATTACTACTTATGTTGTTAACAACAACAGTACTGCTACAACAACTACTACTACTACTACTACTACTACTACTACTACTACTACTACTACTACTACTACTACTACTACGAATAATAATAATAATAACTGAAACTTAAGAGCTATGTGACAGCAGCAATAAGCATGACACTTTCAGTGGAACATTGACCTTACAGTTTATCATTCTTAATTGTACCCTTTACCTTGAGATGGAACTAATGCAGATTATATTATTATCAAGGCGAGTACTGTGGCGTGACGGTGGGGGTAGATATGGTGACGATGGTTGTAGCTGTGGTAGTGAGGATGGTTGTTGTAGTGGCGAGTATGGTAATTGTGGCAGGGAGGGTGATAGGTGTGATTATCACCATCAACCTCACCACCACCACTACAACCACCCTCATCACCGTGGACCACTCTCACTACCGTCACCACCACAACAACCAACCTCACCACCTTCAGTATCACCATCACCACGTTCATCACAACGACAACCCTCACTGCCACAACCACCCTCACCACTACCACCATCACCCTCACCACCATCACAACCATTCTCACCACCACCAACACAACCGCTGAAGAAGCATACGATTACACTACAGGCTTAGGGGCATATGGGCGTGGTGTGAGGGGATGTGGGTGCTTGGGGAGGGTTTGGGTACGGGTGGGGGTAGGTGATGCTAGCCCACATCTTGGGTCGGGATGTAGTCCAAAAATTTGCCGCTAGGGTCGTGGTCCGCTTACTCGACCTTTGCGCATGCGCTCATTTTCAGATTTCACATCTTAATTTCTGGAACGCCTCAAAGCATTTGGAATGTATTGGCTGGAGCAGAGGAGACTTAACATGTTAACTAATGGAGCACCTCAAACCACTTGGAATATATTCTTTGGAACATTTAATGTTAAACTCATGTAAAGTGCTAAACCCGTGTGGTCATTCAGGGCAAGGAGTGGTCAAGTCTCGATCCTCCATTTGCTAGTCAAGGTGATATTACAATATGCAGAATAACTACTGTGAAAAATAGTTTAATTCCATGCGCTTTCTTGTGAAATCACGAGTGCGCTTAGCATTTCACTATTTTTTTCACTTTGGTTATTCTGCGTATTGTGATATCACCTGTTTACTGTGGTCTTATTGCATATATATTATATGAGATATAAGAGGAAGTATAGAATAAATCCTCTGAAATGTTGGTATGTCACAGACACAGAAAATTCTATATCACTGTCAATGATCTGTTGCACATTCTCTAAATGAAAGTCAGTATTTCTTTGTGCTTAAAGGGAATATTTGACTGTGCAGTGTTGAGTCCTCTTCGTGAATCCCCGCTTGCCGTTCACGCTTCTGAAGTGTTTTTTTTTTAATCGCATCTGTGTAGCATTGCATTTATGGGCGTTTTACTAGAGATCAGTATAACCTAACCAAACCTAGTCTAACTTAAATAGCGTAAGTCGAGGAATTTGCTTGAAACGGTATGTCAGATATTGACTTAGGCTTTAGGAAGACGGATTGCCTTGCTCAAGGTCGCTAACTATCCACCCGTTCTTTCTTCTGCACAGACTGAGATGAAATGTATTTTTTTTTTAATTGTTGCCTTCCCTATTGATCTTGACACTATAAGTGGCTTCTCACCAGCGCGGTCAATTACCTGAGGATAATTGTTCGCATCGCTGTTGGGCCGTGCGGACGCACTGCGCAGTAGCTCCTACTACACCTGGTTACTGCGCATTTTCACTGTTCAGACATGGCGGAGTACACCGGCAGGAGAATTAATACAGTCTGCATTGAGCTGTTGAAGGGTTCTCTGAGCCCTGATTCGACGAACGTCCTTCTTCCTGCGATTATTAGGGATTTATATGGAATCCCTAATGAGGAGCTGTATGGTGTGGCTCTTAATGGGATGAGACGAGTTTTTGTGAAGTTCCTGAGGACTAGTTACTACAGCAGTGTGGTGGAGGAGTATCAGGAACGCCGAATGTGCCTCAACTCGACGTTGGATGTATGCATGCATGACGTGTCTACTTACTACACGTGGGTACGAGTGAGGAATGTACCCTTTGAGGCAACTAAGTTTAGTATAGTGGAAGTTTTTAGAAAATATGGAGTCATTCATGAAGCTAGAGGAGGGGTATGGCGGGATGGACCATATGAGGGCCTTCCGGAAGGGTCATACAACATCAAGATGACCTTGAAGACGCCTATACCTTCGTATGTCATGTTGACGGGTACCAGAAATCAGGTATATGTCTCGTATGTGGGGCAGAGGAGAACGTGTCGTCTTTGTGGCTCTTATGACCATATAGCGGCGCAATGTGCACGTAGAGTTGCCCCAGGGGTGTCAGCCCCGGTAGAGGAGGTCCAGCAAGCGAGTGTGGTGGAGGCGGCGAAGTCTGGGACTCCTCTATGGAGTGAGGAGGTGGAGAAGGAGGGTGAACAGATGGGGACGTGTGTCACTCTCCCGGTGGAGGATGGAGATCCTACTCCAACGCCTGTGGTGGTGGCGGAAGTGGTGGAGTCGACACAGGAGGTGTCCTTGGAGTCAGTGCTCCAGGAATTCTTGGAGGAGGCTTTGGTTGGAGAGGACATGGGTGGACGGACCAGTGAAAAGCAGCAATCGCAAGGGCAGAGTGAGAAGACGGAAGTAGCAGGGAATAATAGAAAGGATACACTTGTAGTGGCAGAGGTGCACAGGGAGGATGTACCTGAGGAAGAGATGGCTGTGGGAGGCAGCTCTAGGAAGCGGCCAGCGGGGTTGACTGAATTAGATGACGTTTTAACACCTGGGCAAAGACCAGGTAAGAAGGCATGGGCAGAGGTGGTTCGCAAATCCCCTACAGGGGGGGGAGTTCAGGAAAAATCGGGGGGGGAGAGACAAGGGGGGGTAGGGGGTCTTATTAAAAAATGTAATAAGGAAAGTGTGAGCAGCTTGAAGGGGAGTGTAAGCAAGCCACAGCGGCACAGAGGTAAGCCGCCTTTCCTTGACCATTCAGGTGTTTAACGTTAAATGCTAATGGCCTAAAGACTGAAGTAAAAAGGGTATGGTTGGAGTGGTTCCTCAAAAGGTATGACGTGGATGTTTGTTTCTTACAGGAGCATAACCATAAGTCAGGTAGTGAGTTGCGATTGAGAGGCTATAAGTTGTTTGTAAGCATGGCAATGCTTTTAAAGGGAGGAGTGGCTGTTTTAGTAAAGGAGACCAGTCCATTGCGAGTCATGGGGTGGGAGGAGGGGGGAGGGGGGAGGGTTGTTCGGGTGGATGGGTGGTGGGGGGAGAGCAGGGTATGTTTTGTGGGAGTTTATATGCCAGCGATTGGTAACGTGCGGATAAAAACAGACTTTGTTCGGGATGTATTGTTATACTATCTCAGGGGTTTACCTGCTATCGCGATAATTGGAGGTGATTGGAATTGTGTGATTAGGCATGCAGACGTCATACCTAGGGGGGCGGGGTGCGTGTTGGGTGTCTTAAGGGATGCATTGCGTGATGTCGGGGTTGTAGATGTGGTCGGCAGGGGGGGGTTTCAGGTCGAGCACACCTATGTACAGGGGAGTTATGAGGCAAGGTTGGATAGGATTTATGTGAGGCAGGGGATAGGAGTGGAGAGGGTTAGAACAGTAGACGTGGGTTTATCTGACCACAGAGCAGTGTTGGCTGACCTTCGGGTGGATGGCATTCCGAGAATCTTTCAGAGTTATTGGAAATTAAATGTGAGGCTTTTACAGGAGGAAGATCAAGGTTGGTCCTTTCAGACATGGTGGAAAGGGTTTTGGGAGGCTAGGGATGAGGAGGTGGATTTGCTAGATTGGTGGGAGTTGCAGGCAAAGGTGCAGATTGCGGGATTTTTTAAGACGAGGGGCAGGGAACGGGCACGATGGAGGTTTGGATTGCAGAATTATTTAGAGGGCCAGTTGAATGATTGTTATGGGGGGGGGTAGGGAGGGTGTGGGAGGAGTTATGGGGGAACTTAGAAGTCGTTTAGTGGAGATGCATAATGAACGTTTTGATGCACTCAGGGTTAGGGCAGGATTGGAGGATGTACTAAAGGGTGATAGACCAACCGGGTATGTACTCCGAAAATTCAGAGACAGACAGTTGAGGAATACGGTGGCACATATTGTCGTGGAGGGAGGGGAGGGTTATGTGCAGGGACAGGGTCTCTCTGACACAGAGTTTATCAGTAGGTATGCTGATTTTTGGTTTAAGGAGAAATGGAAGAGAAGGGGAGGGGTGGTTGGGTTAGAATCATTTAGAGCTATAGGGGTTCAGCAGGGTGTGGGGCAGGGGGATCGGGTTTTGTTGGAGGGAGGCATTACGGGGGCAGAGGTGGGGGAGGTGGTGAATGGGTTGAGTCAGGGGAAGGCACCGGGAATAGATGGGTTATCTAATGATTTTTACAGAGCACATTGGGAGGATCTCAGGGAGTGCCTAGTGGCGGTTTTGAATTATATGATGAAAAGTGGTAGAATGGCGAAAACACAGAGAACTGGGGTTGTTGTTTTGGTGCCAAAGAAGGGGGGAGAGGAGAAGGGTTTGGGAGATTATCGTCCGTTGTCGTTAATGTGTACGGATTACAAAATTTTTGCGAAGGTATTGGGTAACAGATTAAAGAAGGTAATTGGGAGTAGCGTACATGAGGGGCAGTATGGGATACCGGGACGGACTATGAAGAATGGGCACAGTGTGATAAGGGATTTTATAGAGAACTGCCAGGGAGGGGGCGTCCTTGGATTGGATTGGGCTCAGGCCTATGACTGTGTGAAGAGGGACTTTTTGTGGGGTTGTTTGGAGAAATTGGGTTTTGGAGGGGGAGTAGTGAGGTGGGTGCGCACTCTGTATGAGGGGGCTGTCATGAGGGTGTAGGTTAGTGGTAAGCTGGGGGGGGAGGTGATGATGGAACAGGGATTAAGGCAGGGTTGCCCGCTGTCGCAGTTGCTCTTTGCATGTGTGCAACATCCTTTTTTTTGAGGCTGTGGAGGCAGAATTGCAGGGGGTAGGGGGGGGAAGAATGGGGGGAATAGTAGGTTATGTAGACGACACAACTGTGTTAGTTACGAGTGGGGAGGCTTTAAGAAGGGTGGGTGAGGTGATAAGGAGTTTTGGGAAGCTTTCAGGAATGGCAGTTAATTTAGCAAAGTCTAGGTTATTGGAAGTAGGAACATGGGTTGGGGGGAGATTGGGGGAGGAGATGGGATGGATGATTTGTGACAGAATTAGGGTGTGTGGGATATGGTATATGAAGCAGTTGCAGGAATGTAGGAGGCTTAACTCAGAAACAGTCACGAATAGGGTTATAGGTAAGTTAAAAGGTTTGAGGGTCAGTGAAGTGGCGTTACAGCAGAGGGCGTTGGTAATTAACTCGGTGGTGTATAGTAAGGTCTGGGGTGTGGCGGAGGTGTTCCCTTTGAGGGTGCAGGATATACAGGAAATACAGAGGAGGGTGTTGAGGTTTGTGTGGGGGTTTGGGAGGGCCTGGTTGTCCAAGGATGTGGTCATGACGGAGGTGAAACGGGGGGGTCTAGGATTGTTGGCCTTAGGGCCTAGGGTAATGGCAATATATATCAAGCAGAGGTATCTAAGAGTGGGGGGGGAGAGGGGTGTTAGGGTGGATAGGGTGATGAGGGATGCTAGAAACTGGTGGTGTGGTAGGGATTTGAGAAAGTGTGAAGATGTAATAAGATTCATGTTGACAGTGGGGCAGGTTAAAAGTTTGAAGGTAAACACGGTGGTGGGTGTGGTGTGGGGAAGGGGTGTATTGCAGGGGGTCGCAGTATACCCCATGTATAACTGGAGGGTCATATGGGGGGAGTTCAGGAAGATTAGGATACCAGCACGGGTTAGGGAGATGGTATACCGTTTTCTCATGGGTGTGGTTGCATCTAAGCACATGTTGCATAAGATGGGGTTGGTGAGAGAGGCAACATGTTTATTCTGTGGGGAGGAGGAAACTGCCTATCATGTGGTATATTTTTGTTCATCTTTGGGCGTGGTGAGAGTCTGGATGGCGGGGGTTATTAGGTTGTTGGGGGGGGGGAGTTGGTCTTTTCTTAGGTCTTTGTCGATGGATGTTAGTGGGGTTGAAAGTGACGTGGGGAGGGCTTTGATGTATGTTATGGCAGATTATTTGCACGTTTCTTGGGGTATGAGGCAGATTACAGGGCAGTTGAGGATAAAAGCGTTAGCAGCAAGGTTCTTTAGGACAAGGTGTAGGAATAGATTAATATATGGGGGAAGATGGGAATCAAGTTTTTCGGTAGGTTATCGTAATCTCACTGTAGCACAACTTCTCAGGGAACAGGGGGGGGGGGGCAAGGGACGGGTCTCCTTTAATGTGAGGGGGGCGGTGTAAGGTTGTGCTAGTAGTGTGGAAGGTGATGAGAGAGTGAGCTAGTGAGTGCGTACATTCGTGAACTGGTTATGTTCCTGAGGTTTATTTGGATTTGCGTTCAGTACCATGGTTTCATTCAATAACACCTGGAACGTCATACAATTACATTTTTTGGTTTGGGGATATTATTGCACTCATTGTCAAGGATAGGTGGCTTACGCAGCTGTTATGGTGTTTTATGTCAGGCAGTACTAAACATGTACAAAAATGGTACTGTCAGTACTGCCTCTTTATTGATATGAGATGTGTTAAAAAATTAAAATAAAGCAAGGAAACACTGTACGTCAAGAGTACGTTAGTATAGGATGATGCTTGTTTATTTGTAGTTTTAAACACTTTCATGATAAAAAAGTACTTTCCTTTCAAATTGTACTCCTATATAGAAGAAGTTTGTAATACTTTTCACACATTCATGTAGTGAATTTACAATGTCAAGGATGTTTAATTTGTGTGTCAGATAGGGATAGGATTTTATGCAAGTTTGATCTTAAGCCAGGATTTAGTTAGTTGTAGAGGAATGTTTCAATATGATAATTCTAGTCTGGGATTATATTTAATACTTATATAAGCTATTTTCTAAATGGAGCCAGCATGTAATGTATTCTCTTATATTTTACGAGTAAACTCCATGTTATGCAATGTAATGACAGTTTGAAGTTCATGGGTGATGCTTTATTATTATTGATATTAAAAATTGTGGGTGTATATCCTTCCGCTTATACAGGTGTGTATAGCAATGTAATGTCCATATTTGTTTGCCTATGTACTTTTATATTTTTGTGATTTGTTTTGTTTTTGCATTACCAACTTCTGGTAATTACTCATGAGGGTTTAATGAGGTGAGGGTATAACCCTAATTGTTAGGATCCTTAAGGTATTTCTTAGAACGGTGCATGTAAATAATTTTTGTCTGCACTGGCTTTATTAATTATTGTAAGAGGAGGAGTTTTGTAGGACATGTTGTTGGATGTGTAGCTGGTGGTAATATGGCTTCAGCTATAGTGTTATTTAAGTACGTGGATTTGATTTGTTTTATAGTATTTAATGGTTAACATGTCTTTGGTTATGTGACGTATGAATAGCATATATGTATATGTGTATTGTGTTTTTTAAATAAAATATAAAAAAAAAAAATTACCTGAGGATTGCTCTGTCGTTAGCTTCCAGCGTCCTCAGTAAAGATTTTTTTCTCTCTTTTGTTCAGAACAGAGTACCACCACGGAGATATATTCTTGCTACATAACACTTGATTCTTAATCGCAATAAACGAACTCGCCTCAGTTCTACATCACGTAATTTGGATTTGCTTGCATTGTCACAAATGACCGGCTGGTTGATGCCTCGTTATGGTTGGGCCACATCATAGGACTTGAAAATTATTTTCTGAGTGTGTTGCCAGTTCTCTCTCGAAGTTCAGTACCTTTTAATTGATTAACCCGTTTATTTGAGAGCTGACTGATATTGTCTTCAACATTTTCAGTGCAATGCCACGCAAACTGTTTTTTTTTCCTCTCTCTGAAAGCTCCACCTTCATTACAGACTCTTATGATTTTTTATTTTGCTGTTGAACTTCAACACCGATTCTAAATACCTCATCCTGTTCAAGATATGCTAAATCACGAAAAATGAAAGTATTCTATTCTAGGGCCATTCATCACTGGGTCTTGTATCCACCCTAAGGCCATTCATCCCTGGGTCTTGCATCCACCCTAAGGTCATTCATCCCTGGGTTTTGCATCCACCCTGAGGCCATTCATCCCTGGGTCTTGCATCCACCCTAAGGCCATTCATCCCTGGGTCTTGCATCCACCCTAAGGTCTTTCATCCCTGGGTTTTGCATCCACCCTGAGGCCATTCATCCCTGGGTCTTGCATCCACCCTAAGGCCATTCATCCCTGGGTCTTGCATCCACCCTAAAGCCATTCATCCCTGGGTTTTGCATCCACCCTAAGGCCATTCATCCCTGGGTCTTGCATCCACCCTAAGGCCAGTCATCCCTGGGTCTTGCATCCACCCTAAGACCATTCATCCCTGGGTCTTGCATCCACCCTAAGGCCATTCATCCCTGGGTCTTGCATCCACCCTAAAGCCATTCATCCCTGGGTTTTGCATCCACCCTAAGGCCATTCATTCCTGGGTCTTGCATCCACCCTAAGGCCATTCATCCCTGGGTCTTGCATCCACCATAAGGTCATTCATCCCTGGGTTTTGCATCCACCCTAAGGCCATTCATCCCTGGGTCTTGCATCCACCCTAAGGCCATTCATCCCTGGGTCTTGCATCCACCCTAAGGCCATTCATCCCTGGGTCTTGCATCCACCCTAAGGCCATTCATCCCTGGGTCTTGCATCCACCCTAAGGCCAGTCATCCCTGGGTCTTGCATCCACCCTAAGACCATTCATCCCTGGGTCTTGCATCCACCCTAAGGCCATTCATTCCTGGGTCTTGCATCCACCCTAAAGCCATTCATCCCTGGGTTTTGCATCCACCCTAAGGCCATTCATTCCTGGGTCTTGCATCCACCCTAAGGCCATTCATCCCTGGGTCTTGCATCCACCCTAAGGCCATTCATCCCTGGGTTTTGCATATACCCTAAGGCCATTCACATTTGGGTACCTCTTCTCCTGGCCGCCAGTATCCTTTTCCAACACAGTTATTTTCGTCCTGTGTGGGTTACGTAAAAACGTGGCTGAAGAAAAAAAAAAAAAGACTTGGGGTTATTAACCCAGGATTAACCATGTTGCTTATTTCCATTGGGGCCCAGCAACAGTTACGACTAGCTCCTAGGTGCATATTTAGAGAGGCACAAGGCGTCAAGTACCTTGTTCATAACCTTCTTCTCACCCTGGGATCTTTTTTGTTATTTATGTGAGTCGAACGCTTTACTTGCGAATAACGAGTCACATTTGAGGTATATGTAATGTGACATGTGGTGTTACGGTTAGTGTTGGCTGTTTTCTCGTCGCCTTTACTAATGACCCGAGTATCATTTGACCGGGACTGGTCACATAGTACCTGGTTCAGTCTTTGTTGTCGCAGCTTCACATGTTCTGTCTACACGCAGTGACTATAAAGATTACTGATGAATGAGCTTTGTCGCTGCATCCATTAGGAAAGAGCGCAAGGAAGGAACAGTCAATGGATACCTCCTAGGTGTAAAAACTCTTAAAAAATAGAAGGTGTTTGTTTTTCGTCGCATGGCTCGAGGCAGTCTCCTGGCTCCTGCAAGCTTCCCCAAGCCTTCCTGCCTACCTTTCTACCCACTGACACAGAAAAAGTAACCACTTAAACCTTGTGGCATAATAAAAATGTTGCATCTATCGGTCCGCTGATTTTGACGGGACTACCAGCCAGGTTTGTAACCAGACCTTTCACTTATAAAAAGTAATAAATAGACATATTGGATAATGACATAGTAATAACGGTACTAAAAATGGTAATAAAGAGGGATAAATCTGTTTTACGACGCAACAAAGTGAAGGAGTAGATGGAACCGTCAGAGTGAGGGGTGCCATTAATGTCCTGAGGTGGACTCTCTACAACCAACACTAACACCTTTTCCCCCTTTCAGTAGTAAATCATTTTTAATGCGTGAGAGAGTGGAGGTGCTCCCATACCTCTCGCCCCCTCCTTTTCCTATCTCTCGCCCCTCCTTTCCCTACCTCTTGTCCTTCCTTTCCCTTCCTCCCTCCCCCTCTCACTCCTTACCTCAGAGGGTCAGACATTCTTTCTCGGGGGAAACTCATTAACACGTAACTTGTCTGCGCCCTTCTGACCTTCTGGTGGTGGCTGTGCGCGATATTTATGTTCATTCCAGGGACAGCTGTCCGCTGGATTTTGTGCATCATGTTTGCTGAGTCTTGTTCATTATTTCTGCTACGTCTTTTTCATCCTGTCTGTTGGGTTATATTCATTCTGTCTTTGGGTGTTGTTCGTCCTGTCTGCTGGATCTTCTTCGTCCTATCTGCTGGGTCTTCTTCGTCCTATCTGCTGGGTCTTCTTCGTCCTATTTGCTGGGTCTTCGCCCTATCTGCTGGGTGTTCATCCAGTCTTCTGGGTGTTGTTCATCCTGTCTTCTGGATATTGTTCTTCCTTCTGGTGGGTGTTCATCCTGTTTTATGGGCATTGTTCTTCCTCCTGTCTTCTGGATGTTGTTCTTGTTTCTTCCTGTCTGGTGGGTGGTGTTCGTCCTGCCTTGTGGGTGTTCTTTCTGTATGGTGGACGTTGTCCATTGCTGGTTTCTGGATTTGTCTCTTAAGTCTTGCCTGTGTCCAGGTTTCTACACTGGTTTAAACATGCCTGCTTCTACGCATACCCTCGTGTTTCTATATATTGATTGGGCAACACAATCAGACATCTGATTGCCCTCTTGTCTCTACGTCTACTTGCCAGCGTGTTTACATATTCAGTTATCTAGACGTCTACGTGTTTGTATATTCCACACTTGGAGATCGTCAGGTGTAATTTATATAAAACAACAGATTTCTGATTGAGACACTTATGCAGCATATGGGAATCTTTATTCAGGAAACGTTTCGCCACACAGTGGCTTCATCAGTCCAATACAAAGAGGAAGGCGTAAGGAGAGGAGGAGAATGAGGTAATCAGTCCCTCAACCTGGAGTCGATCTGTACATTCTACAAGATTGATGGACTGAACACATCGACTCCAGGTTGAGGGACTGATTACCTCATTCTCCTCCTCTCCTTACGCCTTCCTCTTTGTATTGGACTGATGAAGCCACTGTGTGGCGAAACGTTTCCTGAATAAAGATTCCCATATGCTGCATAAGTGTCTCAATCTTCAACTTGTCGGTTTTTCAAACCATTCATCACAACTGTCAGACACTGCAGCATCATGGGATCTTATTCCAAAGAATTTTTCAACACTTGTTCAACCTTTGGACGAAGACCTACTTCGACTAGTGGATTTTACCACTATGACCCCGCCTCCACCTGCTTCACGTCACTTCATTACAGTATATAAGCCACGTCTACGGCCCTATGCTGTACATTCTACAAGATTGATGGGCTGAACACATCGACTCCAGGTTGAGGGACTGATTACCTCATTCTCCTCCTCTCCTTACGCCTTCCTCTTTGTATTGGACTGATGAAGCCACTGTGTGGCGAAACGTTTCCTGAATAAAGATTCCCATATGCTGCATAAGTGTCTCAATCTTCAACTTGTCGGTTTTTCAAACCATTCATCACAACAGATTTCTGACATGCTTCAGTTGTAAAAAAAAATATATAGTTTTATCTAATGGTTATTTTCCATTCAAAACATTATTCCAGGTTAATGGAAATAAATCATTTTAAAATCCTCATATTTTACTCTCTCAAAAACATAAAAGTTTACAACTTTTATGTTTTTGAGAGAGTAATTGTAATCTTATAAGAGAGTATTGTAATCTTATAAGAGACTGAACTATAAAAAAGTCAACACGATATGACATCATTGTGTATATACATCTTTTTAGTGTAGTCAGAACATCTAATAGAATTATGGTGATGGCCATCGAACACGAAACAGCTGGTAGACAATGTATGAATGTTTGGAAAACACCATGAAGATAGACAACAGCTGGTGAACGGGGAATTGACGGATCACTGACAGACAGGTTAGTTAAGGCTAGGCGAGCGGCAATTGGTGGATGAGTGACATACTTGCTTCAGGCTGATAGTCAACAACTGACATCAAAATTGGTGATACTGGAATCGACAGACGGCTCGCCATTAGGAAGAACATTTAGGGGAGTAAATTGGTAAATGGACGGGTATCGTCTTGATAAATAGCCAATTAGGAGACAGATAACAGACAGCATTTGGTACTACCAGTGCTCAGATTAGTGAAGATAAGGTAATCACAAGGGGGTTAATAAGTTGGTGGATGAGCGGGTGACACTTTGGCAGTCAACAACTTGGTAGTTAATACTTGCGTCAGAATTAAGTTGGAAGATGAATTAATTTTTTTATTTCTTTGCATAATATACAGTGTGTGATATAAATGTTATAAAATATTGTTCAGTACAAAGAACACCACTAACATGCCTGATCATTTCTGGCAGTTACATAAACACTTTCTCCAGTAGATAATCAGTAGAAACAAACATGTTAGGTAAAAGTACACAAGTGCAACTAATGTGACATTTTACTCTGGCAACGTTTCTCTCCAGGAGATTTGTCAAGCCGTTACAAACAATACATGGACACGGAGGTTATATGTAGGTATTTGAGTTAAGTACAAAGCATACTATAATGTGTCCATGTATTGTTTGTAACGGTTTGACAAAGCTCCTGGAGAGCGAAACTTTGCCGCAATAAAATGTCACATTAGCTGCACTTGTGTTCTTTTACGTAACATATTATCGGTAATTCTGTGTGATGAATGGTTTTGAAAACCGACAAGTTGAAGAATTGAGACACGCAACATATGGGAATCTTTACTGAAGAAACGTTTCGCCACACAGTGGCTTCATCAGTGTTATACACAGCAGGAAGGTATAAGGAGAGGAGGAGTTTGAGGTAATCAGTCCCTCATCCTGGAGTCAGTGTGTTCAGTCCATCAATCTTGTAGAAAGTACAGCAAAGGGCCGTAGCGGCGGCTTATATACTGTAGTCAGGTGAGGCGAAGCAAGAGGAGGCGGGGTCATAGTGGTACCATCCACTAGTCTAAGGAGGTAATTCTACCAACGTTATTACAGAAACAAATAGGTGAATGCATGGTTGACAGCTGGTCATTTTGTCTATCGTCAACAGATAACCGAAAGGGAAAACTGGGGAATCGTGAGCTATTTGTCATGAGGAGTCAGAGATCTTAGTAAATAAAAAAGTTGTATTGTCCAGCCCATCATTGTGGACTTGGGTGACGTCAAGTGTATATTGTTGATAGATTTTAACGATGTTTTCTTCTCAAGGTGGAGAGGTTTGATCGCAGGCAAATGGCTCTTGCAATCACTCATTTATTCATTGGCCTTTCAAGAGGTATTCGTTGATGCCGATGAAGGGCTCTTGATCCAAGAAATTAGAGGCACCCTGTTCCTCAACTCAAATCTGATTCCTACGGAATTAGCTCTTTCCCATTAATGTAATTTATGCAGTTCTGCAGTACCGGTTGTTTTTAATAATAATATAATATCTTTATTTACTACAAGTACATGTACAAAGTATACAGGCCTAGCTGACATCAGTGACATACTACTATATAGAAAGCCATTTGTTATGCAGAGCATTTCGGGCAAATTATGTCAGTTTTCGTCCCAGGATGCGACCCACATCAGTCCACTAACACCCAGGTATTGTAGATGAATGGTTCAGAGAACCGACACGTTGATAAATTAGACACATGTGCAACTCTTGGGTATCTTTATTGAGGAAACGTTTCGCCACACAGTGGCTTCATCAGTCCATACAAAGGAGAATCGTGAAGAACAGGAGAAGAATGAGGTAATCAGTCCCTCAGCCTTGAGTCGATGTGGTAAGTCCATTAGTCTTGAATAGAATACAGCATATGTGCCGAGAAGTAGCTTATATACCGTAGGCAGGAGAGGTGCAGCAGACGTAGGTGGTGTCACATTTGTTCAATGTGGAAGTAGGTCGTGCCCAAGGGTTAGGCAAGCGAAGAATTCTCCTGTTCTTCACGATTCTCCTTTGTATGGACTGATGAAGCCACTGTGTGGCGAAACGTTTCCTCAATAAAGATACCCAAGAGTTGCACGTGTCTAATTTATCAACACCCAGGTACCCATTTTACACTGATGGGTGAACAGGGACAGCAGGTGTCTCATGGAAACACGTCCCTAATGTTTTCCATCCGTACCGGAGGAGATTCAAACCCCAGACCTCAGTGTGTGAGCTGAGTGCGCTAGATCTCGAGCTACGGGACACCATTATAAGCAACGGCCAGTAACATTGTCACAAGGATCACTTAAAGGAAAGAACTCTCTCACTCTCTATCTCTGTTTCCTCCATCGCTTTTCCTTCTCTTTCCTCTGCCTCTTTCTTAAAACTTGATGAATTTCTCCTCAATTTTTCTTCCTCGATTATCCTTATCTCTTATATTTGGCCAAGCTCAAAAATGCGTTCCCCTTTGACCTGATTTGTTTCCCCATTTATTTCAATAATTTTTTTTTATATCACACTGGCCGATTCCCACCAAGGCAGGGTGGCCCGAAAAAGAAAAACTTTCACCATCATTCGCTCCATCACTGTCTTGCCAGAAGGGTGCTTTACACTACAGTTTTTAAACTGCAACATTAACACCCCTCCTTCAGAGTGCAGGCACTGTACTTCCCATCTCCAGGACTCAAGTCCGGCCTGCCGGTTTCCCTGAATCCCTTCATAAATGTTATTTCAATAACCCTACAGTAAATGCTTCTAGTAGACATTACTTCTTTGCTGTTTCATTCTTCCCAGTTGTGGATGAGTTTCTCCCTACTTAATCACCTGTTCAATTTTCAACGTACTTCTAATGCAAATCAAAATTGTCATAGGATGGTTGTAAGTTGAGATAGTATTGTTATATGTGAGGAGTAGAGATTTATGAGCGAGTTGAATTGGTGTGGGTGAGTTGGAGTATTAGGTGTAAATTAGTGGTAAATGTGGGCTAGAGTGGTGTGTGTGAGGATAAGAATAGTGTCCATCGGCTGAAATGTGGGTTTGAATGGGTTAGTTTGATATGTATGGGTTGAAATGGTATGTTTTAATTGGAGTGGTATGTGTGAGTTGGTGTGATATATTGTATGTGACTTGGTGTGGTATGAGCTGGTGTGGCATGTGTAGACTTCAGTGGTCACCTTCTTGGCTTGCTCACATCAAATTGCAAATTACAGATAACCGTTTTCATCACTGCGCTATCACATTATGATTTACAGACTTCGTAACAAATGCTCCCTCAGGACCTGCAACTGGGAGATAAGGCTGACACTACGTTTGTTCTTCTAACAGCACTTTCTCAGTCATTTGAACTGCTGTAGGTCGCCTCATTTTATGTTGATTATTCACAAATACCGTTATTTCACTGCATTATCACATTCAAGGAACTTTCCGATACTCTCTATCACTTCCAGAACACTCAACTCCCTCACAAGTGATTCATCTGGGTCACCGCACTAAAACTTAAAAACAAAATGCTTAAATTCAGAGCCGTGACCATATGTCTTCTCACTACGAAGGCCTGTGTGCTTACTGAGTTTTGTGTTCGATATTTAACTCCTGTCCCAGTCAGATACTGTGTGTGTATGTGCAGTGTGTATTTACACGTGTATATGAATGTATGTATACATGAGTTTCAAAAGAGCGGCGTTGTAGACATTATTATTGTTTTTCTTATCTGTTTCTTCATGTAATAGCCTTGTTCCTAGAAGCAGTTACTCATTGTGATTGGGTAATGGTAGATTACGTGGAGCTAAGTGGTGATTAGAATGTTTTTTGCAGGTGTTTGTGACGCAGTTCACTGATCTTTGATGGCGGAACGAATGAAGGCTTTGTGCTGCTGTCCATGAGTTGTTTATGTCTTGCCAATCTTCGGAGTGATACCTTACAGCACTGTCATTGTCCTGGGTTGTTATGTTCTGATTCTTCAGAAGATGTGTGTCGTTCTTGCCAACCTCATCTAACTTATTTCAGTTTGTTTAATTAAGACACCCTTAGGAGTATTTAAAAAGGGATACTATAAAAAAAAATAGAATTGTTCATTTCCATTAGGTTCCTTACCTACGATGAGACTCAATTCAGTTAACACCCAGGTACCTGTTTACTGCCAGGTGACCATGGGCAATAGGTCTAGGAGACTTGCCCGTGCGTATCAATTGGCCCGGTAGTCCGAACCAGGATCCTTTCGGCTGCAAGTTGAACGCTAGGCAATGACCTAAAGAGCAAGAGCTATGATCACACTGTTATACTCCACAGTTAGCAGCATTCCCGAGTTAGGTGCAGGAGCACCTGCAAGTAGGCGATTGTGGGTGAGATGTGTGTACCCGATTCTCTGTCTACAGAGAATCTAATTACAGTGGCGATTCGTGTTGAAAGAAGAGAGCCAGACACCAGCGTTCTTTCGCACCCTGTATAACATGTTCGTCTGGGCCAGCCAGTTACAATGGATGTATCCATTTATGTAGCCCATGAGGTTACTCTTTCACATAAGTCTGCAATAGAGTGAGTTTGATATAGAGACGAGAAGTAATAAGAGGCAAGGTATGAGCAGTAATAAAGTGCGTGTAACAACAATGAAAAGTAAGAAATGGCTAAGAAATAAGGTATATACATGCTATCTGTCATCATGCTAAACTTATTTGAGCTGTCGTTACTTAGACTGGGCTAGAAGAACAAATATATTAGTAAACCTAATTTGCCAATCGTAAGGCGAGGTAACTTTATGAAGCCCGGACAAGCCTAATACTCTACTTCGATTAAATGCCAATAATCACTAGTTGCTGCCAGAAGTATGTAAGGTACACCCAGACATTACTAAAATATATATCAACTTATCCCGAGGTTGTAATCATGGCACAATTGAGTTACAACTGGTTGCTTACACATTGGTATACTTCTAAGACCGTGTTCTTCAAAGAGGTGCTTCGTGCTAGTGAAAGGCTCTTGATCTAATGAATTAAGGCTATCCTTCCTTTCATGGGATCGAATCTGTTGCCTATCATTCGCCAGTCACTGTATGAAACATACGGGTATTCTCTTAGCCTTGAATATATTTCTTGGATCTTTTGTGTAGCTCAGATGAGGCGACTCCAAACAGTGCACCTCTTAAGATTTTCTCTAGAATCTCTTCCTACTTTATGAAGTAATCGCAGTAATTAAACATACAAATTACATACGTTACAAGTAAATTGAGGCAGTGTTATGTAAGAAATACGAATACGACACTCTGGACAAGTATGGTAAGAAATGTTTATTCTCAATATAGAATCACTTTCGGTACTCTTAAGACGAAAAATTCAGATGTATCTGACCACTTCTATTCGTCTACATATGTTCCTATCTGTTGCATAAACAATGCAAAAAAGAAAGTTCAGGTAAAGGGATTATATAGAGAAACAGAGGACCCAAATTCAGGCCTTGCATATGGAAGCTTGTGATGTTAACTTAGCAGTAACCACTATACATTGGAGTACAGTTTGATGTCAACACATTCACGAATAAATAATAAATTTGACCATATATAAGTAACAACCTAACTAAAAGTGGAAAATAAAAAAAAAATCACTTGCGCGCAGCACTGCACCATCAGTCTTCAAGGAATGTCTGATGCCAGTGACGAGCCTTTGATAGAATGAATTTAAGTTACTTTTCCCTTCCATGAAGCGAACCTGATTGCCTCGCATTTTCCAGGCTCTCCATGACTCCTTATGATAATAATTATATCAATAATGATAATTTTCTTCCTAGCAATCAAGTACATTTATAATAATTACGAAGGAGCAGGTATGCACCACAAAAATATGATAACAGCTCACAACTTACGAAGGGAAATTTATCTCACCAAAAAATTAGTATATAGTAGCAAAAGTAATAGAGATATTGACTTCCATACACAACCATTCATCTTTTAAAAAAATAAGCTTGTGTGTGTGTGTACTCACCTATTTGTACTCACCTATTTGTGGTTGCAGGGGTCGAGTCTTAGCTCCTGGCCCCGCCTCTTCGCCGGTTGCTACTGGGCCCTCTCTCTCCCCGCTCCATGAGCTTTATCAAACCTCGTCTTAAAACTGTGTATGGTTCCTGCCTCCACTACGTCATTTTCTAGGCTATTCCACTGCCTTACAACTCTATGACTGAAGAAATACTTCCTACTATCTCTCTGACTCATTTGTGTCTTCAACTTCCAATTGTGGCCTCTTGTTTCTGTGTCCCCTCCCTGGAACATCCTGTCTTTGTCCACCTTGTCCACCTTGTGTGTGTGTGTGTGTGTGTGTGTGTGTGTGTGTGTGTGTGTGTGTGTGTTCGGAATGCATACAAAAACTCGGCCGGGAATAATTCTACCTCACTAGATAATTCGAAAATTTGCCATTGAACATGACATAAATTGGAGTGTGTATTTATTTGCTCATTCAGACTCAGAAACCAGCCGGGGATACTGTTGAAAGAGAAAGAAGCAGGGGAGAGGAGGAAACTGGAAAGAAATATGAGATGATGGAAAAGGAGGAGAGATTAGGAAGGTAAGGAGGACTAGAAGAGGAAAGGAATGAAGAAGCTAAGAAGTTGAAGGAAGAGGAAAAAGAAATGAAAGATCTTGAAAAAAAAATGAAGATGAAAGGAGAGGGGTAAGAGGCGGAGAAACGAATATATAGTTCAAGAAGTACAGAGAAAGAACAGAAGAATATGTAAAAGAGGATGTGGAAGTTGAGTAAAAAGAGGAAGAAGTGTATCATAAGAAAATTGGATAAATATAAAAGAGATACGTTATAGAACAACTGTAACTAAAAATAGGATAAAAAAAAAGGTTATTAGGGCAAACAGAAAAAAAAGAGGCGATGGAGTATAGAAACTAAAGGGGAAACTAAGTAGCACAAGTAAGACTAAATGGCTAGAAAAACAGAATGGGAGGCAAGGAATGGATGAGGATTTGAGTTAGGAGTGGATCGGGCTTGTCTGGGACGAACAGTTTGCGCTCGGGTGTTGTGGAGGTAGGATGTAGTAGCTCTCTTCTCCCTTTGGCTGGTGCGTTCACCCTCGTTTGCTCCCAGTTCGTAATCTGAGAAGTTTCGGATCTTGCTCGCTTCGCGTGGATGTTGTGAACCTGGACCATTATGTTGCTCCTGCAAGGCCGCATGTGTCGTAGTGAAACGTTTGTTTACGTCTCAGATTTCGAAATGAAACA
Organism: Cherax quadricarinatus; assembly: GCF_038502225.1. NCBI lineage: Eukaryota > Metazoa > Arthropoda > Malacostraca > Decapoda > Parastacidae > Cherax > Cherax quadricarinatus. Next base: position 9,752,160 of record NC_091359.1, on the reverse strand, counting down.
TTTGTGTACGGGATAGATTCTGAAGTAAAATGATTAAATATGAATTTCTACAGTGTAACTTTTTGTATCAGTGAAACGTTTACGTGTCGCATCTCATAATGAACGTTAAAGTGCCATTTTTTTGGCCACAGATCGCCACCTAACACTATGAAACATTTAAGTTTCATAGCTCACTAAAACGTTTCTTAAATGTCTGTTATTGCAGAGGAACATTTTCAAGTATGGCCTGTTGCAACGAAACGTTTGTTAAAGTATCATATTTCTTGGTAGAAAATTAAAATGTTGGATCTCGCAGTTGAAACATTTGTTAACAATAGGGACGTCCGGTTTTTTTTTAATAAAGGATCACGTTGCCATAAATCCATTTGTGTGTCGGCAGCATGATTTTTTTAATTGACAGCAGTGAGGTATACCCTGTTATAAAAAAAAATACATTTTTAGTGGTTATTAATAGTTTAATTAGCTTCATTAGCATAAACGTGGGTAGTTGCAAGCCTAATGCTACCTAATTAGGTACGAAAAGCTAAATAATCTCAGGCTAGCCGCGCACACAAGTCGAGTGAGTGTCATGTTGGACCCCCCCTCCGTCAGAACTCTCAGTGGGACGTTCGTGTCAGAACTCTCAGTGGGACGTTCGTGTCAGAACTCTCAGTGGGACGTTCGTGTCAACTCTCAGTGGGACGTTCGTGTCAGAACTCTGTGGGACGTTCGTGTCAGAACTCTCAGTGGGACGTTCGTGTCAGAACTCAGTGGGACGTTCCTGTCAGAACTCTCAGTGGGACGTTCTTGTCAGAACTCTCTGGGACGTTCATGTCAGAACTCTCAGTGGGACGTTCCTGTCAGAACTCTCAGTGGGACGTTTCTGTCAGGACTCTCAGTGGGACGTTCCTGTCAACTCAGTGGGACGTTCCTGACAACTCTCTGCAACGCTCCTGTCAATACTTTTAGTGGGACATTCCTGTTAGTACTCTATGGGACACCCCGTTACTACTCTCAGTAGGACGCTTGACCATATGTTTACATTCCTATATATGTGATAATTAGAGGAACTTCCCAGGTTATTTTAAATGATTTATTAAATATTTTTTTTATTTTACTCTTTGAATAAAATTATTATACGTAAGTGTTGTTAATGTTACGGAGGAATCATGTTAAGTATTCATGTTATATTGTTGTATTTATCCCAACACACAATTACTTATGTCACGATTGCAAATATAAAAATTGCATTAAAAGTATTGTGAATATAATCATAAAATATATTTCCCCCCAAAATACATTTAAACTAAATATGGTATGAGTAATATTAACAAAAATAAAATGCTAAGAAAATACTTTTGTCTGTAGATCTTTGTTGTGACACAGTGACGTTCTCGTGTAAATATTTACGGTAGCTTTAACATGGTAGTTTGAATACATGCAGTTGTATTTCTTAAAGCTGATTTACTGAAGGAATTGTTTAATTATACTTAGGTTTTTCTTTGAGTTTTATTTTAGTATCCGACCGATGCTCAACACTAATCAGCATCAATAAGTGAAGAGGACAAATTGAATAATTAGTTGAGTGACTAATATAAGAGATCATCTCATTCATTTTGATCAGTTATTCTGTATTTTCACTAATCGCTTTGAGTGAATGATATTTTTATACTGTTCAGAGTAAAATAATATTTTAACATTTGCTGAATAATGCATATCAGTATCGGCGAGTGGTATCGATTGTACGCTAACGCTGACCGGTTTAAGCAGAACAGGTTTGATTATCTGATTGGCGCTGATTGGTGTCACCGTGTCTTGTGCTAATGTGTTGTTTTGCTGGTCAAGACACAAACACACACACACACACACACACACACACACACACAACTACTCTCACTAAATAACATGGAAAGAGTGGATTATAACCACGGAGACGATTAATAAAGATTTTTTAGTGCCATGAACAGCGAAAAGAGAAGGACCGCAAATGAATTCTTATAAAAAAGTGGTGTTATTTAAAGGAGAGTAAATATTACGGTAGTAAGAACTATAGAGAAACACTCAAGAAAGCGAAGATAATTCTGTATTAAAATTAATTAGAAGTTTGAAAAATTTATGTCATTTACATGTTAATGGGGCAGAAAAGGACCAGCAATCTTGTCATGAATGCAGAAAGTTTAACAGGCTTCCGTTTCACACTTACACAACAGGACCGTAATAATACTTCCATGGGCAACCCAAAAGATACTAAAAAGTTATTGTCCGAGTGGTACAGATATGGAATAGAATACGAGAGGAGGTAGAAAATTCTACCACCACTGAAAATTCGATTTAATCATATGAGGGATTAAACACTTCAGACGAAACACCACGAGGAACAGTCAAGATTCGTTCTCGTGCACACATTATCTTAGTACTCTCTTTATGGATATCTTGCTGCAATAAGTTCACAGCAAACACGTGATATCACAAGCGCTTTCGTGATTTCCCACATTATCAAAGATAAATAATAGGAGAAACAGAAGACTTATAGTACTGAGATTTTACCTCACGACCTCACGCGCAACCCGTCCCACCGAGTGTGGGAGTGTAGTGAGGATTTGGTCAGGTCACATGTCAAGTAATTTTTTGATGAAGGACATGTCAGGCTTATGGATATCCTGAATATGCTTGTATATCCCTGTGACCGGTTTCGAGAGTCTTCCTACTCCCGCAGCCCAGAGACAACCCCGTGAGAGTTGGTTAATTTTGTTTGTATCGGTATCGGCCTAAAATTGAGTATTTGTATCAATAGCCGCAAAAAATTAGTATCGTCTCATTACTAACATAAACCCTTGTGAAATTAGGAGCAGTTTTGTATAATCCAAATACATCCCTGTAATACTAGAAGTGGTGTATATCTGTGAATACCCCCATACACTAAGACAGGTGGTGTGTATACTCATATACCATCTTGTGAAATTACCCTCGTGTAAGCCTAGGAGCAGTGATGCATATACCCAGATAACCTTGTGTGAGAGCTGAGGTATATAAACTAGCACTTATTCACTGTCATTGAAGATGTGAAGTAGGTCAGGCCTCTACATCACTGATATCATTACTACCTTGAACTAAGTGTGGTGTGTACTCACCTAGTTATGTTTGCAGGGGTCGAACCACAGTTCGTGGTCCCGCATATGCGTATGTGTGTATGCATATAATTGTTTGGATATGTATGTGCCCCACCTTTCGACTAATAAGCAATCATATGATGCTAAGTAAGATACATGTGCAACAGTTAGGTATCTTTATTCCGAAACGTTTCGCCTAAGCAGTAGGTATCTTCAGTCGAATACAGAGGAAGCAGCAGAGTTGGGAAGATGAAGTAATCAGTCCATCACCCTAGTTTTATGAACCCTGTCCTACCTACTCTTGAAACTTAGTATGGACTCTGCTTCCAACACTTTCTTATCCAGATCGCTTTATTGTCTACTTTCTCTCACAATGAAAAAGTATTTTCTGACATCCCTCGACTTATTTGCCTTTTTAGATTCCATCTACGCCGCTTGTCTCTACTTGCCTTATCAACATCGTGGTTATATATGCGATTATATGTGCTTTCATACATGTAATCGCTGAGTTGTACTTGGAGTTGTAATGTGGTTATAAATGCTTTTAGTCAGTGATTACGTTTCGCCCACACAATGAGCTTTATCAGGTCACAAACAGATCCGTTTCTAGCAAGTGCTTGGAGAAGTAGTGTGATTGTAAGCATTTATCTTATTCTCTCTCTCTCTCTCTCTCTCTCTCTCTCTCTCTCTCTCTCTCTCTCTCTCTCTCTCTCTCTCTCTCTCTCTTTTAGCAGGTTACATAATGCTCCATTTAACATGGGAAAACCGGTTTATTATTGTGTTTGAATAATTATGAAACAGCTCGCGGGGGACTGTTGAACTCTGATGAAAATTTATCACTTTTTTTTACTGTTAATGATCTTGAGTTGCCAGAGACTCCCCTTTATGTATTTCTTTAATTGGAACGAGAAGTATTTAATTCAAACAAAATTCGTAAGTCGTTCATTTGTATGAAAATACTCCATTTGAATGGTGACATGGTTAGTATAATGATGTCATAAATCACTGTGTGTGTGTGTGTACTCATTTGTGGTTCCAGGGGTCGATTCATAGTTCCTGGCCCCGCCTCTTCTGGTCGCTACTAGGTCCACTCTGCTCCATAAGCTTTATCGTACCTCTTCTTAAAGCTATGTATGGCTCATGCATCACCTACATTACTCTCCAGACTGTTCCACTTCCTTTGTGTGTGTGTGTGTGTTTAAGGTTCCAGTAATTGTAGTACACATCAGCTCCTCCATGGATTCTCTTACAGTTGTCTACTACCACTCTCTGTGAATATGTTTGTTTTTGTGTTCTTGCTGCAAATCTTTGTTAATGATATAAAATTATGGCATTTGGTGCTCCTCGTTGTGTTAAAAAATGCTTTAACTCTTTTCTAGTACCATTTATAAATTCTACTGTTCATTATAACTGATTTCTGTATGTCTTTTTTCTGTCTCATAAACATGCAAGATAACAGGTATGTCTTGTCTGTTCTATTTACACTTAGGAATCACTACACATGCACGGACACGTATATGTATACATATCAGAGTTTTCTTCTATGTTACTAATAGTTCTTATTCTTCTTTATTTCCTTTCCTTTCCATGGGGACATGGAAAAGAATCCTTCCTACGTAAGTCATGCATGTCGTAAGAGGCGACTAAAATGTCAAGAGCAAGGGGTTAGTAACCCCTTCTCTTGTATAAATTACTACATGTAAAAAGGAAAATCTTCTTCCCTCCATTGTTAGCTCTTTCCCTCTTATCCTCTTCTATCTTCTTTTTAGAATTTTTCCCATCATCCTTAGCCCCATCCTTCCTTCCCTCCGTTGGCACATCCCTCCCTCCCTATGGTTTCGTTTATGTGATGAGAAAGGTTTGCCCCGGGACTGCGCTCTAGAACCTAATTGCTAAACGGCCAGAAGGCTTCTTCATGGAGATGGCGTGCTCAGGGTTTATATCCTGTCTTCTTCATAGCCACGGGAGGATCTCTTGCCCCCTCGCCCACATGATCAGTAGTTATTCTATGTGCTGCTGGTAGTAAGCAGTTCACTTCTTTACATCCTCCCGATATCAAAATGACCCTTAAAGAATCTCTCACGCTCTCCGTGCGCACGCGCGCTCACAGAGAGAGAAAGAGAGAGAGAGAGTCTATCTTTGCCCCTGCATCACGGACAACCAAAAAAAAAAAAAAATCCATCTTACGTAGCACCCACCAAAACAATAGCTTTTACAATTAGTTATTATCATAATTCACTGCATCAGTTCCCAGGACGCGCACTTCCCACCACCACCACCATAAAAAATACCTTACAACAATTATAGATAAATACACAGTGAATATAAATATAATTACCTTATAAAATATCATTTGTTGTTATGTCTCTTCTTTTTCTTGATGAATAAGACATGTTCAACACTATGGTATCTTTATTGCCAAAATGTTTCGTCTCAACAACAGGTTTCTTCAGTTGAAGAAATGACCTTAGCCTTAATATTTAGAAGGTGTTCAGTCCCTTACCCTTGTTGAATTTTTCATTGTCTTGAATAATTATTTTATTGGTTTCTTTGGAAATTTCGTATGGTGTTTTAACCTACAAGATCACTGTCTGTATGTGAGATTTAAAGCCTTTCTACTACACGAGAGTCATCAAGGCTGCTCATTACCTATACACCACCAGTCAAGGATACTTTAATTCGTACAAGAGGGATTGATGTAACTCTTAGTGTATTGAAATGGTATACAGTACCGATAAGTTGATGATTATAACATATGTACAACAGTGAGGTATCTTTATTGTTGAAATGTTTCGCCTACAAGTAGGCTTCTTCAGTCAAATACGGAGGCAGCAAATATAGTAGTGAAATGAAGATGATGTAATCAGTCTATCAGCCTTGGAGAAAAAGTATTTGAGATGGCCAGTCCCTCAGCCTGGAGAGGAATTCAATTCCATGGTCTGGAATGACATGAAAAACACAAACCACAGTAACGTGATAGGAACAGTTCGCACTTACGAGAAGAAATTATTCTTTGTACAGTTTGTGAGGCGGTAATGTGACTCACGAAATCGTAATAACAGGATTGTAAACAAACCACGGGATGAGGGGTTTACGCACTGCCCTGGAGTTTTAGGACTCACTTGAAATAGGTTCAAGCCCGTTCCGTGGCTTGAGGCGCTAAACCTGTGTGGGTCATTCTGCTCTAGGAGTGCTGGAGGCTCTTTTCCCTATCTGCTAATCTTGAGATGGACGTGCTGTTTTTGTAGTCAGCCTGGCTGTAAGGGGGGCGTGGGAAATATCGTCTAAACTTACGAGAGTTAACTTAGACGACTTTTCGGCCCTTCCTAGTCCATTATCGAGTCACATTTGTGAAGTTCACTTCTTCAGGTACGGAGTTATTTGGTGTACTCTTTCAAAGACGTTTCCTGGGATTTGTGTTTACAGTGTTCTCACGTCAGGAGACGCACCAGTCCTCATGCACAAACATTAAGGACGTGACACGAAATCGTTATAACACAATTACAAACTAACCACGGAACGGGTGGGGTTTGAACCCATGGCAAGTGAGTCCTAAAACTCCAGGCCAGTGCGTATGCCACTCGGCCAGCTCTAGTAAGATTCATGCTACTAGGTATATTTCTATACGCTTCAGGGAAGTTAACCTGGGCCCCACTGTCACCACATGTGCAAATTTTTACAGATGAATCTCCCACCAGCTGTAAAACTAGTTCAAATCTCGTCAAAGCCGCTGTAATATTATCATTTTGCCTCTTTTTCTCTCCTACTGTTTCCTGACTTGACCCTCTTCCGCTTTCCTTCTTCATCATCATCATCTCTCGTATTATTATTATTATTATTATTATTATTATTTCTGTTTCGCTTTCCTCTTCTGTTTAGTCGGCGTTGTGATTATATCGTCTTTGTATTTTTTGCTGTCATTTTTTGTTAGTCTCTCACTATTGCTGTCGTTATTAGAGTTGTCTTTGCATATTTTTCTTCTTTTATTTTTCCTCTTTCATCCGTTTCAGTACGGAGGACTCTCTAGTCTATACATTTGCCTGTCTCTGATGACAGTCATAGTCATAGGTTTAATGTTATGGAGAATGCTTCTTCTGATGCGTTGAAATCTCTGAGAGAGAGAGAAAGAGAGATATAGTGAGCGAGCACTTATAGTCTTCTTGGGACAAGGTACGCAGTGCTCTGCTCACCGTACCACACAGGTCCAGTACCTTGGCGCCCAGCTAGTGCTAGACGTTTTTGGTCCAAGGTAGCCAGCCTTCAAGCAGGTGCTTTTAAGCTTTTCATCTCATCCCCTGCATGCATCGACCAACGAGAGATTTTTACAGTGTTTAGAATTCGCAGAACAGGCGAAATATTCACATATTCTAATCTCAGGTTGAAGATGACTCGAACCTACGAACCTTGGGACAAGGTGCGCTGCCTGAAGGCTGGTTGCCTTGGACCAAAAACGTTTAGCATTAGCTGGGCCCCAATGTATTGGACCAGTGTGGTACGGTGAGTAGAGCACCGCGTACCTTGTCCCAAGGTTCATAGGTATATTTCTCTCAGCGCATATATGCTGATAGTTTACTTTATTCCCTGTTTTAGGGATTAATGTATTCTTGTCTGGTGGTGAAAAGGTTAGGTGCAACCTTAATGACACTGGTGTATTCGATAGCCTTTAAACACCGTTAATTAACCAACCAATGATGAACTCTTATTGTATATTTTCATGAGTATATCACTCTTGATGTCACGCTCTGGTAGCAAGAGTGTTTGTACACTTGTAGGAGGTACACATCTCAGTACACGTACACTGAGTTTTCTTCTCATATGCCCATGTTAGAGATTAATGTATCCTTCACTGGAGGTAAACAGGTTACATTCAGATAATTATTGGTAAGATTCTTGACACTGTACTAGGTGAATGTTGACTTCTGCAACTAGTCAGATATTTACTGTGGCTATGTTATCCTCACTAGGAGCTTCATCAAGCCAGTGCAAACATATGAACACAGAGGGTATATAAAGGGAATATGGGACGTTTTCTGAAAACTGGGCAATCATGATAGTAGTAATAGTACTGCTACTACTAGTAGTAGTAATAGTAATAGTGGGTGGACAGGGAGTAGTTAAATTCATTGTATGATCATATCAGGTGATGTCACCATCACTTGTGTTAGAGTATGTTAAGGAATCACTAACGGCATGGCAGTGTAGTAAGGAATTATATATATTAAGATTGTGAGCGCGGAGAAGGGTATCAAGCAACACAATAAACAGTTTTCTACTAGGTTACCAGGCAGGAAAGATGATCCCTCAGTCAGCTCCAACTCTCCAGTTCCGTCATAACTTCACAGAATCCTACGCTGAAATTAATACTACTAATTTCTCCTCCTCCTCCTCCTCCTCCTCCTCCTCCTCCTCCTCCTCCTCTTCCTCTTCCTCTTCCTCTTCCTCTTCCTCTTCCTCTTTCTTTCTCTTTCTCTTTCTCTTTCTCTTTCTCTTTCTCTTTCTCTTTCTCTTTCTCTTTCTCTTTCTCTTTCTCTTTCTCTTTCTCTTTCTCTTTCTCTTTCTCTTCCTCTTCCTCTTCCTCGTCCTCGTCCTCGTCCTCCTCCTCCTCCTCCTCCTCCTCCTCCTCCTCCTCCTCCTCCTCCTGCTAACGCAGCAGGAGGTATATTTTGTGAACCCAGTAATGTTAACCTGCAGGAATGTACAGAGACGAAGATTCCGGTGTGTGGTGGTGAGGCTGTGGTTGGGACCATATTGGTCCATGGCTTCATTTGTCTCTTACACTGGTGTGGACCATGGCTTCACTTGTCTCTTACGTTGATATGGACCATAGCTTCACATGTCTCTTACACTGGTATGACCATGGCTTCAGGTGTCACCTACTCTGTGGTGTGAATCATGGTGGACCATGGTTGTCTCCTATATTGGTAACCTGATATTCTCGTCTTTCCCTTTGCATTGACCTTGTTCATGTCTCCTTGTATACTGGTATGCCCTTCAGAGAATGGTGTCTTGACGCCTGTGTGGGGGCTTTTAAGTTCTTGATCTAGAGTATTGGAACTATCCTCCCTATTCTTGAATCGATCCAGATTGCCTCCCATTTCCCAGGCTTATTGATCTCTAAGGGTTTAGCAGCCCTTCCCAATAATAATAGTAATAAATGCAGAAAAATATATAGGCTAATCATTACTACGTCTTTAAGATATATCCACCCTCCATTGACCTGACTCTGAGTGACCTCGATCGATTTGAACTTCAGGAGTTTGACTTTTTATTGTTCTCAACAAGCACTTAACCCTCTATTGTCGAGTCTGTTAATGAGATGCTTGTTGTTGACTTGGGCGCCGTTTGTAGTGTGAAAATTTAATTTTTTCTTCGGATTAAGGTTTGGAATTGAGTCATTAAACTTTGATTCATCACTGCCTTTTTTTTTTTATAAAGAAATGATTTGAACACCAGTTTCCATTTGTTTGCTGGATCAAATATCTGCCATTTTCTTTTTCTCAAAATAATAATAATAATATAACAATAGGTAGACTGGTAGACAGTAACCACTTAGGGAAGTACTACCGTCTTGCCAAATGAGTGTGAAATTTTTTTCCTTTGCTTTCATAAAACTTTTCACATTAATTTAGTGTTTACATTTTACATTTTGCACAGTATAATAACTTAACGTAATGTAATATCACATAATCTTGTCCAACCTAGCCAAGGTTAGCCTAGGTTTAGAGAGGTAATGGTGTTGTTAGATGGTGGTGGTGCTGATAGATGCAGTAGTGGAGACAGTGGCAGGAGTAACAGTAGTGGCAGGTGTGTCGATGGTTGCAGGTGTGTTAGTTATGCTAGGTATGGCGGTGGTTGCAGGTGTGGTTATGACTACAGATATTGTAGAAGTTTCATGTGTAATAGCGGTGTTGAATGTGGAAGTGGTGGTAGATGTTAACATTCACCCCTCATTGCAATAATTTATATATTTATTCCCTGCCATAAACACCAAGAAATCAAAATTAGCTTGACTGAGCGTAAGGTAAAGCAAATATCCAGAGTGTTCAATTCACGTGTCCTAGAGACACGTTCTTGAGGTTAAAACCAGTATCTGTAACTGTTCTAAATTGGGATTACAACACCGTGACTGGTCACACATGCACACACATGTGGGTTCTATCTCAGTGGTAGCGCCTTCAACTCACAACCGAATGGCCAAAATACAATCCTGAGGCAAGGAGAGAAGTTGGGTGTGTTTCCCTGTTCCAGTAGATAGGTGCGAAGGTCTTAGTCGACTATTAGGAGTGGCATCCCGGTGTTTGATATGAGTTGAAGTAGGATAACACATTTTAACCTGTAAAATGAACGAAATAAAGTGTATACACTCCTTGCCCACTCTTACCTCACCCATCTGGTCACCATCCAGCACAACCTTCCCCACCTTTACATACCCATCCCACACGACAAATCTCACAACCATCACCTCCAACCTCCGTTTCGTAAACCAACTTACATTCTCCCGATATTCCCAAAACAGATACTAGTAAACGTGCTTCAAAGCTCTTTATATAAGTATTAGTGAAATCTTCAGTGAAGTGTGTAATTTATAATAAAAATAGGATATAAACCCAGACATAACAATTATCATTATGTGAAACAAAATTTACGTGGATTTTAGCAGATGCCATATTTCCTGTGAATTACCAGGTGATAAGAGAAAGTCAAAATAAGGTATAAAGTAATCAGTGGAGATGCGAAAAAGGTGGATATACCAGACAATACGTGTAAGTGTCCTTACACCTACTGCCAATGTTCATCTAGGAGATAGCAAGCAATTGCATTTTGGAAACGACATTAAAAATTTAAACAAGCCCCAGTGAGTAACACGCGACCCGAACAGTTGTACGAGGTCAAACATAAACTACTACATACATCATTTATGTGTAGCAGCTAATAGAGGGGACACAAAACTTATAATCCTAGGCCCCTCAAGGGAGGTTCCTTGACGCTGTTGAGGGGTTCTTGATCTAGGGAATTGGATCTGTGCTCCGGTTCCCTGAATTGAGCCTGTATACCTTCCATCCCCCCTCCCCACGTGCGCTGTATAATCCTACGGGTTTAGCGCTCCCCATGATTATAATTAATCCTAGGATATTTAAAGCAGGAGACCCCTTGCAGTCGGTGAGGGACTCTTGATCCAGGATATTGGATCTGCTCTCCTCTTCCTTGGATGAAACGTAAAAGCAACTCCCCTCCCATTCTCCAGGCGCTGTATAACTCCCACAGTTTTAGTGCTTCCCTTCAGTATAAGTAATAATAATAATAGTAATGAAAATGGAAGAAATACAATGGGGGAGAGAGAACCGTCGTGGGGAAAAGAAATATGGAGAGCAAAAGTAGAAGACACAGTGTCAGAGTACTCCCTTTGTCCAACACGTTTAAGTCCAATAAGAATGAGGGATAGAGATGACCCATCAAGATTAAACTTAATATTCATCCAGTGAAGATGCCATTGAGAGGGTCGAATACCAGGAACATCTAGGAAGAAGAGACCACTGTAGACTTACTGAATGTGAGAAGAAGAGAATGGAATAGACGAATGGGAAAGCAAAAGAGTTCCTGTTAGAAATACAGGAAGCAATGAACTACAAAAAGGGAAACAAGATATGATAGCCTTACCAGAAATGCAGAGAAAACAAGGAAAAAAAGTCTCAGTACCTAAGGCGAGGGAAGAGAAGTACCGAGATAATCCATAGTTTGATTACCGATGTGTGAAAGCAAAAATAAAGAACAAAAAATTGTGGAAAATTATAGAACAAGTTAGGAGTTTAGATTTTTCTGCCAAAGCGGCTAGTTTATTGTGCACCCCATTACTATCCTGTGGACGGTAGCACAAGAGCATACGAATTCACGAAAGGCCTAGGCACTAGAAGGTAGGAAAACGAGCCGAACACGGTATAAAATGATCCCAGACCAGACCTCCTAAATTAAAAAGAAAAATATTACAAAACTAATAGTTATTAAGACAGCAGGTTAAATGTAAATGTATACCGGGCAGAAATGACCAGCAATCCTGCCAGTGCAAAATATTTAATAGGCTTTTGTTTCACACTCATATGACAAGCTAGTAGTTTCTCCATGGATGGTTACTGTTTACCAACATGTTACCTATATAAGAGGATTGTAGCACACCATAAGAATGGCTCAAGCGTGGCTGATGGAATAACTCTGTAGTATAGGCCAGAACATGACGGGATCACCAGGTAGGAGGACCAGAAAAAAAAGTGCCACCTTAAAGACACGCAACTCATAAAATCAGTGATATTTACGAAGCTGGTAAATGTAATTACGATAAATATTCATAAATCTGAACAAATAGACATTCACATTACTGTACAATGCATACATAAGACCAGTACTAGAGTACATAGTATCATGAGGGAAACGTTTACTCAAGCATGTATATATAAAGAAATTTGACAAAAATTATAGGCTTTATCTTCATCTTTTCTTCCAGATTGCCCTGTCTGTTGAATAATTTCCTTTACTGTTTCCCTTATCTTCGGTATCGCATGGTATGTGTGTGCTAAATTGCAGGGTATTACGAACATAGGTATACAAAGAAAGGCCTGTCGTACCTTGTCACAAATCAAGTATCCAGACAGAGAACAATCCTCAAGTATATAAAAGCAAACACAAACACCAAAGGTGTAGGTTTTAGTTCCCTTATATCCCCTGCATAATTATATTTGCAATATGTACAAGAGTGAAATAAATCAGTCGAATGATAATGAGCGAGAGAACAAAGCCACTCCAGTTGGCTTTACACATCAAGGTAAACCAGTATTTTAAGTGTACTTGATCAACCTTAGTGAGCATATTTTCCCAGTCAGGCGTGGATCAAGGGAACAAACTCACCCAGTTGGCTGGCATTAGAACTGGACACCAAATCAGAATATTTGGGGCCCTTAATGCAAATTCCTATAACCTGACTGCAAGTTTGGCAGGTCTAGAGTGTGTGCACAAATGGGTGTGTGATGAACGCTGAATAAATTGTAACCATACTTGGCGCATCTCACTCAGGGGTCGCG